>NC_090725.1:288617209-288752209 GCF_036898095.1 Palaemon carinicauda
TATAGCAAATAATACTATTCCTGTTGGTTAGGACGGGTGGCTAACGTCCGTCAAACCGGCCGAGGTTTCTTGGAAAGAAAGCCGAGCCGACTCGGAAGGCTGACGTCTGAGGGCCGCCGTCAGCCTAACGGGTCGTGTGAACAGTTGCATTTAAATACACGTATGAAAGCTAGACGCCGGTTAACCGACGCCCAACCTGTCGGAAAGAAAACGGGTCGTGTGAATCGGCCTTATGTGGGTGAAGTTGTGATCACAGAAAGGTGTATGTGGGTTTACGAGCAAAATTTTCTATCTGCTCTAAGGTAAATACAGGATAAACGTCGAAATCAAAACAAACACTCATTCTTTACTGAAAATTCTTTCGGCATAGATGCTTGCAAAATACGAAGTTCCTATCCAATTTATGAAAAAGACTTCCGACTCAAAAAGTCTGTACTGAGCGTTCGGAATGGGAGTGAAGCAGGCTGGCAATATATTAGATGGGAGTTCGAAATCTGCACAAGCTCAATAATTTCTAGAAGTATCTGCAATCTCACCATCCTTGTGAGCTTGGAATAGGGTTTCGGGGGAGCATGAGTCATCAACAACCATTTTCTGGCCCTCCCTGGTCCTAGCCTGTTGGAGAAGGGGCTTTGGTGCTGAAAATACGTGTACGGTATATGGTCATCGAAGTTACTTTTTTAAGCTTTGAGCTAAAATATAGCTTGCTGATATTAACATGTTCGTTTAGCTGTTAAACGAATATGTTAATATCAGCAAGCTAAATAATTTTATGTTACTTTCATGTCTGTTTGTTCAGTTTGATTTTATGGTACGGTTTGAAGGATCATTACTTCAGTTTAAATATTCCAATACTTATTTCAATTACAATTATTTTACTTTATAATATACTGATGTCATTATTCCGTTATATTTACAGTAGGTTTGTGTGATAGACTTCATGTTAAATAAGACCTACAGCTCTTATTTATATATGAATTTTCTTGCGCCTGGATACAAAATCACAATTTCCATTATATCCAACTGATAAAAGATAATTCATATCTGCAACGTACGAATAAGACAAATAGTAACAATGCTTTCAACGCTCTGTATCAAGGAATTCTCAGACATCTAATCAGGCTTCACGTAACTTTTAATGACAATTTTAATGTATCTGTTTAGCATTCTACCAGTTGAACGAATTCCTTTTAGTCGAATCCATAGGTCAGGTCAGGTCAGGTCAGGCTGTTTTATAATAATTAAAGTGTTGTTCATATTGACTGGTGAAAGAAAGCTAGTGCCACAAGTAATTTTTTCTTATCAATGAGTCATGGAAAAAAAAGGGGGTGCATTCCTTAATATAACTAAATCAATAATATTAAAGGTTAGAAACGATTTCGACTTAATTTTTGCCTATTTGAGGTGAAAAACGCTATTCCTGTTTTAGTTGTCAGAATAGCCTACATAAGGATGCCCTTTAAATAATAAGTTGCCGTAAAAATCATAATTACTGCTGATACACTGAAACCATGATTATTTTCTTGTATCAAGCTCTGTAACTTTATAGGCCTATCATAGGCCCACTACACTACTACAGTAATATCACAAGTTAAAGACATTTCAACAAAACCTGGCTCAGAAATGTGTAGCAATTTTTTTTTTTTTTTTTTACTATAATCTTCAGTTCTATTGTGATGTTATCATTTTTGTGCCTCCAATTGTTTTACCCTAACCCTGTGCTTTTGTTTGCAGCTGTTAAATAAGTCGGGTAATCCTAGAATGACAGCTTGTTCCACAACACTTTTGAAGAAATCTAAGAAACTTTTCGAGAGAGCAAGTGGTACTCGCCTGGCGCAAATAGTTGAGATTTTGAAACCACAACAGTCACTACATAAAGCTCTGTTTCGCTACGTATTTAGGAGCTAATTCTATTGAATGCTTAAAAATCTTCGGAATTAACTCTAAATTATCTTGCATTACTAGGATATTCGATACGTGGAATTTTATTGAACACAGTGAATGCTATTCTACCAGTATCATTTTCGATGTTGAATACAGCCAATGTTTATTCCATGGGACTGAAGTAAAGACTCAATGTTGAATACTATCCGTGTTTATTCTACTGCAATTTAAAGTAGACTCAATATTGAATACAGTCAATGTTTATTCTAAAGTTATTTTAAAGTAATGACTCAATGTTAAATACCGTCAGTATTTATTCTATTTGATTTTAAGGTAATCTAAAGTTATTTTAAAGTAATGACTCAATGTTAAATATCGTCAGTATTTATTCTATTTGATTTTAAGGTAATCTAAACTTATTTTAAAGTAATGATTCAATGTTAAATACTGTCAGTATTTATTCTATTTGATTTTAAGGTAAACTCATCATTGAATACTGTCAATGTTTATTCTATGGTCTTTCAAAAACACTTAAGTAATCTGTCTATTTTTTTTTTTTTAGTAAAGCTGGCACTTTTATGTGGATAGGAAATGTAGTTATTGTAAGACCTCTGATGATACTGGTTTGAAATTCTCCATTTGTGCTTATTGATTTACTATACGCTATATATCAATGCAATTATCTGTGCCATAATAGTGTGTGTGTGTGTGTGTGTGTGTGTGTGTATATATATATATATATATATATATATATATATATATATATATATGACATCTATGTATATATGTAATGTGAATAACATACGCTAAAATAACTAATCGGAGTAATATATTGTTAGAATTATAATAGCTTAGTTCGTAAGTTTATAAGAGAGGTATGTAGGTATAGTACTAACAAAGCTGGATACAGTTTTAAGTTTTAAATTAATAATAACTTTAATATCTCCAAATCCTATATATGCAAAGTGACTCCCACAGAGCATGTACAAATCATATAACGGTTCTACAATGTATTTTCAAATGCTGACGGTTTTTTTTTTTTTCATTTATTTATTTATTATTATTATTCTTTTTTTTTTGCAATAACGTATCATCAGTTTATGTCTATTCGCCTATACTTATGGGGTCCTTTGACTGGCCAGACAGTACTACGTTGGATCCTTCTCTTTGGTTACGGTTCTTTCTCTTTGCCTACACATACGCCGAATAGTCTGGCCTATTCTTAACAGATTCTCCTCTGTCCTCACACACCTGACAACACTGAGGTTACTAAACAATTCTTCTTCGCTCAAGGGGTTAACTACTGCACTGTATTTGTTCTGTGGCTACTTTCCTCTTAGGAAGGGTAGAAGAGACTCTTTAGCTATGGTAAGCAGCTCTTCTAGGAGAAGGACACTCCAAAATCAAACCATTGTTCTCTAGTCTTGGGTAGTGCCATAGCCTCTGTACCATGGTCTTCCACTGTCTTGGGTTAGAGTTCTCTTGCTTGAGGGTACAATCAGGCACACTATTCTATTTAATTTCTCTTCCTCTTGTTTTGTTAAAGTTTTCATAGTTTATATAGGAAATATTTATTTTAATGTTACTCTTCTTAAAATATTTTATTTTTCCTTCTTTCCTTTCCTTACTGGGCTATTTTCCCTGTTGGGGCCCCTGGGCTTATAGCATTTTGCTTTTCCAACTAGGGTTGAAGCTTAGCAAATAATAATAATAATAATAATAATACTTGTCTTTTCTCTTATTGTTCATTAATACGAGGAAGGTGCCAAAGGCCTTTTCACATACAAGTATAAAGTAAAATTTCTATTTTCATCATCGGCACCATAAAAAATCTCCTCTTCCATCCACTTTATATAAATTTTCTTGAACTGAGTTCAACTTCATTTCGTCATAATGCGCCCGAAGTTAAAAACACCATACATTAACGTGTCACAATATTGGTGAAACATAAGTTGTTTATTCAAGCAATTGGAAAAGAAGAGGAAATTCTGCATTTACTCAAGAGTAATATATATTAGATTAACTTCTAACCTAACTATGCTCTTACATATTATGCTATATAATCAAATCTTTTATATAGTAATGACAATTCTATAAAAATTAAATTTCTTATTACATAACCTTGTAAATAAATAAAAATAAAAAAATATTATGTTGATAGTTCGTTTAATCTAAGCCATTTTAGCTTTAAGGAAAGAAAAGTTTTCCTCTTACATATTACGCTGAAAATCTAATCCTTTATACAGTAATGGCAATTCTATACAAAATTTAATTCTTAATTACATAGCCATGTAAATAAATAAAAAAAAAATCTTACAAGATAGTTCGTTTAATCAAAGTCATTTTAGCTTTTAGAGAAAGAAATGTTTATAAACAGTCTATGTTTCGAAAAGTTTGACAACAATAGTGTTCGGTTTCCTTCACCCTGGAAAGGTCTGAGATACATTGCATGTAAAAAAAGCTGACATTAGAAAGATTAAGAGCATTCAAACGCTGTTCACTTTAAGGAATCTCAGACTAAAAGGTTGTTGTCAAGTGTACTAAAATACTTAAGTAAAAATAAAAGTATTTTTGAAAAATAATTTTCCAGTAGCGATTAAGGGATACGGACACCGACATCAGCTGATTCTGACTTATTCTGAATGATGCCATACTCGTGTGCCATCTCCACATTAGTGGTTTGTGGCGGAGAAAAAGATAAATAACTGAAAACGTGGAAAAACAAACTGATTAGGTGCAGCATGACTTGAAATCATGGCCAAGTTGTCACAGTGAATAGCCACTTGTTGTTTTTTATAACTTAGAGTGACTGGAGATAATAAACCAAAAACCACATCTACTGTATATGGTGGGGCGTAAATGCTTAGATACTGGGGTACTTTGCGGTAATATGCGATTATGTCCGGAACAAAGACCTTTGTGTGCCATGCAAAACCAAGCATGAAAGTCCATAATAGCCAAGACTAGCCTACCAATTAACCCTTGAAATAGGGTGGTCCAATTCTAACAAATTAATGTAGGCTAGGACTTAACCGTGAATAGGCAGAGTGTATTTTATCCATTTCAAAATAGACAAAAAATAGATCCGTTATACCTATCAGAAGCCGTTTTTTCCTTTTCATTGAGAGTTCTACACTGTGTCACCTTATCCCAATAGTATACAGGAATTTTCGTCATAAGGAACGAAATAGACTACCCTATTTGGACCAGTTCCTTTGGTTTAGGTGAGGTTTTATTTTGCAGTGGAAGCTACAAAGATTAACCATGACTGAACAGTCACAAGCGCGGTTTACTTCTCATGAGAACATATCTCAAGATGTGATCCGAAGACTTGGCGAAGAAGACCCACTTACTGATTCACCTCCGTCACTTTCTCGGGAGACTGGAAGTAAGTATTTTGATTTGAATATTTTGACTTTATTAGTTGTTTAACAAATAAAATAACTAGTAACAATACCCATGGTAATGTGGTAGCAATTATAAATTGATAATGATCAATATTTATGTTGCTATAATACAGCCCTTTTTAAACTAACCTATTGAAGATAATTCCTAGTTAAATACAGTATTTTACATGTTTAGAGGGACAGAAAGCTCCGCTCATTTGATATAGACTACATGATCTTTCTTGAAAGAGATTCTATACCAGTTTTTTGATTTATTAGAAAAAATAGCATGTATTGATAAGCCCTTGACCTATGGTGTCTTCTGTCCTCTAACTCTCATTCAACCTCTTACATTGGTCTTAATGCCAACCCTCATATACATAAGACACATTAACTCTCATTGTATTTGTAATCATTATAAACTACAGAGCAATAATTCAAAATATTCATGTAACCAGGGAAGTATAAAAAGACTGCAGTAATCCTAAATTAATTGCCAACACCACTTTGTAACTATAACATCTTATGCTTCCAATAGCACTAATCAAACAGCTTGAATCAACTTTAAAAATCATGAACACCTTCAAGACTACTGTATCACTTGACGCTAAATTTCGTTGTGGTCTTTCACTAAATAACTGCTTTCCGTATCTTTTGATACATATCCGGTATATTTCATCACATATACCACATAAACCATATATTTACTTTGCTGATTGCTTACCTCTGCGTGTTTTATGCATTTTGAAATTATTGTCGAAGCAATTCACTATTTTGCACAGACTCTTATATGAAATAATTATGGGTGGACCCCAGTGGAAATTTCTTAGAATTTTTCAGGACAGAGCAAGAAAAGAAATTAGTGAATTGCACAAACAGAAATGGTTTAAAATGCATAACCCACAACATAAGTGCAGTAATCAGAAAAATACAATACTGTACATGGTTTAAAAGTATAATCAGTATTAAAAGAAAAACATTTTAAGAACAATGAAATTCACAAGATATAATAGGAGGATTCTAACCTAACCTTACCTTAATTAACCTAAATTAGGGTGCCAAGTCGTAACTAACAGAGAAGGGTTTTGTTCCCCAAGGAATCCTATTCAAACCTTACCTTCAGTCCCCTAAATCTTAAATTTAAATTACTGTACAGAACAATATCCCCACCAAACATTATACGGAGGGTTCAAACTGGCAAGAGAGCACGCGACTGCTTGTGGCTAAAGTTAATGGTGATTAGCCTTGCTGACTGTTAGGGGATTCCCCGCACCAACCGTCCATACTTATAACTACTGTAAATGGTATCCGTAGTTATGAGCTAAAGGATTATGTTAAATTTACTGTCTGCAATATGTTCATTCCTTCCTTTTACCCATGTAACAATGTGATGTGCAGTCTTATAGTTTAGTTGTTCTTATATAGATGAAGGACACTGAAGTTTGTTTTTATGAGAAAACAAACTATCATCTTAAAATCAGTTATTAAAGCTTGACAATAAGGGGTTTCTCATTCCAAATACGTATGCCCTTTCCATAAATATGACAAATCTATAGTTACTGTATTGTTCTTTGTATTTTTCCTAAATATGCACATTTGAGTCCTTTACGTAGGAGAGAAAATCAGCGAGGTTGAGGTACACAAGCAGTTTACCTTTTATAAATAAAGAGGTGTAAACAGGTGGCCGATAGTTACCGACCGGGAGCGGGGCCTCCCTTGGTCACTGAGTCCTCACTTTGATTGCAGCAAGGAATTTCTAAGGGGTAGATGATAAAAGGAAAGCATGAATAAAGGACTCGTGTTTGTATAGTTAGAAAAATATAATAAAAATTATCTCTAAATTTGTCATTTGTTCCTGCACAAATACAAACTCTCATCCATTACATAGGAGACTCGTCTTTGGGTGGGAGGAAGTTCTTATTCCACCTGGCTGGGTATTTATTCATTCTGGGCTACCAAAACTCAAACCCTTGTGAGTGGTGCAGAGTTAAAGTTCTTTATACCTCACGCACCAGCAGTGGCTTCATCTTGCAGTCACCGCTAGCATTAGCACACAAGGCTAGAGTCAATCTATTCTTCATGGATTTATGGCCCAGCAGTTTCCTTTCTTCTGCCATGATGAATGACCAGTTTCCTCGCAGCTGAAGACTTGTTAGATGATGTAACCTTCTGCAGCAACAAGTGAGGCTAAACGTTCGACATACTCCTCCGCGGCTTTCACGTCGGAATTCGCAGCTTCCCCAAGCCTCACAACCGTGTGGATCCCAGTTCGCTTCTTAAAGTTATCGAACCAGCCACGACCAGCTTTGAATGTCTCCACTGATGTTGATGTCTCCCTACTGTCAGCTGCTTTGCTTGGTTTAAAGTCTTTTCACAGATGATTGTCTCAGTCACGCTATCTCCCGCCAGCTGCTTTTCTTTGACCCACAACAACGGAAGCTTTTCCATCTCGTCATTTACATCAGTCCGTAACTTCAACAGGATGGTAGGCCTTTGAAAGGCTTTGTGCTCTTAATATTATCCTTTTGTTTGAATGATGGTACATATCGTCGATCTACACCTCTCGTAATGGCAGGCCAACTTACTCGTGCGGACACTACGCTCATGTTTTTCAATGATTTCACGCTTCACTTCTATCGCCATCATGTGCATTTTCTTATCATTGCTAATTTGTTCCGTAACTGAAATACAAACCACGCTATTTACATGGGGTAATTACTTCGGCGTAGCTGAATGACGAGCCATAAGAGTTTTAACGAGGGTCTACTACCCCGCCGGTAGTTAGCGGGGCTAGGGAGGGGTAGCTAGCTACCACCCCCCCCCCCCACACACCGGTGAATACTCCACTTTACTTTTGGCTCAGGAAGAGAACAGACCTGTCTGTGCTCTCCCTCGTTGACTGCCATAATTAATCTGTTTTTGCTTTTTCTCTTTCGCAGTGTGCTTGAAGTTGGCCTCTACTGATAATGCGTACTTGCCCTGGACTTCCCGGCCGCCCTTGTGGGACCTTTATGTCGGCGGTCGACACTGATCCCCACACCTTGTGTCCTCACTGTAGGGGCCAACGGTGTGATAGTGGTAATATATGTATTGAATGTAGGGAGTGGTCTACCTCCCAGTGGGAGAGGTTTGCCCGGCGCCGTAAGAAGAAGGCCAAAAGGGATCTTTCTTCTTCAGAGGCTTCTCTGAAGAGAGAAAATTCCAGGACTACTTCTTCCGTTGCGCTTTCCTCCTCCGAAGCTCCCCCTCGAGCGGTCTCTTCCGAGAGGCCGGCGAGTGGTAGCGTAGACCGCTGTGCTGTTGACCGATCCTGGGGTGCGGGAGAGGTAGTTGCCTCCCATAGCGAGGCAGCTGCCCCTCCTCCCCCGGAGGAGGATTTTATGTCTAATAATGATTTGTTGCAGCTTTGGGCTTCCTTGGGGCTGCAGGGTTCGCCCTCCAAAGAAGCCCTGTTTGACATGATCAAAGTGGGTGCAGCCGTCAAACAATCGCCAACTACAGTGGAGATAGATCCTCTGTCTGTGGTTGACGTTGTGGTGATGGAGACATCCCGTGGGTCTAGCCAAACCCCCGTTCCTGTGGCTGAGGTAGCTGACGGCTTAGATTCTCCCTCCAAACATCCTTCGAGGGAGGATCTAAGTCCCACGGTCTCTCCTGCCGGTGATTCTCCCCCTCGGGGGAGTTCACTTACAGAGACTCCTCTTCGGAGGCCCATCGATGGTCAGCTTGCTGATCCCACAGCCCCTCGTGGGCGTATAAGGCGGAAGGCTCGTCCTCCCCTTCGCCGTAGAGGCCTTCCTTCCCCTTACAAGGGGGTTAGGAGGCGCCTCTTCGGCTTGTCGTCACCACAGTGCTCTGCGGAGGAGACGACTCGCCTTTCACCAGTTCTGCCAGCTACCAACCTAGACCTCTCCGGGGATCGTTCGCGATCACCTTCGGATGATGGTCGTCCTTCGGGACATAATGACCAGTCTGCGCAAGTCTCCGGGCCCTTTGGGGCTGAAGGGTCTTGAGTGCAAAACCGCGCCTCTTGCCCTCAAGCGCCAGGTTCCTCCTGTGCGCTCTCCTGATGCTGTCGCTGCTGTGCCTGCCGCTGTTCCTGACTTAGCGCCACGGCGCTCACCCTCAGGCGTTCGCGCCACCGTTCCTGCTACGAGCCAGGGTCCCCCTGCGCGCCCACGCCCTTCGGCGCCCCGGCGCCCTCCAGCAGTCCCTGACATAGCGCGCTAGCGCTCACCTGCGCATACGCGCCCACCAGCAGTTCCTGATACGGCACTCCAGCACTCACCTGCGCATACGCGCCCAGCGGCCACCTGCGCTCACGCGCCCACCAGCGCCCCAGCATCCACCAGTTCCTGCATCATCGCCCGCAGTCCAGGAGGCCCCTCCGCTGGCGCACAGGCGCCCACAGGATCCTCCGGACTCGTCGCACCCGTCTGGGGAGATGCGCGATACGCGCCCACGCGCGGTTCCAGCTCCAGCGCTCACCAACGCGCTACGACATCGAAGTGCGTTGCCCAGGAGGCTCCCAAGTTAGCGCACGGGCGCTCACGGCCGCCTCTGGGCTCTCCCTCCAGACTGCGCGAGCTTGCATATGATGCAACCGCGCACGACGCTCCGGTTACGCGCCCTGTTCCTGCCACACGCCCCGTTCCTGTCTTCAAGGCGCCCAAGGTAACCCTCCAGCGCACACCTGAGCGCCCTCATCCAACCGCGCGTCCTGCGCGGCCGCCGCAGCAATGCACCCCGGTGCGACCGCATCCTGATGCGTGCCATGCGCGCCCACGATCGCCAGCGTGCCCACAGGCGAGCATGCCGGTCCTATCAGACCAGCGCCAACCTCCGCGCCAACGTGCCATCCCGGCCGCTCGCGACCCTGCTCCAGCGCTCACGCGCCCTCGCCTGGTTCTTCCGGACACGCGCTCAGGTGCCCCCGTTATCTCGCGCCCTCCAGGGCCGCATCAGGTCGCTGCGCGCCCGCGCGTTCGGCCGCCGCCCAGGCCGGCTCCTGCGCGCCACACGCCCTCACCATCGCCTACGCGCTCTCGCGACCACGCGCCCGCTCCAGCTGCTGCGCGCTCACACGCCCGCTCTATCACCAGCACGCCATCGCTCCCTCGCTCCTGTATCCTCGCCTGAGCCCCCGCCCACGCAGATGCGCGCGCGCGCAAGACATTCCAGTATCGCGCGACCCTGACCAGGGCCCGGCACACGAGCCCCAGCGCGAGCACCGCCAGGCGGACAGTTCTTCGTCTCGTTCCCCTCCCCGTAAGCGCAGACCAGCGCGCTCGCCGGAGGAGGGGCGCTTCCCGGACAGGTCTAAGGACTCGTCCCTTTCGGCCCCACAGGCGAACCCTCGTTTGTCGACTCCTCCTAGGGATCCCTCGATCCCCTTCCCTCTAGAGGGGGTGTCTGACAGCGCGACTATCAGCCAGCAGCCCTGGTTCGGCACCCTAGTCAGAGCCCTTGTGCAGGCGATCAAGTCTGCCCTCTCTGACTCGGGCTCCTTCTCCCCCCCAGACCTTCTCTCCCTCCCCTGCGGAGGAGGATTACCCTTCCTCAGGAGAGTCGGATGAGCCGGACCATTCCCCCATCGCACCAATGGCGGAAGCTCCGCCTCTCCCTGAGAGGTCGTCTCGTCCAGAGGTGGAGAAGAGCCTGCCCCCTTCGCTGCTCGAGTCCTGTATCCCGCCCAGGAGGGAGCCTAAGGACTCTAAGACGATTCCCAAATCGTCAGCAAGGATCAGGCAGGAACCGTCTAGAGCCGTCGAGGATGTCCACGTGACCCCCAGGAAGAGCCACTGGGGACGGGAGACTTCGCTGCCAGTCCTTCGGGAGGAGAGCACCAGGAGTCAGAACACGCTTTCTGGCAAGTCCTGACCCTCATGAGGAACCTCAATGGGATCCCGGACCCTGAGGTTCCACCTCGCGAAGGTAAGGACACGGTCCTGGACCGCGTCTATGGCACCCAGAAACCCTCTAGGGCCAGTGCAGCTTTGCCCTGGTCTCAGGGGATGAAGAGTGCCAGGGACAAGGTCGAGGGCCAGCTCTTTCTGCTCGCCTCCTCCAGCAGATCGAGTGTTGTAACAAGCTCCTCCCTCCTCCTCGAGTCCATCAGAGGAGGTACTTCGAGATCCTTGAGGAGTCTTGTCTGAGTCTTCCCTTACACCACTCTGTGGAAGAACTCACAGGGGGAGACCCTCTTGAGAGACTCTCCAACCGGCACGTGTCCTTCTCAGCCGCTGAGATCCTAAGCCAGGGGAAGGTCACCAAGTGTGCCATGCAGGCAACTTCGTGGCTCGACATCTGGCTGGGGTCTCTGGGCATCCTGGTGCGGTCCGAGGACCTCTCCAAAGAAAGCACCAGGAAAGCGCTGGAGACTTTCCTACTCTCGGGCACACGGACCATTGAGTTTCTGGCCCACCAAGTCTCGAGCTTGTGGGCCAATACGATCCTCAAGCGTCGGGACGCTGTGGCCGAGAGGTTCCATCATAAGGTCCCCAGTGCAGAGGCTAGCAGGCTCAGACACTCTTCCGTCCTCGGTAAGAGCCTGTTTGAGCCTAAGGACGTGGAGCTCACCGCTGAGAGGTGGAGGAAATTCAACCAGGACTCCCTCATCCACAGGGCCCTGGCATCGAGGCCCTACAAACCTCCAGCGGTTCAGCAGCCCCGTCCAGCTAAGGACACAAAGAAGACGACCACAGCGAAGCCCAAGGTGTCTAAGCCCTTTCCTGCCAAGAGCAGAAGGAGCAAGAAGTCCTCCAGGGGAGGCAAAAACCCTAGAGGTAACAGCCGAGGCCGGAAACGCTAGGGTTGGCAATCCCCCTGCATGTCCACCAGTGGGGGGATGCCTACAGAGTTGCGCGACAAGGTGGCAGCAACTCGGGGCGGATGCCTGGACGATCTCCGTGATAACTCTAGGTTATCGCGTCCCGTTCACGACATCTCCACCTCCCCTGACAGCGAATCCAGTGCCGCTGAACTCCTATGGCATGGGATCGGCAAAGGGGTTAGCCCTTCGGGCGAAAGTCGAGACCATGCTCAAGAAGGATGCTCTCCAGGAGGTCGACGACGGCTCCCCAGGCTTCTTCAGTCGACTCTTTCTTGTAAAGAAGGCGTCTGGAGGCTGGAGACCGGTCGTCGACCTCTCGGCCCTGAACAAGTTTGTCAAGCAAACTTCGTTCAGCATGGAGACAGCAACTCGGGGCAGATGCCTGGACGATCTCCGTGATAACTCTAGGTTATCGCGTCCCGTTCACGACATCTCCACCTCCCCTGACAGCGAATCCAGTGCCGCTGAACTCCTATGGCATGGGATCGGCAAAAGGGTTAGCCCTTCGTGCGGAAGTCGAGACCATGCTCAAGAAGGATGCTCTCCGGGAGGTCGACGACGGCCCCCCAGGCTTCTTCAGTCGACTCTTTCTTGTAAAGAAGGCGTCTGGAGGCTGGAGACCGGTCGTCGACCTCTCGGCCCTGAACAAGTTTGTCAAGCAAACTTCGTTCAGCATGGAGACAGCAACTCGGGGCAGATGCCTGGACGATCTCCGTGATAACTCTAGGTTATCGCGTCCCGTTCACGACATCTCCACCTCCCCTGACAGCGAATCCAGTGCCGCTGAACTCCTATGGCATGGGATCGGCAAAGGGGTTAGCCCTTCGGGCGGAAGTCTAGACCATGCTCAAGAAGGATGCTCTCCAGGAGGTCGACGACGGCTCCCCAGGCTTCTTCAGTCGACTCTTTCTTGTAAAGAAGGCGTCTGGAGGCTGGAGACCGGTCGACGACCTCTCGGCCCTGAATAAGTTTGTCAAGCAAACTTCGTTCAGCATGGAGACAGCAGAGATGGTCAGACTTGCAGTGAGACCACAAGACTTCATGTGCGCACTGGATCTGAAGGACGCGTACTTCCAGATCCCAATCCATCCGTCTTCAAGGAAGTACCTAAGATTCTACCTAGACAGCAAGATCTACCAGTTCAAGGTGCTGTGTTTCGGTCTCTCCACAGCCCCTCAGGTGTTCACCAGAGTATTCACCATCATCTCTTCGTGGGCCCACAGGATCGGCATCCGTCTCCTTCGTTATCTGGACGACTGGCTGATCCTAGCGGATTCGGAGGCAACCCTTCTTCGTCACTGAGAAAAACTCCTCGAAGTTTGCCAGGATCTAGGGATCATGGTAAATCTCGAGAAGTCCTCCCTGCAGCCCTCTCAGAAACTGGTACAATATATCTAGGCATGGTCATAGACACCAATCTCCACAAAGCCTTCCCATCAGACGAAAGGATAGCAAGGCTGAGGAAGGTCGCGAGACCTTTCCTCAATCGAGAAGAACTCCCAGCCCAATCGTGGCTTCGTCTCCTCGGCCACCTCTCCTCCCTGACCCGTCTCGTTCCCAACAGTCACCTCAGGATGAGATCCCTCCAGTGGCGACTCAAGTCCCGGTGGAGTCAAGGCCACGACTCCCCGGACACCTTGATCCCTATGGGACCTGCGGAACGGGCGTACCTCCGATGGTGGGTGGCAGACGAGAATCTACGAAAGGGAGTGGATGTTCTCGTCCCTTTCCCAGATTTGATGCTGTTCTCGGACGCATCAAACAAAGGGTGGGGGGCCCACGTTCTGAGCCAGAGGACCTCAGGCCTCTGGTCAGAGTCAGAAAAGTACCTTCATATAAACCTGCTAGAAATGAAGGCCGTGTTCCTGGCACTTCAGAAGTTCCACCAAGTCCTGGCGGGCCACTCTGTGGTGGTGATGAGCGACAACACCACGGTGATGGCTTATATCAACAAGCAGGGAGGTACCTTTTCGGAACAGCTATCCCATCTTGCAGTAGAGATCCTGAGATGGTCCGAAGTCCACTCGATTTCACTAGCGGCTCGCTTCATTCCAGGCAAAAGGAATGTGCTCGCCGACAGTCTGAGCAGGGCGACGCAGATAGTGAGTACCGAGTGGTCTTTGGATCCTCAGATAGCCAACAAAGTCCTGACTTTGTGGGGCTCCCCGACGGTGGATCTGTTCGCTACGGCGCTGAACACCAAGCTCCCACTGTACTGCTCCCCAGTCCCGGACCCCAAGGCTCTCTGGCAGGATGCCTTCCAACAACGGTGGGACAACGTCGATGTGTACGCCTTTCCCCTGTTCTGTCTGATGAGAAGGGTACTCAACAAGACCAGAACATCGGTCAATCTCTCAATGACCCTGATAGCTCCGCTATGGCATCATGCAGAATGGTTCCCAGACCTTCTGCAACTCCTCATGGAGATTCCGAGGGAGCTCCCTCCACGTCACGAGCTACTCAAACAACCACACTCCAACATCTATCATAAAGCCATAGCTTCGCTTCGACTTCACGCCTGGAGACTATCCAACATCTCCTCACAGAGAGATGATTTTTGCAACAAGTTGCGAACAGGATGTCTGGCCACCTACGCAAGTCATCCGCAGGAGTCTACCAGGCAAAGTGGCGAGTTTTCTGTGGTTGGTGTCGTGGAAGGGGTATCTCTCCCCTCGATGCCACTTTACCAGCAATAGCGGAGTTCCTCGTTTATCTGCGGGAGGAAATGCGCATTTCAGTCTCGACAGTGAAAGGCTATCGCTCAGCCTTAAGTCTTGCCTTCAGGCTTAAGGGAATGGACATCTCCTCCTCGCTGGAACTTTCCCTTCTCATACGGAGTTACGAACTTACCTGCCCTCAGTCGGAAGTGAGACCTCCTCCTTGGAACGTGGTTCGAGTTCTCAGGTCTCTTAAGAGACCTCCCTACGAACCATTACGCCAGGCTTCTGATCGCCACCTTACCTTGAAGACGGTTTTCCTGCTAGCTTTGGCCTCGGCCAAGCGAGTCAGTGATCTTCATGGTCTCTCGTACGACGTCGCCCATTCAAGGGGATGGGGGAAGGTAACATTCAGCATTGTCCTTGAGTTTGTTGCCAAGACTCAGAACCCGGGAGTGCCGGACCCAAGGTTCGACCCTTCCGGGTCTCGAGTCTCCGTTCTGTAACAGATGACCCAGACCATCTCCTACTGCGCCCAGTCAGGAGTCTGAGGATGTTTCTTAAAAGAACAGTTGCAATTCGCCCCCAGGTGCGAGCTTTGTTCGTGAGCACCGGGGAGACGAAGAGGAGGGTCACCAGAAATACCATCTCGGCCTGGATTCACAAGGTAATACATTTGGCCTTGAATCCTGACCCTCCTCCGTCACGTCGCCCTAGAGCGTATGACGTCGGGCGTGGCTACGTCCCTGGCCTTCAAGAAGAGCTTTTCAGTGACGCAGGTCCTTCAAGCTGGGGTGTGGAAGCGTCAGACCACCTTCACGGCCCACTACCTGCAAGATGTGACACACAGGAGGCTCGATACGTTTTCTATCGGCCCTGTGGTGGCTGCACAACAGCTGGTCTAACCTCAGGCTCCTTATTGGACAAGTAGCAGAAGGTTGGGGGCATTGTTACCCGGTTTTAGTCTGCGTGAATGAAAAGATCTGCCTGGCCCTTACTCTTTTCTTCATCCTCTCCTCCCTTGGAGAAAGCAGCATCCTGGGTTCCTTGCACAGCTGACCTCGAACCTCTGCAGGTAAGCCATGCTCCCTTGTGTTCCTAGTATTAAGATGTAATACTGCCATGTCCCCATACCCTGACGAGGTGGTATTGGGAGAGTCCTAGCCTAGATTTCCATCTGAAGAACTCCAGGTCAACTTCCTAGGATGAGTCACTTCTCACCTTCACACACAGCTTACGTAGGCCGCAGCAGTTTCACAACTGTCAGTGAGGAGCAAGGACCCCTTCCTCTTGAGTTCCTACAAACTAGGGTTCGGGGTCCCCGGGCAAGCCAAAGCCAGTATGGCAGGGTACTTACCACCCTTCCTAAGGGTTAAGTCACCCCATGTAAATAGCGTGGTTTGTATTTCAGTCACGGAACAAATGACAAATTCGTAGATAATTTGTATTTGTTCCGTAACCGAAATACAAACCACGCTATTTACAAAGGGTTATTACTTTTAGCGTAGCTGAAATGGCGAGCCATTAGAATTTAACGAGGGTGTATTACCCCCGCGCTAGTTAGCGGGGGGGTAGGGGAGTGGTAGCTAGCTACCCCTCCTCCCCCTCACACACAGGTGAATACTCACTTTCACTTTTGGCTCGGACTGTGACAGACGTCTCTGTCTTGGTCCTCGCTTGGCAGCCATTGTCTGTTTTGTCTTTACTTAATCGCTTACTTTTCTTTTACTCAATATATATGTAAACATGTTTTCATGTTTGTATATATATTTGAGTATAGAAATAAGTAAGTTTCCTTTTCAGATGTGTGTGTGTAGTGTACGATATCTACGTGGAGGCCTCGGCAGTTAGGCCACCACGGCCTAATTTTATGGGTTGCGATCGAGTTTGACTTCGGTCTTTCTCTCTCTCTCTCTCTCTTGAGGTCGTTCACCCTTTTACTATGTTTTACTACGCCCTTGTAGCTTCCTTCCCGTGTGGGTGGGGTTGCTACGCCGTACATTTTGTCTCAATTAGTTTATGAATCTAATTGTAGTTGTTAATTTTTCAGCTTGTAGAACGATTCCTTTCGGGGTTTTCGTTTTTTTCTTTAGTGTTCATTCATTTTTAAATTACATAATTACATAGTTACATAATTATAATTGTTATAATTCTGTTTTGGTTACAGCTCTCCTTCCGCGAGTGTAAGTGGTTGTGAGGGCACGTGCCTGTTGTGTAATTCTTGTTCCTTTTCCTCGGGATTCCTCTTCGGAGCCTTCCCGGGGGAATGAATGTGTACTAATATTATTTGTTTTATTTTTTTACAGTTACCGATCTAGTTCGTTTCTGTAATATAGCAACGGTGTGAGCTGTCTGGTTGAGTCCTGGGGATTCGGCTGTTGCTGCCTCCCCCCTTGTATTGTCGTCAGGGGCGTGTCTCCTACTGGTAGTACTCCCGTGTCGACGGACAGCTCTCCAGTTCATTTTAGAACAGTCAGGAGGCTTGCCTCCTTGGGCGGATAACTTTCCTTCCGAGGGAAGCTTTTTCCTGTCCAGGCTTGAGCTTTTCCTCTTTTGGGGGGTTCTTCTCTTGCCTTTTTTTCGTGCGACTATGCTCTTGGTGCTGAGCGGTCGCACCTGCAGTTTCGCTCAAGGGGCTGGGCAACTGCAGGAGCTCCTCTTCGGAGGATTGCACCTTTTAGGTCACTGGCTGACCAGTCTCTTCCACGAAGTGTTTCTCTTTCGTTCGCGAGAGAGTACACTCATAGAGACTCCTCTTCGGAGGTTTCTTCTGTTGCTGTTGCTGTTGGCCTCCCTCGCCGTAAGGCCCTCCGTCCGCCTCGTCGTAAGGGCCTCTCATCTCCCTATAAGGGTGCTTGAGGCGCCTTTTTGAATCTCCGTTTGCAGCCTACAACTTCTTTATCTCGTCTTCCGACGGGCAACGGTCTTCCCGACGGACAACGGTCTTCCCGACGGACAGCGGTCTTCCGACGGACATCAGTCTCCCGGCGGACAACGATCCCTTCGGGGCAAAGGGTTGCCCCCACGGGGGTTCTTCCCTTGCGTGTCAGGGTTTCCCTGCGCGCCCTTCTGTTCGTCAGCGCTCTCCTGTTCGTCAGCGCTTTCAAGATGATCTTCCCTGCGGTTCCTGTTACGTGCCCTGTGCGCCCACGTTCGCCCTCGCGATCTAGAACTTCGGTTCAGGTCGGGGTCAAGGACTCTTCTTCTTTGCGCAGGCTTCCACGCGTAGCCTTCTGCTCGTCAGCGATCATCAGCTCGTCAGCGATCATCAACTCGTCAGCGATCATCAGCTCGCCAGCGATCGTCAGCTCGTCAGCGATCATCAGCTCGCCAGCGATCTCCGGATCGCCCACGTGTGTTACAGCTGGCACGCCAACGTTCTCCAACACTTCTGAAGGAATATGGTTCGCCAGCTACTAGCTCAACTGCGGATGCTGATCGCCATCGCGCGACCCTCAACTGCAGATGCTGATCGCCATCGCGCGACCCTCAACTGCGGATGCTGATCGCCATCGCGCGACCCTCAACTGCGGATGCTGATCGCCATCGCGCGACCCTCAACTGCGGATGCTGATCGCCATCGCGCGACCCTCAACTGCGGATGCTGATCGCCATCGCGCGACCCTCAACTGCGGATGCTGATCGCCATCGCGCGACCCTCAACTGCGGATGCTGATCGCCATCGCGCGACCCTCAACTGCGGATGCTGATCGCCATCGCGCGACCCTCAACTGCGGATGCTGATCGCCATCGCGTGACCCTCAACTGCGGATGCTGCTCGCCATTGCACAACCCTGAACGATTGCCCGCTTACGCATGCTGCTCCTCATCGCACAACCCTGAACGATCGCCCTCTTGCGGATGCTGATCACCATCGCACCCTTTCACGCGATCATTCACCTGCGCATGCTGCTCGCCATCGCACAACCCTGCACGATTGCCCGCTTACGCAT
Organism: Palaemon carinicauda; assembly: GCF_036898095.1. NCBI lineage: Eukaryota > Metazoa > Arthropoda > Malacostraca > Decapoda > Palaemonidae > Palaemon > Palaemon carinicauda. The sequence continues at coordinate 288,635,922 of NC_090725.1, forward strand.
GCTGCTCCTCATCGCACAACCCTGAACGCTCGCCCTCTTGCGGATGCTGATCACCATCGCACCCTATCACGCGATCATTCACCTACACATGCTGCTCGCCATCGCTTACCGCCAGCGATCTTCTTCACCTACGCGGCAGCACGATCCCTCGCCGTCACGCCCATTCGCCTGCGCGCCCGCGCGATCGCTCGCCTGCGCGCCCGCGCGATCGCTCGCCTGCGCGCCCGCGCGATCGCTCGCCTGCGCGCCCGCGCGATCGTTCGCCTGCGCGCCCGCGCGATCGCTCGCCACCGCGATCGCTCGCCTGCGCGCCCGCGCGATCGCTCGCCTGCGCGCCCGCGCGATCGCTCGCCTGCGCGCCCGCGCGACCACTCGCCTGTGCGCCCGCGCGACCATTCGCCTTTGCGCGACCGTTCGCCCTCGCGCGACCATAGTTCGCGGCGAATTCCACAGCCGGTGGTAGCAGCAGGGACGCGTGCTCCTAGGCGGCACTCGGGATCACCTCCATCCAAGCACAGGTTGGTAGTGCAGGACGAAGACAGGTCAGTACAGCATTCTTCCCACCTTCTTTTCAGGCAGGAACCGCCGTGTCCTCTCCAAAGGATCGCCCGATCCCTTTCATCTTAGCGAGGATTTCGGACTCTGTGTCCTTGGAGCAGCAGACATGGTTTGATCCGCTGGCACGGGCGTTAATGAGGTTTATGAAACCAGCACTCACCGGCCAGGGTAACAAACCAGCGGCTGTCTCTCCTACGCTGAAGAGAAAGAGAGGAGTGGACTTCGTGGTGACTTCCCCCAGGGCGAAGTTGGTTCCCAAGAGGTCGGTCTCGAGGGTCCCCTCTCCTGCACGAGTACTCTCTCCTTCTCCCGCCCTGGAAGGATTTTTGGCGGGGGGGCTTTCCGTTGAAGATTTCTCCATCGGACAAGGGGTGACTGCTTACCTCTTCCTCTGGGAGCTTACCAGGTTCTTTCCCTCCTCGGTTACGGCCCGAGGTTTGGTTCAAGGAAGCTACAGGAAGATCAAGGGTACTTTCCTCCTCTCGAGCTCAGGCACCTTGGCCTTTCGTCGTTAAGTATCTACTTGCGGACAAGATCGATGTTGTACCATCTGGACGCACTGACTGAAGGCTTCCTTCGGGTGTCTCATCTGTGGAGGTCAACGACCTCAGACACCCTTCCATCCTTGAGAAGAGTTTTGTCTTTGCCCAAGGACAGAGACTTAAACATCTGCTGTGCGGAGTAAATCGACTTCCGGTTTCACTCCTCCAAGGCGCTTTCTTCCAGACTCTGCAGGGCTCCAGCTCCCTTTTCTTTCAACCACGTCGGCCTAAGTTATCGGCTACGACAATTGGGACAAGGTGTCCAATTGCAGTTTCCTCCTGTCAGGAACAGATGGCACGGGAGACTCCCCCGGGGGGGCATAGTCCTAAAAGGAGTTCACGAACTCTAGGATTGCAGGTTTTTTCGCTGGGAGGATGCTTAAGGTTACTCATCCGAATGACAGCTTCCCGATGCCCATTCCCGCACAATCTCTGTGAGTAGCCAAGGATATCGCGCCTGCCGTCTCTGTCAGCGAATTCAGTGTCTCTGAACCTCTATGCCATAGCATCAGCAGAGTTGCCCGGTTGGGCAGAATGATCCATACCTTAGGCGAAGGTCTTCCTTAGGATCATCGACGGCTTCACCCCCGGCCCCCTCAGTCGATCCTTTCTTGTAAGGAAGGATCTGAGAGGGGATGTCCATAGTCGACCTCTCAGCCCTGATCAAGTTTGTCGAACAAACTTCGGCCAGCGTAGACCAGCAGAATCGATCAGACTGGTAACGAGGCGACAGGACTCCTTTAACCCTGGATCGGAAGGACGGGTACTTTCAGTTTCCATTCCATCCATCTTCCAGGGTGCTCGTCGAATTCAGCCTAAACTGCAAGTATTCCTGCTTATGATGCAGTGTGGCTATCCCGCCGTGGCATAGCAGGTTTGTTTCCCCAGAAAACTCTCCCTGCCTTCCTCTTGGCCGCTCAGGTGCAGACTTCCGCCTCCTCTGCTGTTTGGAGGGCTGGTCAACTCCGGTAGGCTCGGGTTTCGACCTTCTTCAGCGCCGGGAAAAGCTTCCGAATGCTGACCATGAGTGTGGGCTCATGGTATTTTGCTTGGAGCCTTCTCTTCCTCTGCCTCAACATCTGGAGTATCTGGCCATGATATTGAGTCAACCGCCTTACCACGTTGGAAACCCCGCTTCTCGTCCGTCCAGCGAGGTTAAGCAACGTCGGTACTTGGATGGGTGACCACCTGGGGACGCCAGATTCTGTTACCACATCCTCCGAGCCTTCCTTTCGGTTCACCGTGGCAAGACTGAGGAGAGTCGCAGTACCTGTTCTCAGTCAAGCAGAGTTTTCAGCCCTACCTTGGAACGTTTCCTAGTTCTTCTTTCCTCATTGACCCGTTTATAGTCCGAACGGTCGCCTCAGGATAAGTTCCATGTGGGGCGATCCAAGTTCCGGTGGCTTCAGGCAATGTTTAACCGGACTCCCTGGCCCTATGGGACCAGCGGAACTATTAAACCTGCAATGGGTGTTGACCTATGGAGCCTCTTGATGGTAGTGGATATTCTCGTCCTTTCCCCACATTCTTGATGCGGTTCTCGGACTCGTCAAAGGAAAGGGGGGGGGGGGGGGGCATGTTCCGGTCCAGGCCTATGGTCAAGACCTGAAGGATACCTCTCCATCATTCAGGCAGGCTTAAGGGCCTTAGTCTGGCCCCTCTTCAGATCCTACCGCTCCTGCCAAGTCCCCCTGTTGAGCATCGACTTCATGCTAACCAGCAGGGGACGCATTTTCACACCTTCACATCTTGCAGTAGAGATATCGGGATGATTGAGATTCTCTCAATTCCACCATCGGCTCTCTCATTCCAGGCAGGGGAATGTGTCTCTCAGACTATCCGAGCAGAGCCTCATAGAGAGAGTGTACCTAGGGGTCTTTGACCTTGGGTAACCAGCAAGTGCTGGTCTGGGGGACCTGATCGCGACAGCTTGGAACCTCAAGCTTCCGCTAGTTTTCCCCCCAGTCTCAGACCCCGAGACTCTGGCAAGATGCATTCCGGTGATGGTGGGACAACTTCGACGCCTGCGTCTTCCCTCCTTTTTGTCTGCGGACAATGGGTCTCAACAAAACCAGGTTGTCTGTCAACCTTTCAATGGGAGAGCTCCACTGGGACTATGTGCAGAACGGTTTCTGGACCCTCTGCTTCCCCTGACGGAACTCCCGGGAGAGCTTCTCCCACGGCGCAGACTACTCAAGCAACCACACTGCGACATCTCTCCCGAACCGGGGCGTCGCTTCGGCTTCATGCCTGGAGACACTACGCTTCCTCCTCTAGAAGAGACAACCCGCTACAGTCGCGGTACGGAGGTCGCGTCATCTGCGATAGTCATCCACAGGGGTCTCCCAGGCAAAGTGAAGAGTCTAAGGTGGTTGGTGCCGTGGGAGATATACCTCTTCCCGTGAGGCCTCTTCTCCAGCAATAACGGTCTTATTGCCTTTCGGCGGGAGGAAACTCCTTTCTGCTCTTGGCAATGAAGCCTGTCGCTCAGCCTTTCCCTGACCTTCAGGCTTAAAGGAATAACTTTTTCCTGCCCGCTGGATCTATCCTCGCTCATGCGAAGCTACGATCGTCCCTGCCCTAGTCGGAGGAAGACCTCCAACTTGGAGCATGGCTCGGACTTTTAGTCCTTTAAGAGATCTTCTCAAGACCCTTTTACGACAGGCCTCGGATTGTATTCCGCCCTGGGTCTTCTGCTCACTCTGGCCACGGCCAGTGTGTAAGCAATCTTCTTGGTCTCTTACTACTCCCCCCCTTTCTAAGGAAGAGGGGAAGGCAACATTCAGGCTCGCTCCTGAGTTGTTGGCTAGACTCAGAATCTGAGGGTCCCGACCCTTCGGTCCGATTCATTCAAGATTTTAAGTCTCCATTCTGTGTCTGATGTCCCAAGACCTTCTCTTTCTTGCCAGTACAGGAATCGAGAGGTTAGCGCTGGGAACAGCTGCAGTTTGGCCTCAGTTGCAGCCGATTTGGGAACACAAGGAGGACATGGGGGGAGAGTCACCAGTATACCTCTTCAGCCCGGACTCAAGGACATTCATCTCGACCTGTCTTCAGACCCTCCCCCGTCACGTCGCCCTACAGCACGATGTTAAATACATCGCAACGTCCCTCGCCTTCGAGTAATACTACTCTGTGACGCAGGTGCTACAAGCTGGAGTCTGGAAGCGTCTGATGACCTTCGCAGCCCGCTTCCTGCAGGGCGTGACCCACAGGAATCTCGATACGTTTTCTATCGCTCTGTGGTGGCTACACAACAGCTGGTCTAACCTCAGGCTCCTTTTTGGACAGGTAGCAGAAGGTTGAGGGCATTGTTATCAGGTTTTAGTCTGCATGAACGAAAGAAGTATGTCTGACCCTTACTTCTTTCTTCATCATCCCCTCTACGGGGAAGCAGCATCCTGGTCTCTGCATAGCTGACCTCGAACCTCTGCAGGTAAACCATGCTTCCTTGTGTTCCGAGTATTGAGTCAATACTGTCGCGTCCCCCATACCCTGACGAGGTGGTATTGGGAACGTCTTAACCCAGAGTTCCTTCTGGAACTCCAGGTCAACTGCCTAAGACGGGTCACACTTCTTCCTTCACACACAAGCTTACGTAGGCCACATGGTTCCTTGCGGTGCAAGGAACTTGTGAGGTGCAGGGACTCCTTTTCTCGAGTGCGACTCACTCGGATTCTGAGTCCCCGGGTAAAGCCAAAGCCAGTATGGCTGGGGACTTTCCACCCTTCCTAAGGGATAAGTCACCCTTTGTAAATAGCGTGGTTTGTATTTCGGTTACGGAACAAATGACAAATTCGAAGATAATTTGTATTTTTCCTAACCATACAAACCTTAGCTATTTACACATATTTGCCCGCCAGCCCTGTCCCCCAAGACAAGTCCTACCTCTAAGTGAAAGTGAGTATTCACCTGTGTGTGAGGGGGAGGAGGGGTAGCTAGCTACCACTCCCCTACCCCCCCGCTAACTAGCGCGGGGGTAATACACCCTCGTTAAATTCTAATGGCTCGCCATTTCAGCTACGCTAAAAGTAATAACCCTTTGTAAATAGCTAAGGTTTGTATGGTTAGGAAAAATACAAATTATCTTCGAATTTGTCATTTTTCCTAACTATACAAACCTTAGCTATTTACACATATGTGCCCGCCAGCCCTGTCCCCCAAGATAAGTCCTACCTCTAAGTAAAGTGAAGCATTCACCGGTGTGTGTGAGGGGGGGAGGGGAGCTAGCTACCCCTCCCTACCCCCCGCTAACTAGCGGCGGGGTAGTAAACCCTCGTTAAAACTTTTATGGCTCGTCATTTAGCTACGCCGAAGTAATTACCCCATGTAAATAGCTAAGGTTTGTATAGTTAAGAAAAATACAAATTATCTACGAATTTGTCATGTTTCCACCCACTTCCTGTGGACCCATCACTTATTAAGTTAATTGTCTACAAATAAATGTTAAAATCAAATAAATAACGCAAACAACATGTAGATGCTCAGAGATGTGTACATTAGTTGGAGTTCATGCAAAACGAATGAGCGATGCTGGCCTCAAGAGCAGCTCCCAAGTGCTCGGTCATCTAGTGACAGCATCTGTAAGCGTGCTTTTATCTCAATTTTGTGCTTGTATCTATATGCAAAAATTTGCTCAGCAGCACCACAGGTTTGAAAGAGACACACTTGATCTTTTTAACCAACAGGTATCTGCAGCTGAGAATTAACAAGCAGGTATCTGCAGCTGAGAAGTCTTTAAGATCTAGTAGATCTTCTAAGTTGCCTTCTGCTCTATCAAAACAGGAAGTTCTATGTTGGCTCAGAGGCCCATCCCTGTCATTTGCCTATTGATCCAGTCGTGGCTCCTCTCAATCTAAGAGTTCTGAATTACAAACTTTCAAATGTCCCCTTTACTTTTCTAGTATCAAAGATGCAGAACATGCAGGTAGCTGCTATGTCTGCTTTTCAGGCCTGTTCCTGACTAGATCACTGGTCAAGAGCAATGTCCTTTTTTGCCATTTCAGAAAATATGAAGAATCCCAACATAAAGAAGCCGTTTGAAGAATAGGTGCGATCTGGAGCCAAGGCTTTGGAATCTTTACTTCACCAAACAGTTTCTATTTGGGGAGCTGTATTCTCAAAAAAAGGGATGCATTTCTAGCCAATTTCACTAAGCAACTGACTCCAAGAAATGCCCTTTTCCTCACAAATTCAAATGTAATTGACCATCCTACTCTTTAATCTACGGCAGTGGAGAAGTGTAAGAAAGCAAGCTACACCTACTTTTTAAGGAGAGCTGCAGCTTCTAGGTTTACACCACCTCAAAGTTCATAGAAATCCTCTCCTTTTAAACAGGTGTAACACCGTCACCTGTTAACTGAACCAGATAGCACGCAGGCTGTCAGGAAGCAGGATTAGAACCCTTCCTTTTGCAGCAAGGACCATTTCTCCAGATGCAAAGACAGAGACTATTGTGACTCCTGTTAGGGAGGCCGAATCCCCTGAGTCACCACCTGTAGGGGATCCCAACAAAGTTGATAAGACAAGTTGGCAGTTCTGGAGGGCCGATCCCTGAACAGTGGAGGTCCTACAATCAGGGTATCGGGTCCCATTCACAGAAAAGTTCCCAGGGTTTTTCAGCAACCTTTTCCTAAATGAGAAGCTGACATGCGGCTGGAGACCTGTCACAGACCTTTCCTACTTAAACTAGTTTGTGCTCCAAACACAGTTCAAAAGTGAGACCCCGAACAGTTTTTCAGGCCATCAGGAAGAATGACTTCATGACGACCATAGACCTGTATGATGCCTACTTTCAGGTTTACATCCATCACAGGTCCAGAAAGTACCTGAGACTCCCTTTTAGAGACAAGATCTACCATTTCAAGGTGTTGTGTTTTAGCCTATCCAAAGCCCCTCAAGTAAAGACTCTCAGCATAAGCTCACACTATAGGTACCAGCTTTTCTAGGTGTCTGGACAATTGGCTTCTCCTAGTGGATTCAAAGTCAAAACTTTACCCCACTGAGATCTTTTTGACTTTTGCTAAGGGTTGGGCATCCAACTGAATCTTGAGAAGTCCAGTCTCATGCCTCACAGTCACCTCTGTTATCTAGGTATGGATTTTTATTTGGGCCGAGTCAGAGAGCATCCATCTTCAGACAGAGTACTAAGACTCAGGCAAGTGGCAGCTCCCTTCCTCAAAAGGGAAGCTCTTCCAGCTCACTCTTGGCAGAAACTCTTAGGCTATTTCACTTCCCTAAAGAAGTTAGTTCCCTTCGGAAGGATGCATCTTTACTTACTGCAGTAGACACTAAAGGATCAGTGGTCAGTTTTCAGACCCTCCTGCAGCCCTAGTGGAGATCCCCCTCCGGAGTTTTTTTTTCTTCACAGATGCTTCTCGCCATTACAGGGAGCTCACCTATGGGAAGAGTAAATTTCACGGATATGTTCACAAGACCTTTCATATCAACTAGCCTATCTAGAAAAGAAAGCGGTATACCTAGTGTTGCTCCACTTTTCAGAAACATTCGAAAGGGCCACTCAGTTGTGTTGACAAGCGATAACTCAACTGTAGTGACCTACATCTACAAACAGGGAGGCTCAGTATCCCACCCGTTATGCCAACTTGCAGTGGGGATTCAACACTGGTCACATATATACTCAAGGTCTCCTTTCCACCTGATTTATACCTGGAAAAGAGGAATATGATAGCAGACAACCTGAGCTAACTGTGGACGACTATTGGTTCAGAGTGGTCTTTGCTTCCTCAAGTAGCAAAAAGTTTTTAGACTTTGTGGGGTTCTCCAATGTTGGACTTGTTTATCACTCATCTCAACAAAAAACTCACGGTGTATTGCTTTCTAGTCCCAGATCCAGCAGCAGCAATGGAGGATGCTTTCCAACACCAGTATGACAGGAATGATTTTTATGCCCTTCCCCCATTTTGCCTGATTCACCAGGAATTCAACAAAATAAGGGAGTCAGAAAATGTGAGATTAATGCTAGTAGTGCCATGTTGGCCCCATGTGGAGTGGTACCCATACCTTCTGGATCTTCTCGTGGAAGTTCCAAGAGAACTTCTAACGTGGTTAAACCTATGACAGCCTCCCATGAAAAAGTTTCACGGCCCATTGCAGTGCCTTTCTTTTTATGGATGGAGGTTTTCCAGCTTCTCCTCCGTAAGAGAGGCTTTTCAAGACCAATTGTAAAACATTTTTTGGGATACCACTGTAAGTCCTACAGCGGTCTACTCAGGTTTGTATAGTTAGGAAAAATGACTTAAAAAAAATTTTTCCTTTTTCAATATTAATCTTACCCGATAATCATGTAGCTGTCAACTCTGTTGCCGACAGAAATCTACGGTCGGGATACGCCAGCGATCGCTATACAGGTGGGGGTGAACACCACAGCGCCATCTGTGGTCAGGTACTCCAGTACTTCTTGTCAACACTACCTCAATTTTTCCTCTGTCGTGCCTCCGGCTAGACCTACATGGATACGCTGTTGATTCTGGAGTTTTTGCTCACGATTTGGTGATGTATTTGCTCTAGAGTTTAGCTTTCTCTATTCAGGAAGTTTTATCATTAGCTTAGCTAGCTTTTGGAATTAATTTGATTAATTATAGTGACGAAGAGAGTATGAACTCTCTTTCACTTTTAAATGGCCGACCCTTCCCTTAGACGGAAGTGTTGGTGTCTAAGAGAGTATAGACTCTCTTTCTTAATTTTGCTTAACAAAAGTTATAGATTTATTTTATATCTCTCCGCCTTTTATAGGCCTCTTCGATTAACTTCCTTTTATTATAAACTTATTAAAATTAATTTTTATATTTGTTTATATTCGACCTTTCCTAATAGTAGGCGGTCTTTTCTTGGTACCGAAGTTAATTAACATTGAGCCCGTCATTTCGTTTTTACCTGTTAACATATTATGCTATTTTAATGTTTTTGAAAGAATTTCTTTGATAGTCTCGTACTGTTTTCAAAGTTGAACTAACGTTTTGTTTTGTCTCTGCAGTTGTTGACGTTCAGAACGTTCAACTTGCGCTCTATCGTTACGATAGAGAGAGAATTTTCACGGTGTCACGTTGCAGTAAGAGTAAACCGATTCTAGCGTTTTGTTCATTCTTTCTTAGCTTAATGGTTTTAATTCTAATAAAGGAACTTTTTATTTGGGAAATCTTTCAGTTTTTTTCCTTTAACAATAATATGTTTTAACGATATATATGATTGGGCTCATCTCTCAGGTTCTAAGTCAAGAGAGAGAGAGAGAGAGAGATAGAGACGGAGGGAGAGAGAGGAGGATAAACGTTTCGTTCAAGCGAGTAACGTTGTTATCGTTTTTGCTCTTCTCCCTAGTCTCTTTAGGGGAAGAAGGTAAACGTTTCTAGAGTTTTATTCTTGTTCTCAAGCTTTATGCGGTGAGAGATTTTAAACGTAGTTTATTTGATCTAGTGTTTAGTCTCTTTCCAGCCACTGAATTATTTATCTTTCATTATATTTTTCTGTTACATTGTAATTCTGTTTTCGCAATTACTAACTTTTAAGGAAGGATAGAATTGCGTGTTTCAGGTACAAACCACTTAAAGTTTCGAGTTCAGTGAAATAAGTGCAAACAGAAAATCAAAAGTGATAAAGTGATAAGCGCAAAGTGTTACAGTGTTGCGTTCGAGGGTTCGTCTGTTCGTGCCAGTTGTTCGCCTAGTCTGGGACCTCTTACAAGCTCCCAAGCCCAGGGGAGAAGTAATGTCGAAGGACTTATGGGTTCAGCAGGCCTTGATCGACGAACAGACGTTTCCCTCCGTGGTTTCGGGTGTATCTACACACGTTGCCGACGTGATCACCCCACCCACACAAAGACGAGAGAGCCCTTTTATTCCTCGTCTGCGGAAGAGGTTTCTCGCAGAAACCATGGACCAAATCTTGCAGCTTTTAAGTGCAAGTCGGTCCCTTCCGCGCAAGTCCAACTCCTAGGTGTAGCCATTAGCACTGGGTCAGTTCGGACTTGCTGCAGTACGACAACTGCACACCTCCCAGAGAGGCAAGGTGGTATCGCAACAGGCAGTAGCTCCGTCTGTTGCCGCACCAGCTGTTTTAGACCCTCAGTCTCAACGGACAGTAGCTCCGTTTGTTGTTGTCTTTCTTAAACTCTAGTGGTCTATGCTGCAGACAATGCAGTCTCAGCTTGCGGTGTTGATGCAGGAGTTTCAGGCAGAGAAGGTTAACACACCTCCTCCTGCGAGCGCTCCTCCACCTCTACGCAGTCCAGCCTGCCAGACGTATGATGTTGAGGTTCCTCAAGCTACCTCCATGCGTGAGCTGCCGCATTGGGAGTTGCCAGATACCAGCTCTGTGCAGCAACCTCCACTTTCCTTGAGGCAGGAGCCTCTTGCCACGCGGCAACCTCCTCAACACTTGAGGCACGAGCCTTATGCTTTGCAGCAACCTCCTCTACCCTTGAGGTAGGAGCCTCATGCGTTGCGACTACCTCCTCCATCCTCGAGGCAACAACCTCTTGCGGTGCGACAACCTCCACCATCCTCGAGGCAGCAACCTCAACTCCACCTCTGCGCAGTCCACCCTGCCAGACGTATGATGTTGAGGTTCCTCAACCTACCTCCACGCGTGAGCTGCCGCATTGGGAGTTGCCAGATACCAACGCTATGCAGCAACCTCTTGCGTTGCGGCAACCTCCACCATCCTTGAGGCAGCAACCTCAACTCTTGCGGCAGCCACCTCCACTCTTGAGGCAAGAACCTCAACTCTTGAGGCAAGAGCCTCAACTCTTGAGGAACCTCATGCTATGAGGCAGCCGCCTCAACGCATGCAGCAACCGCATTCTTCACAGCATGAGCCTCTCTCTGCGCAGCTACCTCCTCAACCCTTGAGGCAGACGCAACTCTTGAGGCAGGAACCTCACAGGAGCCTCATGCTATGCGGCATCCTCCTCTAACCATGAGGCAGGAGCCTCATGCTATGCGGCATCCTCCTCAACCCATGAGGCAGGAGCCTCATGCTATGCGACATCCTCCTCTACCCATGAGGCAGCCTCATGCTATGCGGCATCCTCCTCAACCCATGAGGCAGGAGCCTCATGCTATGCGGCATCCTCCTCAACCCATGAGGCAGGAGTCTCATGCTATGAGGAGCCTCATGCTATGCGGCATCCTCCTCAAACCATGAGGCAGGAGCCTCATGCTATGCGGCAACCGCCTCAACCCATGAGGCAGGAGCCTCATACTATGCGGCATCCTCCTCAACGCATGCGGCATAAGCCTCTTCCCTTGCAGCTTGAGCCTCATCCCATGCAGCATGAGCCTCATACCATGCAGCATGAGCCTCATCCCATGCAGCATGAGCCTCATCCCATGCAGCATAAGCCGCACGCCATGCAACATGCTCTGCTTACCTTACAGCATGCTCTGCATACAGCATGCTCTGCATACCTTACCGCATGCTTCTCAGTCACACATCTTTGGTTGTTGCCAACTCACTAGACTGTCAAGCAGTTTCATAACGTTGCCTTCTAGTCTGCTGCTTTTGCACCAGTGAAACCCTCACTGAGAGAACTTAGCTTTTCTCGGATATGGTTCCTGTAGATGAGAAAGTGCTATTCTCCCTCCTTCTGGTATTCCCTTGAGGACTCTGTCATTTGGAGAGGAGCCTTTAGCTGCGTAGCCTCCTATGGACTTTTATTTAAGCATAACATGCTTCCAGGGAAGGTAATGGTTCCACTTCAGTCGCTAACCCCGTCTGTTACCACACCTGCTCCCATAGACCTTGAGCTGTGTTGCAAGACATGCAGTCCAAGCTTAGTCCTTGTTAGAGGATTTTTTGTTTACGGAGTCAGTGTGTCACTGGGAAGACGTTCAACAACTAGCAGAAGTGACTTGTTGTGACGCAGTGCGGCAACCTCAGCAACCCGATAAGGAGTTGTCTGTACGACCCAGACAGTCTAGACAGCTTCGGGTTGTCACTGTACTTCCTCGCTTCCCCATGGTTGACAGTTCACAGACTGTGCAGCAGTACCATGATCTTGTGTCCGGCTCCGTCAGACGACTAGCTTTTAAGAGCTCCCACAAGTCGTCGCTGTCTGGAGATTCTCAGATGGACTATGGATCTGACCAAGGAACTGGGCCTCCTGGTCAATTTTGAGGAGTCCCAGCTCGTCCCATCCCAGACCATTGTCTACCTGGGTATGGATCTTCAGAGTCGAGCTTTTCGGGCTTTTCCGTCGGCCCCAAAGATCTACTAAGCCCTAGTTTGCATCCAGAGCATGCTGAGAAGGAACCGATGCTCAGTCAGGTAGTGGATGAGTCTAACAGGGACACTTTCATCGCTGGCCCTGTTCATCGAGTTAGGGAGACCCCACCTCCGCCCCCTTCAGTATCATCTAGCGGCTCACTGGATAAAGGACATGACGCTAGAGACGATCTCAGTTCCTGTTTCCGAAGAGAGGAGGTCTACTCTCACGTGGTGAAAGAACAGCTTTCTTCTCAAGGAAGTCTACCTTTGGCTGTTCAGAAACCCGACCGCCGTCTCTTCTCTGACGCATCAGACACGGGCTGGGGTGCGACTTTGGACGGACAGGAATGCTCGGGAACATGGAATCAGGAGCTAAGGACACTTCACATCTTTTGCAAGGAGCTGTTGGCGGTTCATCTGGCCTTGATAAACTTCAAGTCCCTCCAGCTTAACAAGGTGGTGGAGGTGGACTCTGACAACACCACAGCCTTGGCTTACATCTCCAAGCAGGGAGGGACTCATTCGTGGAAGTTGTTCTAGATCGCAAGGGACCTCCTCATCTGGTTAAAAGATCGAAAGCTCACGCTGGTAACGAGGTTCATTCAGGGCGATATGAATGTCATGGCAGATCGCCTTAGCCGGAAGGGTCAGGTCATCCCCACAGAGTGGACCCTTCACAAGAATGTTTGCAGCAGACTTTGGGCCCTGTGGGGTCAGCCAACCATAGATCTGTTCGCTACCTCGATAACCTAGAGGCTCCCGTTGTATTGTTCTCCGATTCCAGACCCAGCAGCAGTTCACGTGGATGCTTTTCTGCTGGATTGGTCCCATCTCGACCTGTATGCATTCCCGCCGTTCAAGATTGTCAACAGGGTACTTCAGAAGTTCGCCTCTCGCAAAGGGACACGGCTGACGTTGGTTGGCTCCGCTCTGGCCCGCGAGAGAATGGTTCATAGAGGTACTGCAATGGCTGGTCGACATTCCCAGGACTCTTCCTCTAGGAGTGGACCTTCTACGTCTACCTCACGTAAAGAAGGTACATCCAAACCTCCACGCTCTTCGTCTGACTGCCTTCAGTCTTTCGGAAGACTCTCAAGAGCTAGGGGCTTTTCGAAGGAGGCAGCCAGAGCGATTGCCAGAGCAAGGAGGACATCCACTCTCAGAGTCTATCAGTCTAAAGGGGAAGTCTTCCGAAGCTGGTACAAGGCCAATGCAGTTTCCTCATCCAGTACCACTGTAACCCAGATTGCTGACTTCCTGTTACATCTAAGGAACGTAAGATCCCTTTCAGCTCCTACGATTAAGGGTTACAGAAGTATGTTGGCAGCGGTTTTCCGCCACAGAGGCTTGGATCTTTCCACCAACAAAGATCTACAGGACATCCTTAGGTCTTTTAAGACCTCAAAGGAACGTCGGTTGTCCACTCCAGGCTGGAATCTAGACGTGGTCCTAAGGTTCCTTATGTCATCAAGATTTGAACCTCTCCAATCAGCCTCTTTTAAGGACCTCACATTGAAAACTCTTTTCCTCGTGTGCTTGACAACAGCTAAAAGAGTAAGTGAGATCCACGCCTTCAGCAGGAACATAGTTTTCACATCTGAAACGGCTACATGTTCCTTGCAGCTCGGTTTTTTGCTAAAACGAGCTTCCTTCACGTCCTTGGCCTAAGTCGTTCGAGATCCCAAGCCTGTCCAACTTGGTGGGGGACGAACTGGAGAGAGTACTTTGCCCAGTTAGAGCTCTTAGGTACTATCTAAAAAGGTCATAACCTTTACGAGGACAATCAGAAGCCTTTTGGTGTGCTATCAAGAAGCCTTCTCTTCCAAGGTCTAAGAACTCAGTTTCTTACCTATTCAGGCTCCTGATTAGGGAAGCACATTCTCATCTGAAGGAAGAAGACCTTGCTTTGCTGAAGGTAAGGACACATGAAGTGAGAGCTGTGGCTACTTCAGTGGCCCTCAACCAGAACCGTTCTCTGCAGAGTGTTATGGATGCAACCTATTGGAGAAGCAAGTCAGTGTTCGCATCATTCTATCTCAAAGATGTTCAGTCTCTTTACGAGAACTGCTACACCCTGGGACCATTCGTAGCAACGAATGCAGTAGTAGGCGGGGGCTCAGCCACTACATTCCCATAATCCCGTAACCTTTTTAACCTTTCTCTTGAATACTTTTTATGGGTTGTACGGTCGGCTAAGAAGCCTTCCACATCCTTGTTGATTTGGCGGGTGGTCAATTCTTTCTTGAGAAGCGCCGAGGTTAAAGGTTGTGATGAGGTCCTTTAGTATGGGTTGCAGCCCTTTATACTTCAGCACCTAAGAGTCGTTCAGCATCCTAAGAGGACCGCTACGCTCAGTAAGGAAGACGTACTTAATATAGGCAGAGTAATGGTTCAAGTCGTCTTCCTTACCAGGTACTTATTTATTTTATGTTATTTTTGAATAACTAATAAAATAAAATACGGGATACTTAGCTTCTTTGTTAACATATATGCTGGTCTCCACCCACCACCCTGGGTGTGAATCAGCTACATGATTATCGGGTAAGATTAATATTGAAAAATGTTATTTTCATTAGTAAAATAAATTTTTGAATATACTTACCCGATAATCATGATTTAATTGACCCACCCTTCCTCCCCATAGAGAACCAGTGGACCGAGGAAAAAATTGAGGTGGTGTTGACAAGAAGTACTGGAGTACCTGACCACAGATGGCGCTGTGGTGTTCACCCCCACCTGTATAGCGATCGCTGGCGTATCCCGACCGTAGATTTCTGTCGGCAACAGAGTTGACAGCTACATGATTATCGGGTAAGTATATTCAAAAATTTATTTTACTAATGAAAATAACATTTTTCACTGCATTGAATATAGCATAAAATTTTTTAACCAAATTTAATTTAGTTTTTTTAGATATGACCATTTACTATTACTTGAAATTTTTCAGCATGTTTTGGGAAACGGCAACTACTAGCTTTCATGGGATTCCTTGGTTTTGCAAATGTGTATGCTATGAGAGTTAATTTATCAGTAGCAATTGTTGCTATGGTAAATAACACAGCAATACCTCATGCAAACAAGTCTGTTTCTGAAGAATGTCAGTACCCAGGTGATAATTCTACACAAACTGAGGTTAGTTGGATTAATTTTTAAACACATAAAATTCATCATTTTCTAAGCTTTAGTTAGTAATATAGCTTGTGGACTTCTTGACTTGTGGCTTGTTTTTGTCTTAAGGGCGATGTTTTTTTTAGTAATATTAGTGTCATTTGCTCAATGACTTAGTGAATTATTCTGGCAAGTACTCGTAAGGAACGATAATTTTTTCTTGCGGTGTATTATTTGTCAATTATAATCCCATTTTCTTCATTTCTTGTTTATTTATAACTGTATGAATCCCCTACTGGAGGTAGCAGCAGTAGGGGATTCAGCATTATGAAGCTTCATCTGTGGTGGATAATGTGGGAGGGTGGGCTGTGGCACCCTAGCAGTACCAGCTGAACTTGGTTGAGTCCCTTGTTAGGCTGGAGGAACGTAGAGAGTAGAGGTCCCCTTTTTTGTTTTGTTTCTTTTGTTGATGTCGGCTACCCCCCAAAATTTGGGGAAGTGCCTTGGTATATGTATGTATGTATGTACAATTTTGTGCTTCATTATACAAGTCTAATGAAATTAACTATGATTCTGAATGCAGACTAACTGACAAAAATTTAATGGTCATGATAAAATTTATTATTTCAATGCTTACCTTGTAATCACCATGCTAAAATCATGGAAGCCAGTGGCCTCAATATTTTAGCTTGTCACTGCTAAAGGTCCAAGTCCCCACCATAAAATCTCAAAAGCAAGGAACTTGGTTTGTACACCCCTAGATATCAATTCGTGCAATGTAAGTTAAAGGCGAGAGAAAATTGTTAACTACCCTATTTTGACAGTTTTGAACCATGCATGCAGCTCAAAAATGAAAAAAAGAGCCTGCATTTAATGTAGTAAGGGTAAGAAAAGCAAACTGCGTAAGACATTGCACTTGATAAGCCATCCAGAAAGACATACTCTAAATGTCTTGCTATAAGTCGAATGCTACATGTCCAAGGATCCCAATATTGAGATCAGCCTAGTATGATGAGATATCGAGTAGAAGATAAAACTATAAAAAAGGAATAAAAAAGCATTAAACGAATTATAATAAATAGCAATGTAAAATACATAAACTGAGAAACAATATTTATGTCACCCTGCTCAACATAAATACGGATTTGCATCACGCTTTGAACTTTGAAAGTAAAAAAATTCCACTATTTAATTAAAAAGATCATCCCACAATTTATTCACAGCCAAAATAATACTTATAGAACAGTATGCATTATTGAGTCTTACAAAAAAAAAGACAAGACTGTTAGAAAATTAGATGATCAGATGCTTACCTTGTATAGTACTATACGGTGGATGTTATAATCTGGGAAGGTCTGAAAGTAAAGGATGATCAGAATTAGGAAAAAATATAAAAATGGAGACTTAAGTAAATGATGGTGCCAGATATGAATGCTAAAGAGTATACAGATCAGGAATAAGGACTTTAATAGATAGAAAGTTTTTGTCCAACCATTCAAGATGAGGGTCCTCTGCTTAAAATTAGATAGATCAATACAATACAGTATTATAACATGATAGAATAAAAGAATTTTAAAAATTTTCTCAGAATAAAAGAATTAAACAATTTTCTCAGGATAGACAGGTCCCAAAGATCTTGATAGACTAACTAAAATTAACATTGAAGAAGACTAACTAGATGTGTTTTTCAAAATTCTATTTGTTATCAAGAATGACACACAGAATTTTAAATAAGCCACCTTTAGTTAAAGAAAATTGTAAATGGAGAGCTGGGTGAAGAGGATTCAAAGTTCTTGGCTTACTAAGTCATACTTTGATTAATGTTAAGGTTTAAGTTCATCTCCCCTAATTTGAATCATACTTTCTGTTAAGAAGTAAAGAAACCAATAGACTACATTCAAGAGATGAGCTTTATGCAAAAAGAACTAGTAAATTTTATATGATAAAAAAATGCAAATTAAGTAATACAGATGCAAAAGTGTTTTATTGTTTTCATTTGCAGGACGGAGAATTTGTTTGGGATGAAGGCGAGCAGGGACTAATTCTAGGGTCCTTCTTCTATGGCTATGTTTTAACAAATTTTCTTGGTGGTCGTCTAGGGGAACTTATTGGTGGAAAAATTGTGTTTGCAGTAGGAGTGTTAGTCACATCAATTTTAACACTTCTCACTCCAGTGGTTGCTTACACAAACATCACACCACTAATTGTTGCTCTTCGTGTTCTTGAAGGATTAGGAGAGGTAAGTCTTTTGAATTGCTTTTCAAACAAAAAATTATTTCTATTTAAAAATAATGTAGTGTGTGTTCTTATTGCACTTATGAAATTTTAAGATGTGATTTTCCATTGTGTAGCAAAAGAAAACTGTATATTGAAAATATAATTAACTAAAAGGTAATAAACGCCATGAAAATTATTGAAATTATACTATGATGTAATTATTTCCCTAGATCTAACCAGAAACTAATTTACTATTAGTTACCTTCATTAAGCCCTCTATCATCAAGGATTATTTTATTTAGTTCACTTGACATACAGTATACAGTACAATAGTCAGTAGTTACTTTTTTATTGACTCCATATTTGTGATGACTTTGCCATTCTTTTTGGTGATTTTAGTGGATTGTTCTTGTAGGGTTGTCACAAGTGCATCTTGTGTTTAGTGATTTACCTTCTACCCTTGATGTCATGTTGATTAGCGACTTTAGTGAAATAAAGATGTGATAAATCTTTCATTTTGGAGCAGTGTTCTATGGATGTCATTGTAAGTCAAAAGGAATTTAGGTAATATTTTTGTAGTTAGTGGGCAACATATATTATTGCCTATTATTAGAATTAGCCTAATGTCACTTCCCTTGGTATGAGATTGGTCGATAAATCCTACTTCAATGTAGCTCTGTATCTATTTCTCCATGTTTAAATCTGATTATATGTACAGTTCGTAGTAGGTTAGCCAAGCCACCAGCCACCCATTGAAATTTTGTTTCAAATAATAAATAATATTTGTATTTATTTGTTATAATGAAAATTTCTTCAACTTTTTATTCCAATTTTCAGTTTCTTTCTATTGTTATTACTTAGTTATGCTATGATAAGTAAACAAAATATGTAGGTTGACAGTCATTGCTCAGCGTAAAAAATTTATGATATTTTACGAATCACCATTTATCACCACCAATGAATTGTATATCAAAATCATTGATGTAGCAAGAAAGATCAGCTATTTATACATAAATTTCATATAAAGGCATCTACATAATATACCAAAATAAAATTTTTAGCAAAATTTTCATTGTTTTCTTTGCGTTTTACAAGGATATTCTGCTTACAACACTAAAAAAATCAATAATTTCTTGACATAATGCAGTAAACCAGAAGTTCACATCCTTTATAGCTAGGCAGTAACAAGGCTCAGACAAAACATTTTCTGCAGGTGTGTAAATCTTACCCTTGACCAAAAGTTATGAGGCTGACCACAATTTACTCACGCCCGGGATCACCAAAGGGTTAAAAACACTTTAAATTATCCTTTAGAAAATAGTTTTAGATATTAAGTATCTTAGCTTAAAAGGCTTCCGCTTGTAAAATATACTAATAAGTACATATATCAATTATCCCTTTAAATGGTAGCAGATCTGGAGAATTATATGTATATCTCTTTCCAGGGAGTGACTTTTCCTGCTATGAACTCCTTAATGGCAAGATGGATTCCTCCCTTGGAACGAAGCAAAATGAGTGCTTTTGTGTATGCAGGTGCAGTATTTTATAATCCATTTTCTATATCTAACATGTATTTAATATTTCTAATAATTGTTTAAAAAACCCTTACAGTATCAGGTTAGTGAGAGAACTAAACAAGAATGAAGGCTCGTCAATTGAGGAAGAGTGATAAGCAAAACCTAAATGAGTAGCAAAGGTGTTTGGTGGCTCAACGGAGTGTTAGCAAACAAAAGAGTATTGGAGATCATCTATTGCATGAAATGCAGGTTATGAGTCAGAATTGGCTTTCTGCATAAGGTTTACAGATCTGGTGGCAACTGGAATGCTTGTGTACACATTCAGATTACCAGGCTTATAGGGGACATGAAATATCAGAAATAGTATTGAGGGAACCTGAAAATTGTACACTTGTTATATTATCAATAATTTTCTTCAGACTTAATGTCTTACAATATACACTAACCCTTCGATTTTCCTGATTTAATTTTGTCAGATATCTGAGGCCCAGACAAATGGCTAGTCAAGTTTGGTAATCAATAAAGTTGTCACTTGTTATTACCTGTGTACATGAACTGTATATTAAGTCATGTTCTGTATGAAACATGAATGTATTTATGGCATACATATGAGTGCAAGTAGACAGTGTGTTGTAAAAACTCTGTGATGTGGTAATTGATATTGATGATTATCTGACCAAGTTAAAAGCCCCAGGTTGAGTAATTTCCTCAGATTGCCGTGATTCTCCAACTCTTAAAATTTCCAGGAAGTTTCTTTCTCCTATTAGTCTGGGACAATGAGGTTTGAGTGTATTAGCTTGAAACAAAGTTAAAACTAAGAGTAGAGATTGAGAGTATGGAAAGAAGATAGAAATGTGGTAAGAATAAGGGGAAAGCAGAAGAGAGGGCGATGTGAAAGGAAGCTACAGAGCATGAAACAGGGCCACAAGTCAGTACCCAACAAGCTTTTTTTATGTATTGTATGGCACAGGTAAGAGTACTAGACAAAATGTTGCAAGATGTCTGCATTGGGATAATTGACTTTGACAGTTATTGGACAGATTAAGACAAACAAGAACTCAAAATCACTCAGTGTCAAGGGAGGCAAGTGATTGGGATTTGAATAACAGATCTGACAAATGAGCTGGGTTGTCAGAGAATATGTTATCATTTTTATAGCATAACGATAGGAGGGAGGACAACAGTCGCAAGAAAGCTCGCAAGCCATTGGCTTAAAGTGCCATATTAAATCATCTCATTCCTTCGTTTCCTTTTGCATCAACCCTTCTTCTCTTTCCTCATTTTTCCCCCAATTCTTATTTCCTTTCTATGCTCCAAGTTCACAGCCCTCACTTCCACTCTCTTTATAATCCAAATTCACAAATTCAGTCCACTCCAAGTTACTAAACTCATACCTCAATTTTCGGACAAATACATGTAGGGTGAAGCACCTGCCTAGGAATCTCAAAAGTCTGGGAATCACAACAGTCTGAGAAAGCTATCAAACCCTGGGACTCTCACCTTAAATTGACAACAAAATAACTAATGTACCGGGGACACTTGATGACATAGTCTGACAGCAGCATCAGGTGTTATCAGGAGGAGACAGGGATCATCATATTGAAGGGAAAAAAATTTTAACACTTCTGTTGAGTAGCTAACATTCAGGAAAACTAATAACCAATTTTGGCTAGGTATTAATAATTAATTTTGCTACAAAAATTGTTGTTATGAATGAGGAAATAGTGGGAAAAGAAAAATAAAGATAATTTGCACATAAATCATGAAAAGGGAGGATGGTCATAAAAGATGTAGATATGAAATTAACAGGACAAAAGCCCAGTAAGAAGGACCAAGGAAGCATAAATAAAGGAACTATGTGTAAACCTAGACCTACTAATTTGAGGTTTTGAATAAAGACAGCTGATTTCTTAGCTCTAAGTTCTGTTACCTTTTGATAGTTAGCCTGAGGTTTTTTATGCACTTGGAGAATTATTATGTTACTCTGTGGTAGTTCTAGCCCCAGCTAATAAATGGTCAATTTCTTATTATTTAAAGGTCTCTAAAGTCTTTATAGCAAAACATGTAAATAGGTATGCTGAAGATAATCATTTGGCACCTGGTTTGCAGTTTTCCATTCGGAAAGGCCTTGGAGCATGCTATGCCTTTCTTATAATTTCATATGTTATACAGAATCCTTTGATTGTGGTCAGGAAATTTGTATGATTGGCCTTGATTTTAGTGATACCTTTGACTGTGCTAATCATGAGGCCCTTGTTTTCATACTAAAGCAGATAGTAAGTAAATGTTTTCATGTCATTATTATTGAATTTTCAAGTATGTAATAGATTACAAAGAGTCGTTCTTGATAGGCACCACAGTGATTATAAGGATGTAATGTTCAATGACCTATACCAAGAAGTTATTCTTAATTGTGTTCTTAGGGCCATTAAAATACAGTATATACTGACATCACAATAATTGAGGAGTTTAAGCCATCTGGAAATAGTGTTAAAATTAGGTTATTGACATGAAATTATATATTCTTTTTTATCTTTGCCAACGAAGTTGGGAGGGGGTTATGTTTGCGCCCCTGTTAGTCTGTTTATTTGTGAACAACATCCTAGCCACAATTTTACTTGTAGATTAGTGAAACTTTCAGGGATTAATTTTTATGTTGACACATGGAAGTGA
This sequence comes from Palaemon carinicauda, assembly GCF_036898095.1. Lineage (NCBI taxonomy): Eukaryota > Metazoa > Arthropoda > Malacostraca > Decapoda > Palaemonidae > Palaemon > Palaemon carinicauda. The sequence continues at coordinate 288,657,760 of NC_090725.1, forward strand.
TTCAATTCGGAAAGTACTAGGTCAAAGTTAAGGTCGAGCAAAAAGTCGGCCGAAATAACCCTAACCTTAAACCCTACGGTCTAAATTGATTCTGGGAAAAGCAAGCTGGTTTCGAGAAATAAGCTGCCGTGGCGGAGGTCTGCACTCCCAGAGTGCTTTTCTAGTTGAATATCTATTTACTAAAAGTTAATCTAAGTAGATATTATAATAGATTTTGTCTGCATATGACTGTAACAAATTGCAACTAGTTTAGATGTTTGAAATGATAAGCATATCTGAAAAGTTTCCTGGTTTTTTTTTCAGGTTCTCAATTTGGAACAGTTGTTTCCTTGCCGATTTGCGGCCTATTGTGTCAGTCAGATTTCTTAGGAGGATGGCCCTCAGTGTTTTATGTCTTTGGAGTTCTTGGCCTTGTGTGGTTCATCTTTTGGATGCTTTTGGTAAGATTTATTTTTGTTGGATATCAGTTTCAAGTAAACCAATAAATTCCAGATATTCCAGTTGAGTATTTGGTAATTGTGAGTGAGCTACTTTGATTTTCTATAGTATGCAACAAACTATTTAATTATACCGTAGTACAGTAAATCAAATAATCTCTTTTTGAATACTGAAAGTACTTATTGCTCACCAAATGCCGTAGATGCTAACTTTGATATGTGTACTTCTATCAAGGGTAATTCCAACATTAAGTGAAATTTCAGTAATATGTTATTTTCATTAGTAAAATAAATTTTTGAATATACTTACCCGATAATCATGTAGCTGTCAACTCTGTTGCCGACAGAAATCTACGGTCGGGATACGCCAGCGATCGCTATACAGGTGGGGGTGTACACAACAGCGCCATCTGTGGTCAGGTACTCCAGTACTTCTTGTCAACACCACCTCAATTTTTTCCTCGGTCCACTGGTTCTCTATGGGGAGGAAGGGTGGGTCAATTAAATCATGATTATCGGGTAAGTATATTCAAAAATTTATTTTACTAATGAAAATAACATTTTTCAATATTAATCTTACCCGATAATCATGTAGCTGATTCACACCCAGGGTGGTGGGTGGAGACCAGCATACATGTTAAAAAAGAAGCTAAGTATCCCGTATTTTATTTTATTAGTTATTCAAAAATAACATAAAATAAATAAGTACCTGGTAAGGAAGACGACTTGAACCATTACTCTGCCTTTATTAAGTACGTCTTCCTTACTGAGCGTAGCGGTCCTCTTAGGATGCTGAACGACTCTTAGGTGCTGAAGTATAAAGGGCTGCAACCCATACTAAAGGACCTCATCACAACCTTTAACCTCGGCGCTTCTCAAGAAAGAATTGACCACCCGCCAAATCAACAAGGATGTGGAAGGCTTCTTAGCCGACCGTACAACCCATAAAAAGTATTCAAGAGAAAGGTTAAAAAGGTTATGGGATTATGGGAATGTAGTGGCTGAGCCCCCGCCTACTACTGCATTCGTTGCTACGAATGGTCCCAGGGTGTAGCAGTTCTCGTAAAGAGACTGGACATCTTTGAGATAGAATGATGCGAACACTGACTTGCTACTCCAATAGGTTGCATCCATAACACTCTGCAGAGAACGGTTCTGTTTGAAGGCCACTGAAGTAGCCACAGCTCTCACTTCATGTGTCCTTACCTTCAGCAAAGCAAGGTCTTCTTCCTTCAGATGAGAATGTGCTTCCCTAATCAGGAGCCTGAATTAGTAAGAAACTGAGTTCTTAGACCTTGGAAGAGAAGGCTTCTTGATAGCACACCATAAGGCTTCTGATTGTCCTCGTAAAGGTTATGACCTTTTTAGATAGTACCTAAGAGCTCTAACTGGGCAAAGTACTCTCTCCAGTTCGTTCCCCACCAAGTTGGACAGGCTTGGGATCTCGAACGACTTAGGCCAAGGACGTGAAGGAAGCTCGATTTAGCAAAAAACCGAGCTGCAAGGAACATGTAGCCGTTTCAGATGTGAAAACTATGTTCCTGCTGAAGGCGTGGATCTCACTTACTCTTTTAGCTGTTGTCAAGCACACGAGGAAAAGAGTTTTAATGTGAGGTCCTTAAAAGAGGCTGATTGGAGAGGTTCAAATCTTGATGACATAAGGAACCTTAGGACCACGTCTAGATTCCAGCCTGGAGTGGACAACCGACGTTCCTTTGAGGTCTCAAAAGACCTAAGGAGGTCCTGTAGATCTTTGTTGGTGGAAAGATCCAAGCCTCTGTGGCGGAAAACCGCTGCCAACATACTTCTGTAACCCTTGATCGTAGGAGCTGAAAGGGATCTTACGTTCCTTAGATGTAACAGGAAGTCAGCAATCTGGGTTACAGTGGTACTGGTTGAGGAAACTGCATTGGCCTTGTACCAGCTTCGGAAGACTTCCCCTTTAGACTGATAGACTCTGAGAGTGGATGTCCTCCTTGCTCTGGCAATCGCTCTGGCTGCCTCCTTCGAAAAGCCCCTAGCTCTTGAGAGTCTTTCGAAAGTCTGAAGGCAGTCAGACGAAGAGCGTGGAGGTTTGGGTGTACCTTCTTTACGTGAGGTAGACGTAGAAGGTTCACTCCTAGAGGAAGAGTCCTGGGAATGTCGACCAGCCATTGCAGTACCTCTATGAACCATTCTCTCGCGGGCCAGAGCGGAGCCAACCAACGTCAGCCGTGTCCCTTTGCGAGAGGTGAACTTCTGAAGTACCCTGTTGACAATCTTGAACGGCGGGAATGCATACAGGTCGAGATGGGACCAATCCAGCAGAAAAGCATCCACGTGAACTGCTGCTGGGTCTGGAATCGGAGAACAATACAACGGGAGCCTCTAGGTTATCGAGGTAGCGAACAGATCTATGGTTGGCTGACCCCACAGGGCCCAAAGTCTGCTGCAAACATTCTTGTGAAGGGTCCACTCTGTGGGGATGACCTGACCCTTCCGGCTAAGGCGATCTGCCATGACATTCATATCGCCCTGAATGAACCTCGTTACCAGCGTGAGCTTTCGATCTTTTGACCAGATGAGGAGGTCCCTTGCGATCTAGAACAACTTCCACGAATGAGTCCCTCCCTGCTTGGAGATGTAAGCCAAGGCTGTGGTGTTGTCAGAGTCCACCTCCACCACCTTGTTAAGCTGGAGGGACTTGAAGTTTATCAAGGCCAGATGAACCGCCAACAGCTCCTTGCAATTGATGTGAAGTGTCCTTTGCTCCTGATTCCATGTTCCCGAGCATTCCTGTCCGTCCAAAGTCGCACCCCAGCCCGTGTCTGATGCGTCAGAGAAGAGACGGCGGTCGGGTTTCTGAACAGCCAAAGGTAGACTTCCTTGAGAAGAAAGCTGTTCTTTCACCACGTGAGAGTAGACCTCCTCTCTTCGGAAACAGGAACTGAGACCGTCTCTAGCGTCATGTCCTTTATCCAGTGAGCAGCTAGATGATACTGAAGGGGGCGGAGGTGGCGTCTCCCTAACTCGATGAACAGGGCCAGCGATGAAAGTGTCCCTGTTAGACTCATCCACTACTTGACTGAGCATCGGTTCCTTCTCAGCATGCTCTGGATGCATTCTAGGGCTTGGTAGATCCTTGGGGCCGACGGAAAAGCCCGAAAAGCTCGACTCTGAAGATCCATACCCAGGTAGACAATGGTCTGGGATGGGACGAGCTGGGACTCCTCAAAATTGACCAGGAGGCCCAGTTCCTTGGTCAGATCCATAGTCCATCTGAGAATCTCCAGACAGCGATGACTTGTGGGAGCTCTTAAAAGCCAGTCGTCTGACGGAGCCGGACACAAGATCATGGTACTGCTGCACAGTCTGTGAACTGTCAACCATGGGGAAGCGAGGAAGTACAGCGACAACCCGAAGCTGTCTAGACTGTCTGGGTCGTACAGACAACTCCTTATCGGGTTGCTGAGGTTGCCGCACTGCATCACAACAAGTCACTTCTGCTGGTTGTTGAACGTCTTCCCAGTGACACACTGACTCCGTAAACAAAAAATCCTCTAACAAGGACTAAGCTTGGACTGCATGTCTTGCAACAAAGCCCAAGGTCTATGGGAGCAGGTGTGGTAACAGACGGGGTTAGCGACTGAAGTGGAACCATTACCCTCCCTGGAAGCATGTTATGCTTAAATAAAAGTCCATAGGAGGCTAAGCAGCTAAAGGCTCCTCTCCAAATGACAGAGTCCTCAAGGGAATATCAGAAGGAGGGAGAATAGCACTTTCTCATCTACAGGAACCATATCCGAGAAAAGCTAAGTTCTCTCAGTGAGGGTTTCACTGGTGCAAAAGCAGCAGACCAGAAGGCAACGTTATGAAACTGCTTGACAGTCTTGTGAGTTGGCAACAACCAAAGATGTGTGACTGAGGAGCATGCGGTAAGGTATGCAGAGCATGCTGTATGTAGAGCATGCTGTAAGGAAAGCAGAGCATGTTGCATGGCGTGCGGCTTATGCTGCATGGGATGAGGCTCATGCTGCATGGGATGAGGCTCATGCTGCATGGGATGAGGCTCATGCTGCATGGTATGAGGCTCATGCCGCATGCGTTGAGGAGGATGCCGCATAGTATGAGGCTCCTGCCTCATGGGTTGAGGCGGTTGCCGCATAGCATGAGGCTCCTGCCTCATGGTTTGAGGAGGATGCCGCATAGCATGAGGCTCCTCATAGCATGAGGCTCCTGCCTCATGGGTTGAGGAGGATGCCGCATAGCATGAGGCTCCTGCCTCATGGGTTGAGGAGGATGCCGCATAGCATGAGGTTCCTGCCTCATGGGTAGAGGAGGTTGCCGCATAGCATGAGGCTCCTGCCTCATGGGTTGAGGAGGATGCCGCATAGCATGAGGCTCCTCATAGCATGAGGTCCCTGCCTCATGGGTTGAGGAGGATGCCGCATAGCATGAGGCTCCTCATAGCATGAGGCTCCTGCCTCATGGGTTGAGGAGGATGCCGCATAGCATGAGGCTCCTGCCTCATGGTTTGAGGAGGATGCCGCATAGCATGAGGTTCCTGCCTCATGGGTAGAGGAGGTTGCCGCATAGCATGAGGCTCCTGCCTCATGGGTTGAGGAGGATGCCGCATAGCATGAGGCTCCTCATAGCATGAGGCTCCTGCCTCATGGGTAGAGGAGGTTGCCGCATAGCATGAGGCTGCTGCCTCATGGGTGGAGGAGGTTGCCGCAACGCATGAGGCTCCTGCCTCATGGGTGGAGGAGGTTGCCTCAACGCATGAGGCTCCTGCCTCAAGGGTTGAGGAGGTTGCCGCATAGCAAGAGGCTCCTGCCTCAAGGTAAGAGGAGGTTGCTGCATAGCGCTGGTACCTGGCAACTCCCAATGCGGCAGCTCACGCATGGAGGCAGGAGGAGCCTCAACATCATACGTCTGGCAGGGTGGACTGCGCAGAGGTGGAGGAGCGCTCGCAGGAGGAGGTGTGCTAACCTTCTCTGCCTGAAAATCCTGCATCAAAACCGCAAGCTGAGACTGCATTGTCTGCAGCATAGACCACTAGGGTCTATGAAAGACAACAACAAACGGAGCTACTGTCCGTTGAGACTGAGGGTCTAAAACAGCTGGTGCGGCAACAGACGGAGTTACTGCCTGTTGCGGTACCACCTTGCCTCTCTGGGAGGTGTGCAGTTGTCGTACTGCAGCAAGTCCGAACTGACCCAGTGCTAATGGCTACACCTAGGAGTTGGACTTGCGTGGAAGGGACCGACTTGCACTTAAAAGCTGCAAGATTTGGTCCATGGTTTCTGCGAGAAACCTCTTCCGCAGACGAGGAATAAATGGGCTCTCTCGTCTGTGTGTGGGTGGGGTGATCACGTCGGCTACGTGAGTTGGTTACACCCGAAACCACGGAGGGAAACGTCTGTTCGTCGATCAAGGCCTGATGAACCCATAAGTCCTTCGACGTTACTTCTCCCCTGGGCTTGGGAGCTTGTAAGAGGTCCCAGACTAGGCGAACAACTGGCACGAACAGACGAACCCTCGAACGCAACACTGTAACACTTTTGCGCTTATCACTTTATCACTTTTGATTTTCTGTTTGCACTTATTTCACTGAACTCGAAACTTTAAGTGGTTTGTACCTGAAACACGCAATTCTATCCTTCATTAAAAGTTAGTAATCGCGAAAACAGTATTACAATGTAACAGAAAAACATAATGAAAGATAAATAATTCAGTGGCTGGAAAAGAGACTAAACACTAGATCAAATAAACTACGTTTAAAATCTCTCACCGCAAAAAGCCTGGGAACAAGAATAAAACTCTAGAAACGTTTACCTTCTTCCCCTAAAGAGACTAGGGAGAAGAGCAAAAACGATAACAACGTTACCCGCTTGAACGAAACGTTTACCCTCCTCTCTCTCCCTCCGTCTCTATCTCTCTCTCTCTCTCTTTTGACTTAGAACCTGAGAGATGAGCCCAATTATATATATCGTTAAAACATATTATTGTTAAAGGAAAAAAAAACTGAAAGATTTCCCAAATAAAAAGTTCCTTTATTAGAATTAAAACCATTTAAGCTAAGAAAGAATGAACAAAACGCTAGAATCGGTTTACTCTTACTGCAACGTGAAACCGTGAATCTCTCTCTCTATCGTAACGATAGAGCGCAAGTTGAACGTTCTGAACGTCAACAACTGCAGAGACAAAACAAAACGTTAGTTCAACTTTGAAAACAGTACGAGACTATCAAAGAAATTCTTTCAAAAACATTAAAATAGCATAAAATGTTAACAGGTAAAAACGATATGACGGGCTCAAGTTTAATTAACTTCGGTTCCAAGAAAAGACCGCCTACTATTAGGAAAGGTCGCATATTTTAATAAGTTTATAATAAAAGGAAGTTAATCGAAGAGGCCTATAAAAGGCGGAGAGATATAAAATAAATCTATAACTTTGTTAAGCAAAATTAAGAAAGAGAGTCTATACTCTCTTCGACACCAACACTTCCGACTAAGGGAAGGGTCGGCCATTTAAAAGTGAAAGAGAGTTCATACTCTCTTCGTCACCAAAATTAAATCAAATTAATTCCAAAAAACTTGCTAAGCTAATGATAAAGCTTCCTGAATAGCGAAGGCTAAACTCTAGAGCAAATACATCACCAAATCGTGAACAATAACTCCAGAATCAACAGCGTATCCATGTAGGTCTAGCCGGAGGCACGACAGAGGAAAAATTGAGGTGGTGTTGACAAGAAGTACTGGAGTACCTGACCACAGATGGCGCTGTTGTGTACACCCCCACCTGTATAGCGATCGCTGGCGTATCCCGACCGTAGATTTCTGTCGGCAACAGAGTTGACAGCTACATGATTATCGGGTAAGATTAATATTGAAAAGTTTAATGTAATCACTGTGAACTGTTCATGATTTTTTTTTATCTCTAACAGGGTGACTGCAGATAATTTTTAATTTACAGACAAAGTATTTTGGATGTAATTTACAGTAATCAAAAGAAATTCAAAGAAATATATCAGGAGGAAAATTACTGTAAAGTATTGTGATTTTTCTTGTTATTATTTCTTATTAATCTTTATCATCTATTTATTATTAGCTTAACTAGATCATTCCATATAAATACCCAAATCTCATGGAATGACTACATTATTGCTTCAAACTTAATACTGTACTGGCTATTATCATCATTATTACTTGCTAAGCTACAACCCTAGTTGGAAAAGCAGGAGGCTATAAGCCCAAGGGCTCCAACAGGGAAAATAGCCCATTGAGGAAAGGAAATATGTTATTTTCATTAGTAAAATAAATTTTTGAATATACTTACCCGATAATCATGTAGCTGTCAACTCTGTTGCCGACAGAAATCTACGGTCGGGATACGCCAGCGATCGCTATACAGGTGGGGGTGAACACAACAGCGCCATCTGTGGTCAGGTACTCCAGTACTTCTTGTCAACACCACCTCAATTTTTTCCTCGGTCCACTGGTTCTCTATGGGGAGGAAGGGTGGGTCAATTAAATCATGATTATCGGGTAAGTATATTCAAAAATTTATTTTACTAATGAAAATAACATTTTTCAATATTAATCTTATCCGATAATCATGTAGCTGATTCACACCCAGGGTGGTGGGTGGAGACCAGCATACATGTTAACAAAGAAGCTAAGTATCCCGTATTTTATTTTATTAGTTATTCAAAAATAACATAAAATAAATAAGTACCTGGTAAGGAAGACGACTTGAACCATTACTCTGCCTTTATTAAGTACGTCTTCCTTACTGAGCGTAGCGGTCCTCTTAGGATGCTGAACGACTCTTAGGTGCTGAAGTATAAAGGGCTGCAACCCATACTAAAGGACCTCATCACAACCTTTAACCTCGGCGCTTCTCAAGAAAGAATTGACCACCCGCCAAATCAACAAGGATGTGGAAGGCTTCTTAGCCGACCGTACAACCCATAAAAAGTATTCAAGAGAAAGGTTAAAAAGGTTATGGGATTATGGGAATGTAGTGGCTGAGCCCCCGCCTACTACTGCATTCGTTGCTACGAATGGTCCCAGGGTGTAGCAGTTCTCGTAAAGAGACTGGACATCTTTGAGATAGAATGATGCGAACACTGACTTGCTTCTCCAATAGGTTGCATCCATAACACTCTGCAGAGAACGGTTCTGTTTGAAGGCCACTGAAGTAGCCACAGCTCTCACTTCATGTGTCCTTACCTTCAGCAAAGCAAGGTCTTCTTCCTTCAAATGAGAATGTGCTTCCCTAATCAGGAGCCTGAATAGGTAAGAAACTGAGTTCTTAGACCTTGGAAGAGAAGGCTTCTTGATAGCACACCATAAGGCTTCTGATTGTCCTCGTAAAGGTTATGACCTTTTTAGATAGTACCTAAGAGCTCTAACTGGGCAAAGTACTCTCTCCAGTTCGTCCCCCACCAAGTTGGACAGGCTTGGGATCTCGAACGACTTAGGCCAAGGACGTGAAGGAAGCTCGTTTTAGCAAAAAACCGAGCTGCAAGGAACATGTAGCCGTTTCAGATGTGAAAACTATGTTCCTGCTGAAGGCGTGGATCTCACTTACTCTTTTAGCTGTTGTCAAGCACACGAGGAAAAGAGTTTTTAATGTGAGGTCCTTAAAAGAGGCTGATTGGAGAGGTTCAAAACTTGATGACATAAGGAACCTTAGGACCACGTCTAGATTCCAGCCTGGAGTGGACAACCGACGTTCCTTTGAGGTCTCAAAAGACCTAAGGAGGTCCTGTAGATCTTTGTTGGTGGAAAGATCCAAGCCTCTGTGGCGGAAAACCGCTGCCAACATACTTCTGTAACCCTTAATCGTAGGAGCTGAAAGGGATCTTACGTTCCTTAGATGTAACAGGAAGCCAGCAATCTGGGTTACAGTGGTACTGGTTGAGGAAACTGCATTGGCCTTGTACCAGCTTCGGAAGACTTCCCCTTTAGACTGATAGACTCTGAGAGTGGATGTCCTCCTTGCTCTGGCAATCGCTCTGGCTGCCTCCTTCGAAAAGCCCCTAGCTCTTGAGAGTCTTTCGAAAGTCTGAAGGCAGTCAGACGAAGAGCGTGGAGGTTTGGGTGTACCTTCTTTACGTGAGGTAGACGTAGAAGGTCCACTCCTAGAGGAAGAGTCCTGGGAATGTCGACCAGCCATTGTAGTACCTCTATGAACCATTCTCTCGCGGGCCAGAGCGGAGCCAACCAACGTCAGCCGTGTCCCTTTGCGAGAGGCGAACTTCTGAAGTACCCTGTTGACAATCTTGAACGGCGGGAATGCATACAGGTCGAGATGGGACCAATCCAGCAGAAAAGCATCCACGTGAACTGCTGCTGGGTCTGGAATCGGAGAACAATACAACGGGAGCCTCTAGGTTATCGAGGTAGCGAACAGATCTATGGTTGGCTGACCCCACAGGGCCCAAAGTCTGCTGCAAACATTCTTGTGAAGGGTCCACTCTGTGGGGATGACCTGACCCTTCCGGCTAAGGCGATCTGCCATGACATTCATATCGCCCTGAATGAACCTCGTTACCAGCGTGAGCTTTCGATCTTTTGACCAGATGAGGAGGTCCCTTGCGATCTAGAACAACTTCCACGAATGAGTCCCTCCCTGCTTGGAGATGTAAGCCAAGGCTGTGGTGTTGTCAGAGTCCACCTCCACCACCTTGTTAAGCTGGAGGGACTTGAAGTTTATCAAGGCCAGATGAACCGCCAACAGCTCCTTGCAATAGATGTGAAGTGTCCTTAGCTCCTGATTCCATGTTCCCGAGCATTCCTGTCCGTCCAAAGTCGCACCCCAGCCCGTGTCTGATGCGTCAGAGAAGAGACGGCGGTCGGGTTTCTGAACAGCCAAAGGTAGACTTCCTTGAGAAGAAAGCTGTTCTTTCACCACGTGAGAGTAGACCTCCTCTCTTCGGAAACAGGAACTGAGACCGTCTCTAGCGTCATGTCCTTTATCCAGTGAGCCGCTAGATGATACTGAAGGGGGCGGAGGTGGCGTCTCCCTAACTCGATGAACAGGGCCAGCGATGAAAGTGTCCCTGTTAGACTCATCCACTACCTGACTGAGCATCGGTTCCTTCTCAGCATGCTCTGGATGCATTCTAGGGCTTAGTAGATCCTTGGGGCCGACGGAAAAGCCCGAAAAGCTCGACTCTGAAGATCCATACCCAGGTAGACAATGGTCTGGGATGGGACGAGCTGGGACTCCTCAAAATTGACCAGGAGGCCCAGTTCCTTGGTCAGATCCATAGTCCAACTGAGAATCTCCAGACAGCGACGACTTGTGGGAGCTCTAAAAAGCTAGTCGTCTGACGGAGACGGACACGAGATCATGGTACTGCTGCACAGTCTGTGAACTGTCAACCATGGGGAAGCGAGGAAGTACAGCGACAACCCGAAGCTGTCTAGACTGTCTGGGTCGTACAGACAACTCCTTATCGGGTTGCTGAGGTTGCCGCACTGCGTCACAACAAGTCACTTCTGCTGGTTGTTGAACGTCTTCCCAGTGACACACTGACTCCGTAAACAAAAAATCCTCTAACAAGGACTAAGCTTGGACTGCATGTCTTGTAACAAAGCTCAAGGTCTATGGGAGCAGGTGTGGTAACAGACGGGGTTAGCGACTGAAGTGGAACCATTACCCTCCCTGGAAGCATGTTATGCTTAAATAAAAGTCCATAGGAGGCTAAGCAGCTAAAGGCTCCCCTCCAAATGACAGAGTCCTCAAGGGAATATCAGAAGGAGGGAGAATAGCACTTTCTCATCTACAGGAACCATATCCGAGAAAAGCTAAGTTCTCTCAGTGAGGGTTTCACTGGTGCAAAAGCAGCAGACTAGAAGGCAACGTTATGAAACTGCTTGACAGTCTAGTGAGTTGGCAACAACCAAAGATGTGTGACTGAGGAGCATGCGGTAAGGTATGCAGAGCATGCTGTATGCAGAGCATGCTGTATGTAGAGCATGCTGTAAGGTAAGCAGAGCATGTTGCATGGCGTGCGGCTTATGCTGCATGGGATGAGGCTCATGCTGCATGGGATGAGGCTCATGCTGCATGGTATGAGGCTCATGCTGCATGGGATGAGGCTCATGCTGCAAGGGATGAGGCTCATGCCGCATGCGTTGAGGAGGATGCCGCATAGTATGAGGCTCCTGCCTCATGGGTTGAGGCGGTTGCCGCATAGCATGAGGCTCCTGCCTCATGGTTTGAGGAGGATGCCGCATAGCATGAGGCTCCTCATAGCATGAGACTCCTGCCTCATGGGTTGAGGAGGATGCCGCATTGAGGAGGATGCCGCATAGCATGAGGCTCCTGCCTCATGGGTAGAGGAGGTTGCCGCATAGCATGAGGCTCCTGCCTCATGGGTTGAGGAGGATGCCGCATAGCATGAGGCTCCTCATAGCATGAGGTCCCTGCCTCATGGGTTGAGGAGGATGCCGCATAGCATGAGGCTCCTCATAGCATGAGGCTCCTGCCTCATGGGTTGAGGAGGATGCCGCATAGCATGAGGCTCCTGCCTCATGGTTTGAGGAGGATGCCGCATAGCATGAGGCTCCTCATAGCATGAGGCTCCTGCCTCATGGTTAGAGGAGGTTGCCGCATAGCATGAGGTTCCTGCCTCAAGAGTTGCGTCTGCCTCAAGGGTTGAGGAGGTAGCTGCGCAGAGAGAGGCTCTTGCCTCAAGAGTTGAGGCGGTTGCCGCATAGCATGAGGCTGCTGCCTCAAGGATGGTGGAGGTTGCCGCAACGCATGAGGCTGCTGCCTCAAGGATGGAGGAGGTTGCCGCAACGCATGAGGCTCCTGCCTCATGGTTAGAGGAGGTTGCTGCAAAGCATGAGGCTCCTGCCTCAAGGGTTGAGGAGGTTGCCGCATAGCAAGAGGCTCTTGCCTCAAGGAAAGTGGAGGTTGCTGCATAGCGCTGGTACCTGGCAACTCCCAATGCGGCAGCTCACGCATGGAGGCAGGAGGAGCCTCAACATCATACGTCTGGCAGGGTGGACTGCGCAGAGGTGGAGGAGCGCTCGCAGGAGGAGGTGTGCTAACCTTCTCTGCCTGAAACTCCTGCATCAACACCGCAAGCTGAGACTGCATTGTCTGCAGCATAGACCACTAGAGTCTAAGAAAGACAACAACAAACGGAGCTACTGTCCGTTGAGACTGAGGGTCTAAAACAGCTGGTGCGGCAACAGACGGAGTTACTGCCTGTTGCGGTACACCTTGCCTCTCTGGGAGGTGTGCAGTTGTCGTACTGCAGCAAGTCCGAACTGACCCAGTGCTAATGGCTCCACCTAGGAGTTGGACTTGCGCGGAAGGGACCGACTTGCACTTAAAAGCTGCAATATTTGGTCCATGGTTTCTGCGAGAAACCTCTTCCGCAGACGAGGAATAAATGGGCTCTCTCGTCTTTGTGTGGGTGGGGTGATCACGTCGGTTACGTGAGTTGGTTACACCCGAAACCACGGAGGGAAACGTCTGTTCGTCGATCAAGGCCTGATGAACCCATAAGTCCTTCGACGTTACTTCTCCCCTGGGCTTGGGAGCTTGTAAGAGGTCCCAGACTAGGCGAACAACTGGCACGAACAGACGAACCCTCGAACGCAACACTGTAACACTTTGCGCTTATCACTTTATCACTTTTGATTTTCTGTTTGCACTTATTTCACTGAACTCGAAACTTTAAGTGGTTTGTACCTGAAACACGCAATTCTATCCTTCATTAAAAGTTAGTAATTTGCGAAAACAGTATTACAACGTAACAGAAAAACATAATGAAAGATAAATAATTCAGTGGCTGGAAAAGAGACTAAACACTAGATCAAATAAACTACGTTTAAAATCTCTCACCGCATAAAGCCTGGGAACAAGAATAAAACTCTAGAAACGTTTACCTTCTTCCCCTAAAGAGACTAGGGAGAAGAGCAAAAACGATAACAACGTTACCCGCTTGAACGAAACGTTTATCCTCCTCTCTCTCCCTCCGTCTCTATCTCTCTCTCTCTCTCTCTTGACTTAGAACCTGAGAGATGAGCCCAATTATATATATCGTTAAAACATATTATTGTTAAAGGAAAAAAACTGAAAGATTTCCCAAATAAAAAGTTCCTTTATTAGAATTAAAACCATTTAAGCTAAGAAAGAATGAACAAAACGCTAGAATCGGTTTACTCTTACTGCAACGTGACACCGTGAATACTCTCTCTCTATCGTAACGATAGAGCGCAAGTTGAACGTTCTGAACGTCAACAACTGCAGAGACAAAACAAAACGTTAGTTCAACTTTGAAAACAGTACGAGACTATCAAAGAAATTCTTTCAAAAACATTAAAATAGCATAATATGTTAACAGGTAAAAACGAAATGACGGGCTCAATGTTAATTAACTTCGGTTCCAAGAAAAGACCGCCTACTATTAGGAAAGGTCGAAAATAAACAAATATAAAAATTAATTTTAATAAGTTTATAATAAAAGGAAGTTAATCGAAGAGGCCTATAAAAGGCGGAGAGATATAAAATAACTCTATAACTTTTGTTAAGCAAAATTAAGAAAAAGAGTCTATACTCTCTTCGACACCAACACTTCCGTCTAAGGGAAGGGTCGGCCATTAAAAGTGAAAGAGAGTTCATACTCTCTTCGTCACCAAAATTAAATAAAAAATTAAATCAAATTAATTCCAAAAACTTGCTAAGCTAATGATAAAGCTTCCTGAATAGCGAAGGCTAAACTCTAGAGCGAATACATCACCAAATCGTGAGCAATAACTCCAGAATCAACAGCGTATCCATGTAGGTCTAGCCGGAGGCACGACAGAGGAAAAATTGAGGTGGTGTTGACAAGAAGTACTGGAGTACCTGACCACAGATGGCGCTGTTGTGTTCACCCCCACCTGTATAGCGATCGCTGGCGTATCCCGACCGTAGATTTCTGTCGGCAACAGAGTTGACAGCTACATGATTATCGGGTAAGATTAATATTGAAAAAAGGAAAATACAAGAGAAGTAATTACCAATTAAAGTAAAATATTTTAAGAACTGTAACATTAAAATATATCCTTCATATGTGAACTATGTAAACTAAAAATCAAGAGGAAGAGAGATAAGATAGAATAGAGTGTCCGAGTGTTCCTTCAAGCAAGAGAGCTCTACCCCAAGACAGTGGAAGACCATGGTACAGAGGCTATAACACTATCCAAGACCAGAGAACAATGGTTTGATTTTGGAGTGTCCTTCACCGAGAGGAGCTGCTTACCATAGCTAAGGAGTCTCTTCTACCCTTACCAAGAAGAAAGTAGCCACTGAACAATTACATTGCAGTAGTGAACTCCTTGAGCAAAGAAGAATTGTTTGGTAATCTCATTGTTGTTAGATGTATGAGGACAGAGGAGAATACGTAAGGAATAGGCCAGACTATTCGGTGTATTTGTAGGCAAAAGGAAAATGAGCTGTAACCAGAGATAAGAATACAATGTAGTACTGTCTGGCCAGTCAAAGGACCCAAACTCTAGCAGTAGTATCTCAACAGGTAGCTAGAGAGAAATCAAGTGTCACTTAGCCCCTTTATGTCGATGAGCCACTTCCTTGGTTTTCCCTTCTCAGCGCTGAGCCAATAAATAGGATCACTTCAAATTCCCCAAGAACAAAGTCAGTAGGTGGGTGGAAGGTCAATCAACTGGCTGAAAACTTGCCCTGGGATTGCCACATTCAAGTTTAAGGAATTTTAGGATGGGGATCCTGATACCTCGTGAACCTGTTGGTCTTAATACTGTGCAATACTGTTCAGTGAGCGAGAGACCACTCTGTGATTATGTTTAGGTTTCTGTATAACCTCAGGTTTGACATTACAGTACGTATATGCAATGACACCTAAAACGCCCAACTCCCCCTTGCTGGGAGACTGGGAACGTGATGAAATATGTAGGAATGTGAGAACCAAGAAATATTTAGGCAACTTGCAAAATGGGGCTTACCTACAGCAAGGGAAGCCAGTTTGCAGGGCCTCCAATGCTGTACCCCCAGAGAGGGGAAAATGAAGAAAAGAAAATGCCATTCATTTCTTTACATTGACCTTAGACTAAAACTGAAACCTCTGCCTTTGACCAACTGTTAAATGTCCTATAAGGAACTAAGGAAGGCAACGCTGAACAGCCACCATAGGGCCTAGAGAGAACAAATGTAGGAACCTGTGTGCCATGCCTTGTAGGTAGTGGTCAGAGAAGCCATTAAAAACACCTGCGACAGAGAAGCTCCTATTGAATGCTAGGGACATGTTTATGCCCGACGTTATGAACTCTGGGCCATCGCTTTTAACAAATGGACGAAGCAGTTAGAGCACAGTCAATGATCTGTCTGAAACAAGAAGGAATTTGTTTCTTGAAACCTTGCTCTTGACCCTGCCCATGCTGACCAACTGTTGATTGTTGTGCTGGAAATTTCCTCTTTTACACTTGAGGTAGCGCCCTCACAGGATTTTGTAACAGTTGATCCGTGTCATCCGTTACTTCTTGTAGTCTTGTAATCTGGAAGGGTTCAAACCTAGGGACCGCTGTTGCCGAATTTTGAGTTTCAGCTATAAAATCAGAGACGAGACTGAAAGTAAACTGGGTCCATCCCGTTGAATGGGCCATGACAAAGAAGAGACCAGCAACTCACTGAACCTCTTGCAACAGTTAGGGTGAGAAGGAAGTGATACAACACTTGACTCAGTGGCTTTTAAGGAGATCCTTTCAGGGAACAGAGAACTTTGGTCATGTTCCAAGGATGAGGACTCACTATCAACTGAGGGAAAATTAGCTCTGCAATAGCACCTTCTTCAGCCTACCAGAACTCCAAATAAAATAAAATACAGTTGGACTCCATAGTAGAAGAATAGGTCAGGACTTCAGTTTTTGAACCAAGTCCTCATAGACAACATTTTATGTGCCATATTTGATAATGTACCTTTACCTTATTACCCCTTTCTACCCCTGTTTCAAAGATAATAGTAATCATAATAATAATAACTGGTCTTGGGTTCACTTACAAACAATTCTGTCAATTTACTACGCACTATTAGGGATTCACTAATAGAGTCAAACTTAAGTCTTCTGTAAATATAAGGCGAGATGGTGGGGAGTGGGATTTCCACAATTTGGGACGATTTAGCATGAGTATTAGTTTTGGCATATTTTTCCAAGTGATATACTGCATTAGAGAAGAATGCTAATGTGAATGTGGTAGCTAGTAGAGTACTTCCTCCAAAGTTGTGGAGGTTAGCATGAATTCTTCTTGTTCATTTTCTCATTTATTGAATTTATATAATTCTCAATCATATACTAGAAATGATGTTTCTCAAGGCCAGGAGAAAGGGATGGAGAACTTATAGGGTAGATACGATTCTGAGGATGAAGCTCCTTTTGTATTTTTACCAAAGACCATAGGAGGGGCAAATCCAGAAAATGGACAAGTTCTTACTGACTCAAGTTATTCATCAATGTCTGCTCAATCTAAAATGGAGAAGCTTCTCTGCTTCTATGGTAATCCTGTAATTATTTAATCTGTATCAAAATTTGAAAATTTTCTGATTTGCATATAAAAAATTTAATAAAATCACAGAAAAATGTAAAAACTATAAAGCCCCAGGCTGTTATCAACGGATAGTCAAGAAAGACTAGTTAGCCATGCCTTACATTTCCAAACGTTAGCATTTAAAATAACGTGGAAACTATTGGTGGTGCAAGAATTAAATATGCAGGTGACTAATTATTACATGAAGTGTAACAGTAAAGATTCCGGTACAACTTTTCATGATTAACAGCAGTGTTCTATCACTTATGTTACCATGTTAGGAATACTTCTTGCATAGTTTCCTGCCTGTGTGGCATGTTTACAGAAATAACACTGAAGGTTTTTAGCAGCATTCGTTTAGATAAAACCGCCTTTGTGCCTTTTAAATTTTCATTACCGTACTTCCCTTTGGTCTCTTCATAGCTGTCCAGCTTCTTACTTTGCTAAATTGTTCAACTATTATTTAGAGACAAATAATTTGGTTGGACCCTTTGAGTCTAGAATCATGACTATGGTTTCATTAATTCAACTTATAGTAAAAATTTATCTTGTTTCAGATATCAAACACACCTGAATCTCATCCTACAATATCTTTGGAGGAAAAAATCTACATACAAACAACTTTAAACCATGCTGTTAATGAAAAGGTGATTATAAAATTATCACTTTCTTGGATAATTGCAAAAGTATTGATTTTCTCTAGTATTAAGGTGAAAGGCGCATGTAGGCAGTCTCATAAGTTACTATTGGTATAGATATCAAAATCTTTAATGTTCATTCTCACTTTCAGAGTCCAAGGATTCCATGGAAGCACATTCTCACGTCAATGCCATTTTGGGCCATATTTGTTGTTCACATTGCACAGAATTGGGGATTCTACTGTCTCCTTACTGAGCTTCCAACATACATGAAAAATATATTGCACTACAAATTAGCTGATGTAAGTAATCAACAGTTTTTATTTATTAGAATTCTGTAAAGTAGGGACTTTATAAAAAAAAAAAAAAAAAAAAAAAAAAAAAAAAAAAAAAAAAAAAAAAAAAAAAAAAAAAAAAAAAACCAACCAACCGAGATTACCTCATGCATTTTTAGGTGTAAAAAAGCAGGAATCTTATTTTAGAAAAATGTCAAGCTACATTTGTGCTTAAATAAAAGTTTGAATTGGGATGTTCATAAACAGTTGGACAAAACTTATCTACCAAGGCTAAGAGATAAAGCTCATGGCCTTAGAAAGGTAAATATTGTACATACTATTAAATTTTACCAAAAAGTTATCCTTAAATAATTTTTAAGTAAACACAGTGGCAGTGCACTTCGATGTTTGCTACATATGACGTAATTGAAGTCAAGTTTGATTTCAATAACACTAATGAACCCTGTGTTCATTAGTGGCAGAAGGGAAACTGTTAAGATAAATGTATTTTAGACTAGATAATTATTTTTGGTATTGTTGATTTATGGTAATATTTTCAAAAAAGAGTGACCAATTATTATAAAATTGGTAGATATGAATTAGTTTTTTAATAAAATTTGTTTGGATAGAAATTTATATAGGTCACCATGATAATTCTCGAATTTAAGTGGTATGCAAATTATAGTAGGAGGTCCAAGATGTACCAGGTATATATCCTAAGTTAAATGCAAAGATAAGGGAATAACTTTAGAATTTGAACATATTTACCCTAATTTTATTATACTATACTGTACTAGTTTGGGGTGGTTATTGGAAACGTTCCTGCCACGCGATTGCCACACTTGCACTCAAGTCCCACTCAAGCTCGACAGTTTGTTTAGGGTTTGCAATCTTACCCTCCTTGTGAGCTAAGGATGGAGAGTTTGAGGGAGCCTATAGGTCTACCTGCTGAGGTAGCAGCAGCTATTGCCTGTCCCTCCTTGGTCCTTGCTTGGGTGGTGAAGGCTTGGACACTGATCATATGTATATCCAGTCAGTATCTAGGCCCTAGAGTTTAGGGCATTATCGTACTAGCTAAGGCAATGTCACTGTCCCTTGCCTCTTCCTTTCATGAGTGACCTTTAAACCTTTGTACCCGTACCACTGTCCCTCCAACCCGGACAATCTGGTATTCAGCAATCAGCTCCAGGGAAGTTTCATTGAAATAACCTTAAAATTTATGATAAAATTATTTCAATTTTTGCTTGAAATTCATTGAAGTTTCCACCATCCACCCCACTCAGTGATTGTAAATTCTTTCCACATACTATACCAATCAATCAGAAGAATGGTGGTAGATTGGGGGAAAGATGTTTGGTGATATTGGTGTTCCATTCCTTTATTTACTTTAGCGTTCCACACCACAGTATCTTTCCAGTGGGAACAAAGAGTGATGAATACTGTACATAATTCAGAAGTTTTGTTTTTTATATTTTCATAGCTCAATAAAGCTTTTCTAGTGAATAATAATTAGCAGTGAACTTCAGATGAGTAGTAAAATAATCAATTTTATCATGAAATTTAAGTTAACACTGATGCATTGGTGGCACTTCATGCATTTGACATAGCCTACTCAAACTAATGTAAAAGTAACAAAGTTATAGATTTACTGTATATCTCTATAAAATAGGGATTAATTGTTTATGTATGTAAGTAGCAATGATATACAGTAAGCATTTGAAAGAAAAATGAGGAAGAGGAAATAGGCAATAAGGTTTTAATTAAATGTACTGTATACTTTTATCTGGATTTATGCAGCATAAATATGGCCATACCTTTTAAAAATTATTAATGATTGTTTTGTACCATTTTCACACAAAAAGTAATCATTTTTGGATTGACAGCAGGGAAGTGCCTTAGCCTTTGTACCATGGTCTTCCACTGACTTGGGTTAGAGTTCTCTTGCTTGAGGGTACACTCAGGCACACTGTTCTATCTTTCATCTTATATCTCTTCCACATGTTTTGTTAAAGTTTTTATAGTTTATAAAGTGATATTTATTTTAACATTATTGCTCTTCTTAAAATATTTTATTTTTCCTTGTTTCCTTTCCTCACTGAGCTATTTTCCCTGTTGGAGCCCCTGGGCTTGTAGCATCCTGCTTTTCCAACTAGGGTTGTAGCTTAGCAAGTAATAATAATAATAATAACAGTGTCTCATAAAATCTAATATTCACTCAGAGGCCATTTGTACACTTATCTGAAACCAAGGGCCAAATGAAGAATAGAAGCATCCATAAAAGCAGGTGTTAAGGAATACCTCTGGGCAGAAAAGTTAGCTCATACATACCTCTTAATGGCACTTTAGTTCTTTTCTAAAATTAAAATCTATTACAGTATTTCCATACTAAGTTTTGTTAAGTAAAATGTTATTTTCATTAGTAAAATAAATTTTTGAATATACTTACCCGATGATCATGTAGCTGTCAACTCCGTTGCCCGACAGAAATCTACGGTCGGGATACGCCAGCGATCGCTATACAGGTGGGGGTGTACTCAACAGCGCCATCTGTGGTCAGGTACTCAAGTACTTTTTGTCAACAAGACCTCAATTTTCTCCTCGGTCCACTGGTTCTCTATGGGGAGGAAGGGCGGGTCCTTTAAATCATGATCATCGGGTAAGTATATTCAAAAATTTATTTTACTAATGAAAATAACATTTTTCAATATTAATCTTACCCGATGATCATGTAGCTGATTCACACCCAGGGTGGTGGGTGGAGACCAGCATACATGTTAACAAAGAAGCTAAGTATCCCGTATTTCATTTTATTAGTTATTCAAAATAACAATATAAAATAAATAAGTACCTGGTAAGGAAGTCGACTTGAACCATTACTCTGCCTTTATTAAGTACGTCTTCCTTACTGAGCGTAGCGGTCCTCTTAGGATGCTGAACGACTCTTAGGTGCTGAAGTATAAAGGGCTGCAACCCATACTAAAGGACCTCATCACAACCTCTAACCTAGGCGCTTCTCAAGAAAGAATTGACCACCCGCCAAATCAACCAGGATGCGGAAGGCTTCTTAGCCGACCGTACAACCCAAAAACAACAATAAAAAGTATTCAAGAGAAAGGTTAAAAAGGTTATGGGATTATGGGAATGTAGTGGCTGAGCCCTCACCTACTACTGCACTCGCTGCTACGAATGGTCCCAGGGTGTAGCAGTTCTCGTAAAGAGACTGGACATCTTTGAGATAGAATGATGTGAACACTGACTTGCTTCTCCAATAGGTTGCATCCATAACACTCTGCAGAGAACGGTTCTGTTTGAAGGCCACTGAAGTAGCCACAGCTCTCACTTCATGTGTCCTTACCTTCAGCAAAGCAAGGTCTTCTTCCTTCATATGAGAATGAGCTTCTCTAATCAGAAGCCTGATGTAGTAAGAAACTGCGTTCTTAGACATTGGTAGCGAAGGCTTCTTAACAGCACACCATAAGGCTTCTGATTGTCCTCGTAAGGGTTTTGACCTTTTTAGATAGTACTTAAGAGCTCTGACTGGGCAAAGTACTCTCTCCAGTTCGTTACCCACCAAGTTGGACAGGCTAGGGATCTCGAACGATTTAGGCCAAGGACGTGAAGGAAGCTCGTTTTTAGCCAAAAAACCGAGCTGCAAGGAACATGTAGCCGTTTCCGATGTGAAACCTATGTTCCTGCTGAAGGCGTGGATCTCACTTACTCTTTTAGCTGTTGCTAGGCATACGAGGAAAAGAGTTTTTAATGTGAGGTCCTTAAAAGAGGCTGATTGGAGCGGTTCAAATCTAGATGACATCAGGAACCTTAGGACCACGTCTAGATTCCAGCCTGGAGTGGACAACCGACGTTCCTTAGAGGTCTCAAAAGACCTAAGGAGGTCCTGTAGATCTTTGTTGGTGGAAAGATCCAAGCCTCTGTGGCGGAAAACCGCTGCCAACATACTTCTGTAACCCTTGATCGTAGGAGCTGATAGGGATCTAACGTTCCTTAGATGTAACAGGAAGTCAGCAATCTGGGTTACAGTGGTACTGGTTGAGGAAACTGCATTGGCCTTGCACCAGCTTCGGAAGACTTACCATTTAGATTGATAGACTCTGAGAGTGGATGTCCTCCTTGCTCTGGCAATCGCTCTGGCTGCCTCCTTCGAAAAGCCTCTAGCTCTTGAGAGTCTTTCGATAGTCTGAAGGCAGTCAGACGAAGAGCGTGGAGGTTTGGGTGTACCTTCTTTACGTGAGGTTGACGCAGAAGGTCCACTCTTAGAGGGAGAGTCCTGGGAACGTCGACCAGCCATTGCAGTACCTCTGTGAACCATTCTCTCGCGGGCCAGAGGGGAGCAACCAACGTCAGCCGTGTCCCTTTGTGAGAGGCGAATTTCTGAAGTACCCTGTTGACAATCTTGAACGGCGGGAATGCATACAGGTCGAGATGGGACCAATCCAGCAGAAAGGCATCCACGTGAACTGCTGCTGGGTCTGGAATCGGAGAACAATACAATGGGAGCCTCTTGGTCATCGAGGTAGCGAACAGATCTATGGTTGGCTGACCCCACAGGGTCCAAAGTCTGCTGCAAACATTCTTGTGAAGGGTCCACTCTGTGGGGATGACCTGACCCTTCCGGCTGAGGCGATCTGCCATGACATTCATATCGCCCTGAATGAACCTCGTTACCAGCGTGAGCCTTCGATCTTTTGACCAAATGAGGAGGTCCCTTGCGATCTCGAACAACTTCCTCGAATGAGTCCCCCCCTGCTTGGAGATGTAAGCCAAGGCTGTGGTGTTGTCGGAGTCCACCTCCACCACCTTGTTTAGCTGGAGGGACTTGAAGTTTATTAAGGCCAGATGAACCGCCAACAACTCCTTGCAATTGATGTGAAGTGTCCTTTGCTCCTGATTCCATGTTCCCGAGCATTCCTGTCCGTCCAATGTCGCACCCCAGCCCGAGTCTGATGCGTCCGAGAAGAGACGGTGGTCGGGGGTCTGAACAGCTAACGAAAGACCTTCCTTGAGAAGAATGCTGTTCTTCCACCACGTTAGAGTAGACCTCATCTCTTCGGAAACAGGAACTGAGACCGTCTCTAGCGTCATGTCCTTTATCCAGTGAGCAGCCAGATGATACTGAAGGGGGCGGAGGTGGTCTCCCTAACTCGATGAACAGGGCTAGCGATGAAAGTGTCCCTGTTAGACTCATCCACTGCCTTACTGAGCATCGGTTCCTTCTCAGCATGCTCAGGATGCACTCTAGGGCTTGGTTGATCCTTGGGGCCGACGGAAAAGCCCGAAAAGCTCGACTCTGAATCTCCATACCCAGGTAAACAATGGTCTGGGATGGGACGAGCTGGGACTTCTCTAAATTGACCAGGAGGCCCAGTTCCTTGGTCAGATCCATAGTCCATCTGAGATTCTCCAGACAGCGACGACTTGTGGGAGCTCTTAAAAGCCAGTCGTCTAAATAGAGGGAGGCTCTGATGTCTGCTAGGTGAAGGAATTTCGCAATATTCCTCATCAGTCGCGTAAACACAAGAGGTGCCGTGCTTAGGCCAAAGCACAGGGCTTGGAACTGGTACACAACCTTTCCAAAGACGAATCTTAGGAAAGGTTGGGAGTCTGGATGGATGGGGACGTGAAAGTATGCGTCTTTCAGGTCTAACGAGACCATCCAGTCCTCCTGCCTGACCGCTGCTAGGACCGACTTCGTCGTCTCCATCGTGAACGTCTGCTTGGTGACATAAGCATTGAGAGCACTGACGTCCAGCACCGGTCTCCAACCTCCTGTCTTCTTGGCTACCAGGAAGAGACGGTTGTAAAAGCCCGGGGATTGATGATCCCGGACTATGACCACTGCTTCCTTTTGTAGCAAGAGCGACACCTCTTGTTGCAATGCTAGCCTCTTGTCCTTCTCCTTGTAGTTGGGAGAGAGGTTGATGGGAGATGTAGCTAGAGGGGGATTGAGGCAGAACGGAATTCTGTATCCCTCCCTTAGCCACTTCACAGACTGAGTGTCTGCACCTCTGCTCTCCCAAGCTTGCCAGAAGGTCTTGAGTCTGGCTCCTACTGCTGTCTGGAGAGGAAGGCAGTCAAAACTTGCCTTTTGCGGACTTGGAACCCTTCTTGGACTTGCCACGGTGACTGTCTGCACGGGTACCTCCTCTGCTGGAGGTTCTGCCACGAAAGGGCGGGATGAACCTAGAAGCAGGTGTATCAACTGCTAAAGGGCGGAAGGGTCTAGGCACGGAAGGTAAGGTTTTAGCCTTACGTGCAGAAGAAGCCATGAGGTCATGCGTATCCTTCTGGATAAGAGAGGCAGCCATCCCCTTAATCAACTCCTCCGGAAACAGACACTTGGAGAGAGGAGCAAACAGCAACTCTGACTTCTGGCAAGGAGTGATACCAGCAGATAAGAAGGAGCACAGATGTTCTCTCTTCTTGAGGACCCCTGATACATAAGAAGCCGCAAGTTCACCAGACCCATCCCGTATTGCCTTGTCCATGCTGGACATGATTAGCATGGCCGAGTCCTTGTCAGAAGGGGAAGTCTTCCTGCTTAAGGCTCCCAAACACCAATCGAGGAAGTTGAATATCTCGAAGGCACGAAAGACTCCCTTCAACATATGATCAAGATCGGAAAAGGACCAGCAGATCTTCGAACGTCTCATAGCCAACCTGCGGGGAGAGTCAACCAGACTTGAGAAGTCGGCCTGGGCAGAGGCAGGAACCCCCAAGCCAGGTTCCTCTCCCGTGGCATACCAGACGCTCGACTTAGAAGCCAGCTTGGGAGGAGGAAACACAAAAGAGGACCTTCCCAGTTGCTTCTTGGAATGCAACCAATCCCCCATAACCCTCAAAGCTCTCCTTGATGATCTGGCGAGAACAAGCTTGGTGAAGGCAGGCGCAGCAGACTGCATGCCCAGAGCAAACTCGGAGGGAGGAGAACGAGGGGTTGCAGACACAAAGTGTTCAGGATATAATTCTCTGAACAAAGCAAGGACTTTGCGAAAGTCTAAGGAGGGTGGCGAAGACTTGTGTCCTTCAACATCAGAGTGAGGATCATCCAGATGAGCAGCTTCATCCTCCGATACCTCCTCATCCGACAGTTGAGTAGTGAGTGGCAAAGGCAGAGCAGCAAGCTGAACGGCTGAATCCTGCAGAACGGGTGCATGCGTACCTGCGGATCCATCATCATGCCTCTGCTGGACAGACTGTGAGCTGGCAACAACAAAAGCAGAGGGCCGGTGTGAGGGAGGGTCTGCGGTGGGCTGAGGAGCATGCGGTATGGTATGCAGAGCATGAGGTAAGGCATGCGGCTCATGCTGTATGGTATGCGGCTCATGCTGCATGGTATGCGGCTCATGCTGCATGGTATGCGGCTCATGCTGCATGGTATGCGGAGCATGCTGTAAGGTCTGCAGAGCATGCTGCATGGGCTGAGGAGAATGCCGCATAGTGCTGGAACCCGGCAACTCCTGATGCGGCAGCTCACGCATGTTAGCAGATGGTGCAGCAAGAACATGCGTCTGGCAGTGAGGACTGCGCATCGGTGGAGGAGCTCTCACAGGTAGGGAGCAGGCAGCCGCAGTATCTGCTGAGCGCACAACCTCTGCGGGTTGTAGGATAACAGGAGAGGTGTTAACCTTCTCGGCATGATACTCCTGCATAAAAGCCGCAAGCTGAGACTGCATAGTCTGCAGCATGGACCACTTAGGGTCTACTGTGGTTGGAGCAACAACAGACGGTGCAGAGGCCTGTTGAGGGACCACTCTACCTCTCTTGGGAGGTGTGCAGTCATCAGATGACTGCGGCGAGTCCGAACTGACCCAGTGGCTACACCTGGGCCGTTGGACTAGCTCGGAAGGGACCTTACGTTTGAGCGGTCGTGAGACCTTGGTCCACCGTTTCCTCCTGGAAACCTCTTCCACAGACGAGGAATGTAAGGGCTCATTCGTCTGGGAGTGGAAGGGACGATCCTTAGCAGATGCGTCCGCAACCACTGAGGATACATCCGTGCGCCGATCAAGGCCTGCCGAACCCTTTGGTCCTTCGACATTGCTTCTCCCCTGGGCTTGGGAGCTTGCAAGACGTCCCGGACTGGGAGGACGACTGGCACGCACAGATGTACCCTCATGCGCAACACTGACACTGACACTATGCACAGCACTAGCACTAACACTTCCCACTGCACTCTTCGCTTTCAGCTCTCTGACATCTGCCAAGAGCTGATTGCGGTCACTAACCAACGACTCCACCTTATCACCGAGAGCCTGAATGGCACGCAACATATCAGCCATTGCAGGCTGAGCACTCGTAGCAGGTTCGGGAGTCACCACCACAGGGGAAGGAAAAGGTTGAGGGGCATGGGGAGAGGAAAAATCCACAGAGCGAGAAGAACTCCTCCTATCTCTCTCCTTCTCTAACCTACGTGTATATCTGAGGAATTCATTAAAATCGAATTCCGAAAGCCCAGCACATTCCCCACATCGATCTTCCAATTGACAGGATTTTCCCCTACAATTGGAACATACGGTGTGAGGATCTATAGAGGCCTTCGGAAGACGCCTATTACAAGTCCTAACACTACACTGCCTGTATTTAGGAACTTGGGAATGGTCAGACATCTTGAATTTAGAGGTAGTCAAGGGGGAATTCCAAAGTAAAGCAAAGATCGTTAACCAATGAATCAAATTAATTCCAAAAGCTTGCTAAGCTAAGGATAAAGCTTCCTGTACAGCGAAGGCTAAATTTCAGAGCAAATACATCACCAAAACGTGAACAAAAGACTCCAAAATCAACAGCGTATCCATGTAGGTCTTGCCGGCGGCATGACAGAGGAAAAATTGAGGTCTTGTTGACAAGAAGTACTTGAGTACCTGACCACAGATGGCGCTGTTGAGTACACCCCCACCTGTATAGCGATCGCTGGCGTATCCCGACCGTAGATTTCTGTCGGGCAACGGA
This sequence comes from Palaemon carinicauda, assembly GCF_036898095.1. Taxonomy (NCBI): domain Eukaryota; kingdom Metazoa; phylum Arthropoda; class Malacostraca; order Decapoda; family Palaemonidae; genus Palaemon; species Palaemon carinicauda. The sequence continues at coordinate 288,684,625 of NC_090725.1, forward strand.
GTTGACAGCTACATGATCATCGGGTAAGATTAATATTGAAAAATGCTACTTATTCAGAAGTACCAACTTCATAACTTCATAATGTAAAATAAATTTTTTCCTCTCTCTCACTGCCATGCATCCCCCTTGAGAGATTGCTATACCGTCATCCACCTACCATGCCCAGATCAATTAGGGGAGGACAATGAGTGTCTAGTAATTCCATAACAAAAATTGTGATTCAGATTTGCAAGGCATGGCATCTAACCTAATGTATCACCTCACATAAAGTGGTGATGAAGTGGGAAACTATTACTTTGCAAAGATAAGTAAGGAAATACAGTAACTGATATTAATATAAAAATTGTTTTCATTCACATGACTCTTATGTCTGAAAATTAAAATGCTGAATTACTATACACCCTCCGCAGGTGGAAGGTGATATTCTATATACTTGCAAATCCTCAATACAATATTGTTACTATTAAAACTACAAAAATAGAAAAGAAAGGCTGATTTCACAAGTTCTTGCCTTTAACTTGACTCGTCTATTAAATTACAGCAATGCTACAAACCCTTTCAAGGCTTGGATTCAATTTGATATGTCCTTCTGTCAATAAATCTTTTATAAGGAAAGACTTTGGGGACTTTCTTATAATGCTATTTGCTTTTAATACATAAACCTTATTCACTTTAACAGGATATGCAAACCTATCTTCTGAATTTGTACATATTTTCTGACAATGAGGGAATAGGGAAAAAAATATGTAACCATTTTTCTTCAAAACAATTCTTGTCCCTAAAACTTGCCGGAACAAATAATACCATCATCTTAACTATTGGAAAGAGCTAATTCTTAGACAATGGAATTCACTAATACGCTTAGCAGGAGCTAAAAGAAAGAGCATCTTGGCTGTAAGATCCGTACAGAACAGTCCTTCTAAAGGTTCAAAACATGAACCCTCAAAATACTGTAATACCACATTTCAATTCCAATACACTCATTAAATGACTAGAGTCTTCTCAATAGGAAAAGATCCAAAAACATCCAGGACAACACCTGAGGAGGATAAATCAAATTCTGGATGCTTGAGGACATTACTAGATATTGATCCACAGCATTTAGATTTATGGATCTGGATTATTTAAACTGGCGCATTAAGCCCGATTTATTTGTGCTGGTCATGGATGTGTTAAGTGAAGAGATCAGCGATTAAAAATTGTCGCTACATGTACACTGTATTTGATTGGGTGATACCATTAAAAATGAGGAAGACTTACAGAGAAGGGTTGTAAAAGGGGCAGGAGTCTTTGGAGAGGGGTGGCTCGAAGGTAAATGTCGATACGACTGAGATTATGGTGAGAAGTACGGAAAGTACAGACAGGATAGCCATACATGAAAGTAGAGGACCGGTTATAAAACAGGGGGAGGCATTTAAAGGAACTTGGGATATACTACAAGTCAAGAGGGAGGATGTGAGGTTGAAGTTGAGAACAGGAAAAAAGCAGCCAGGGGGAAGTTGGGGGAAGGGAGTAGGAGTGGTATGTGATAAGAAAATGCCAATCAAGCTAAAAGTCAAGAGCTATAGGGCAATAATAAGATCAGCATTAATGTATAGATAAGAAAAAAATTTGAATGAAGGAATTAAAACATTTGTTTAGGATAGATTGATCACCAAAAACCTAAAAATACTTTTAAGTCAGTTTTTGGTCCAATTGACTAAAAAACAAGCTGAATGTGTTTCTCAAAAGTAAATTTGCAATCAAGAATCTCACATCAAAATTTAAAGGAGTGATTTATAGTTAAAAAAATATCACTGTACAGATCTGGATGTTGAAGAGCCACTATTCGTGACCTACTCTGTACTTAGTCAAACTTTGAGTTTTGTTATGCTTCAACTTCATGCCCTATAATTTGCAATACAGTAATGCAGTAATTTTAGCTAGATCTCTATTAAAGGATTTGACAACACCAGGACTACATTCAGAAGATGGAATTCATGCAAAAAGAGAGTTCAGTAGCATTATCAACTTATGCAATGAGCTTGTTTCCAAGGTCAAGCCACATACCATGCACATATTGCCAGGGCACCAGCCACCCGTTGAGATACTACCGCTAGAGTAATTGGGTACTTTGGCCACACAGTACTATATTGAATCCCTCTCTCTGGTTACGGCTCACTTTGTCTTTGCCTACACATACACCGAATAGTCTAGCCTATTCTTTCCACATTGTCTTGTCCTCATACACCTGACAACACCGAGATTTCCAAACAACTCTTCGCTCAAGGGGTTAACTACTGCAATGTAATTGTTCATTTGCTACTTTCTTCTTGGTAAGGGAGGAAGAGACACTTTAGCTATGGTAAGCAGCTCTTCTAGGAGAATGATGCTTCAAAATCAAACCATTGTTCTGTAGTCTTTGGTAGTGCCATAGTATCTGTACCATAGCCTTCCACATCTTGGATTAGAGTTCTCTTGCTTGAGGGTACGCTTGGTCACCCTTTTCTATATTGTTTTTCTCTTGTTTTTTTTCTCTTTTTTTTCTTTAAGTTTTTATAATTTATATATGAAAGATCTAATTTAATGTTACTGTTCTTGAAATATTTTATTTTGATTGGGGGCAGTTAAGGGAGTAGTAAAAAATAGAGGGTTGGGCATAAATGTAAAGAGAGTTCTATGTGAGAAAGTGATTGTACCAACTGTGATGTATGGATCGGAGTTGTGGGGAATGAAAGTGACGGAGAGACAGAAATTGAATGTGTTTGAGATGAAATGTCTAAGGAGTATGGCTGGTGTATCTCGAGTAGACAGGGTTAGGAATGAAGTGGTGAGGGTGAGAACGGGTGTAAGAAATGAGTTAGCAGCTAGAGTGGATATGAATGTGTTGAGGTGGTTTGGCCATGTTGAGAGAATGGAAAATGGCTGTCTGCTAAAGAAGGTGATGAATGCAAGAGTAAGAGGAAGGCCAAGGTTTGGGTGGATGGATGGAGTGAAGAGAGCTCTGGGTGATAGGAGGATAGATGTGAGAGAGGCAAGAGAGCGTGATAGAAATAGGAATGAATGGCGAGCGATTGTGACGCAGTTCCGGTAGGCCCTGCTGCTTCCTCCGGTGTCTTAGATGGCCGTGGAGGTAGCAGCAGTAGGGGATTCAGCATTATGAAGCTTCATCTGTGGTGGATAATGGGGGAGGGTGGGCTGTGGCACCCTAGCAGTACCAGCTGAACTCGGTTGAGTCCCTTGTCAGGCTGGAAGGAATGTAGAGAGTAGAGGTCCCCTTTTTTTGTTTTGTTTCATTTGTTGATGTCGGCTACCCCCCAAATTGGGGGAAGTGCCTTGGTATATGTATGTATTACTTCTCTTGTAGTTTATTTATTTCCTTGTTTTCTTTCCTCACTGGGTTATTTTTCCTTATTGGAGCCCTCGGGCTTATAGTATCTTGCTTTTCCAACTAGTGCTATCACTTAGCTTGTAATAATGATAATAATAATAAACACTAGATATTACTAGATATTAAATTCCTATACTTACTATGGTACCCATCAACAATTCACTAATGATGCTAGGAAAAGACTCAGCTAGTCCTAACTGTTTGAGTTTCAGAACAAGGCCCTTACAATTAACACGGGCAAAGGCAGCACTGAGATCAAGGCTAATCATACAGACTTCCTAACCTCAACCAATTGATTTTTGTACAGCATTGGAAATTGTAAGAAGGGCATCATATGCTTCAAGGCCTTTGTGAAAGCCAACCTGTAAACTTGGGAACACATGATTACCCTCAGGAACCTATTTAATAAAAAATGCCATAAATAGTGCTGGGCACTAAGCTAGGTATAAATTGGGACCAAAATAATGTAAGTTTGAAGTAATAAGTTTTCAGGGTCAGAAGCTTCATCTTGTAAGAATGTAAGTGAATCTTATTTAACCAGAAACTTTTATAATTTGCTTTTATATTGGTCTTAACACATTTCCTATACTGTATTAGTACAGTACACAGTTCTGTTTGTTATGAAATGCTTCTGATAATAGATATATTTTTTCTTTATTGGTTTTCTCAGGAAGGTTTTTTGTCTGCTTTGCCATATCTTGTTATGTGGATATTTAGCATATGTGCAGGACTGAGTGCAGATAAACTTCGTACAAGTGGTGTGCTATCTACTACAGCAACAAGACGGATTTTCAACAGTATAGGTGTGTCAAGTTGCATCAATAAATCTCAGGTTACACCTGATATTGCAGTTATTTAAATTGTCATAATACACACTATTGGATTATTGTTATCACATACACTTTAATACTGAATGCTTTTGGGTGCTAGGGAATAAGAAAGATTAGCCCCAATTTCTGTCACAAGAGCACTGATTTTGTAACTGTCTTAATTCATTTCCATCAGGTTTTTATGGTCCAATGGTATGCCTTATTTTAGTTGGATATGCAGGCTGCAATAAAGATGCTGCTATTGCTCTTCTATGTGGAGCTGTTGGGCTTAATGGAGCAGTGTATTCAGGCTACATGAATTCTCATCTGGATATTGCTCCAAATTTTGCTGGAACACTCATGGGAATTACAAACACTGCAGCAACAGTACCAGGATTTCTGGCACCTCAGATAGTGGGAATGCTCATTTCTGGCAAGGTAAATACTTAATTAAGTCAAACTTTATCCCCTGTCATTACATTTTTAGTGGGCCAGACATTGCAGAATTCTGTATTAAGCTCTATAAACTCCAAGGATTTTTTTTCCCAATTATTAATATCTATTTAAGAAAGTAAAGAGTTAGTGTATACTGAAAAAATTTATGATGATGATGATAATGATGATTAAAGTTCTGTCTTTCATTTGCCAGTTTAGACATGCTGCTATCGGTATGCAGACAATTCGTCGAAATGACAATTCGTCGAACTGACAATTGGTCGAAATGAATGGTAGTTTTGAAATAATTTCTGTTTTTAAGTATCTAATCCTTGATAGTACGGTTGTTCAAGAATAGTTAGCAGAATAATATGGTAGTTTGAAACAATTTATGTACTTAGGTCTCTAATATCAAACATTTCACCATAGCCCATGAACTAAATGGAATTCGTCAAGACCGAGCGAGGTGCTAGAAAACTTTTGCATGAAGGTTTCTTACACAATTGATAAGAAACATTGTGATAAAATATATATACTGGAGATGTGAAAAACGGAGTGTGTGGAGCAAGATTACAAACTATTAATGATATGATTCAAGGAAATACTTCACGGCATTACCATCCGCCAAATGATACTCGAAATGCTGTCTTGTAAGTTGTAAATGAAATTAAGCAAAGGGCTTGTGAAACCGAAGATGTGACTGGCTGCATAGTATATGATGCAACATGTAATATGCCTTTGAGTGTTGCAGGAGCACTACCCAAAAAATCTTCCCTTTTAAGAACAGTGAATAGGAAAACGTCCGTACAAGAAGATGAAGACTTAAACGTTACGACAAGAGGTTAGAATTTTAAGTTGTATGAAGACGAAAAAGTGACTATTTATAGAACTGCTAGAAAATTGGATCTTTTATCCCAAAACTGTATTTGGTTTTGTGATGGCACATTCGACTGCGCTCCAGTTAATTCACAGTTGTACACTATCCATTCTCTAATTGCTAAAAATAAAACCTTACCATTGCTATACTTTTTGTCGGGCTCAAAGGACAAAGAGACTTATGACATTATTTTCACATTTATAAATCAAAGTCGAAGCTTGAATGTCTCATCCATTATGATAGACCATGGACAATATCGACCAATTGTCATTTCGACGAATTTTCAGTTCGACGAGTTGTCATTCTACCAATTGTCTTTCGACCAGTAGTCAGGCTACCGCTGCTATCATTTGTTTATATGAAGGAAATTTACTGGTTGCTAATAGTAGACATAAATCTCCCTCATCTTCGTGATTGCTGGATAATTTACAATAGTTTTGTATTACAGTATTATAAAAGTAGTTTCACAAGACCATTGAGTCACAATTCTGGAATCTTATCGAGATGACATGAAGAATTTATTAATGATATAATTTAACCCCAAATTTTCCCTTTCCATTGAAAATTATCACACCTAAAATATGGCTTATATCAACCATAATTCTATTCTGGAAACTTATACTACAGTAATTGTTTAAATTAAAACAATATAAATTTGAAGAAATAAAAGTTTGCCTGTTACATATTCAACAGGAAACACTCCCACGATGGCAATTGGTCTTCTGGATAGCAGGCATCGTATATTTTATTGGAAATACTTTCTATATCATTTTTGTATCCGGAGAGCAACAGCCGTGGAATGATCTGAATGCCAGCCAAGGTATGTTGATTGTACCTTTCGAATTAGTAAATGCCTGCTGTTACAAGTTTAAATTAAATTTTACATTGGAAGCTTCAGTGAAGATACTGTAAAGTGACCTACCTGTCCATGAGTGTGTGTGGTATTTTTCTTATTTCAAATGAGAAAAATTTTAACGATTGCATATACAGTACAGTATTTCATAAATTTTTTCTATGAAATGAAAAATAAAAAGCATTGTTCTTACAGGGCATACAAACCCTCGTCCTTTAATTAGGGACATTGTTTCAGCATGATAACGAGTGGTTATCAAACTAATGAGGGAGCGGGGCGAAGAGTCTCGGTCCGTTTCCCGTTGGAGATTTCTATTTTTTTGTTCCGATCGATGTTGAATACGGATGTACAAACAACTCCTGCCAAAACTGATATTTTCAGAAAGTGATTAGTAGTTAAGGATGGAATGTAAGCAAGAACATTATGTTTGCCGTAGGAAGTTTGGACACTGCAACCAGTTTATCGTTTATGGCTAAACCAGCTGTGGATCCCACTCCCTCCGCTCCTTTTGTAGGGGACATGTCTGTTAACGAGCATCTTGTGTTCCAAGTGTCAATCGTGGCCTCCAGGGCAGTGGCAGGTGTATGCCCTCCAAGGAGAGGTACTGTATAATGTATGTGATCATTTAAAATATTTCTATTACAGATGAGTGAAATTAAGCCTAAATACTTCAGGGTAAGATGTGATAACCCAGCTAACCCTAGATGGGACCACGTGTTTTCGGGTGCTTAATGATTTTTCTGCTGATTGGAGCAGAGCTTGGGATTCTTAGAGATGTTCCATTTATTTGGACTGGGTTAGTTCTTCTCAGAATTTGGACCCTGAGGTAAAACATCAAAGAGCCAAGGCCGTTTTCCTCCTTCCCATGTGGGTGAAAGGATTTTCTAAGATCTTGGGAGCTGCTGATATATCAATTTTCAATATTAAACTTACCCGATGATCATATAGCTGTCAGCTCTGCTGCCCGACAGAAAAACCTACGGGTGGAATACGCCAGCGATCGCTATACAGGTGGGGGTGTACATCAACAGCGCCATTTGTCAAGTAGGTACTCAAGTACTCGATGTCAACACAGAACCAATTTTCTCTCTGTCGTGCCACTGGCAAGACCTACTAAATACGCTGTTACTGACTGGATTTGTTTTCACAACTATTTGGTGAAGTACACTATTCCAGTTTTGAGCTTTCGCTATGCAGGGGTTTTGTCTTCATTTCAAAACTTGAACTCGTTTTGGATAGATCTAATTATGGTGACAAAGAGAGTATGGACTCTCTTTCACTTTTAAATGGCCGACCCTTCCCTTAGACGGAAGTGTGTTTAGGTTTTTAGTAATTTTGCTTAACACGTTATAGATCTATATATTTTATATCTCTCCGCCTTTATTAGGCCTCTTCGATTAACTTTCCTTTTATTATAAACATATAAAATAAATTTTTATGTTTTGTTTTTCTGGGCTCGAACCTGTGCCGCCCAGTGAATAAGCTCCATTTAGCACTTATTCTTAGGTAATTTACTGCTAAATATACCAGAGAAAAAATGTAAAGGAGTGCTAGGTTAACTAGCTCGCTCACCTATTGGTGTCGGTATAAAATTGGGCGTATATTCCAGAGGTCCCGCACTATTTAGATTAATCCACGACAGAGAACCCCAATAGAGGAGAGCCGTTCAACCTCACTCGGTACTACTACAATGCATCCGCTCAGAACCCAACTCCTTTTAGCACGACGAGTAAAGTAACCCGCATTTTTCTGGTGCTCTCGAATTTTGGTTATTTTCTAGTGAATTATGGCTTCTTCGTCAGTTTCCCAGGAGACACCGTCTAAGTTAAGTACCAAGCTGGGTTTTACTGTGTTTTGAGCAACCTAGATCGTTTAATATTTATATTATAGGAGTTTATTCTCTTCGTTCATACCGATCTTGCTTGATTTCACTACAGTTGGTACTCCTGTTTTTGAGAGCTTTTAATTTTCACTTGCGGTGTTACTATGTGTATTATTTTTATTATCAAATATTATTTGTTATTGGGAATATTCATTATTTAGCGTTTAGAATCCTCGTGGTTCAATTTTTGGGCCGATATCATTTACGTATCGCTATGGCTGCCGACCTTCTTGCTAAGGCGGCAATGTTATTTTTAGCCATCAGGTGTGTCTTTTGTGATTTAATTATTATGTTGCATGCCTTGCCCAAAAATTTTCTGTGTTTATTCATATATTTAACGCTATTATTATTATTATAATGAATATTTGTGCCATTACTCCGTTTGATCTGTCTGGTTGGGGATCGTCAGTTGGTAGCCCTGCTGCCTCGTATCACATGATCCTCCCCCACGCTCCCCCTCTAGCTAGGTGGGAGGCTAGGCTTCTCCCCCCTCCACTAAGGGACCGTTGCCTTCCCTCCTTTTAGAGGGGGTAGTTAAGTGTTTATGGACTTTGTCCTCCGGGTGGCCCGGCGGTTTAGTCTCTGTCTAGTCTGGTTGGCCACCGGTCAACAGAGTTGGATCCCGGTGCACCCTATTTTATATTCACTTTTCATTCTGGCTTATGTTATACGAAACCCTCCGGGTTCGATTGGCAGTTCTTAGCTACAGTTCCGCCCCCCTATTATTTTACAACATTTCCTATGATGATTATACAGTATATGACAGATCACTACCCCGGAGTCCCTAAAGGAATTGGTATTGAATATACCTTTATTTCCCGGCCCGGGGTCTACCCCGCCCCGGGAAATCAGACACCATGTGTCTTAATTCCTTGTTATTGCATCCTTTTTTATGCTCCCGGCTTGACCGGAATGGATGGCTATACTTTAGTTTCAAGTTAGACTTATGTTTAGGCCCGGGACCTCCGGTCCCCCCCCCCCTATGTAAGAATATTACAGTTAAGCTCTAACCTTGCGTTAGACCTATGTTAGGCCCGGGTCCTCCGGACCCGCCCCTACTTTAAAAAAAAAAAAAAAAAAAAAAAAAATAATAAGTACAGTTAAGCTCTAATCTTGTGTTAGACCTATGTTAGGCCCGGGTCCTCCGGACCCGCCCCTACTTAAAGAATAGTACAGTTAAGCTCTATTCTTGTGTTAGACCTATGTTAGGGCCGGGTCCTCCGGACCCGCCCCTACTTAAAGAATAGTACAGTTAAGCTCTAATCTTGTGTTAGACCTATGTTAGGCCCGGGTCCTCCGGACCCGCCCCTATTTAAGAGAATTACAGTTTCTCATATACTATTCTTTTTATAGATGGTGCATTGTCTGACGCCGGCCTGTGCAGCTGTTCTGCACCAGCCTTGTGGCCACTCCGTCTGCCGATCTCACGCCCCTTGTGGGGTTCAACTGGAAGACGTTGTGGTATGGCACCCGGATAACTGTGTGATTTGCTTCGACCTTATCACTACCCTTGGATCTGACTCGGTGAGTCCCGTTGGCTATATTGCCTTCTTATTTTATTTACTATTAGTAAGATATATATGGTCTTGAAGGACCATTGGGAGTCTCCCTTTTATAATTCCCACTATTATTTCAGGCATCCCCGGAGCAAAAGTCTGCGGCTCGGGCCACACTGAAGGTGTGGGTTGGTGGGTTTGCCCGGAATGTGAAGTCTAAGCGGCCGTACGTCCTATCTGAGGACTACTGCACCATGGTTTACCCCAACGCCAAGTCTTCAGCTGCTGTGGCTAGGCATGTGGCAGCTCCCATCATTGCCCACATTGATGCCACTATAACGGGTCTCATCGACCCAGAGCAAGATCCATCGGACGCCCCCGGAGGTCTGGAGGATAATGTTGCCTCCATGAACCTGGATGTCGAACCAATGTTGCTAGACGAGCCGGATACAGGTAGGGTGGTAAGTGAGGCAGGTGTGTCCGGCGCTGAGATTCCTATCCTCCGCCCCGCTCTTTCTTCTTCTTCTGATCGCTCTTCTTTTCTTGGATTTTCTGGGGACCGTGATTCGTCTCAACATTCATACCCGGTTCCCCCTAAGGATAAGTCTACTTCAAGGACCTTACCCAAAGCCCGCAAGCCTCACAAGACTTCTCATGGCTCTAAACATTGTACGAACCCGTCTTCAAAGACCTCTGGTTCCTCCTCTAAGTCTCACGACCCGGGAGTTCCTTCCGCCCCTCCTGCTGCTAGCCCGGGCCTTTCCGAATCAGCCATGCTTCGCATCGTGTCGGAGATGCAGGCAAAGTTGGTTTCGGAGATGCAGTCGAGGATGGACTCGATGTTCTCTAACTTCGGTCAGAGAATTGGGGCTTTAGAGCAAGGAGCTCCGGAGAGAGTCCAAAGCTCTCTCATCCCGGATGCCTCTAAGCTCCCGCCGTTTGCCAAGAACAACCCCTGGCGGATGGCTCTTCATTCCCCGTTCTCGGACGGAATGTTGACTCTGGAGGGCCTTGGCACTCGTCCTCTAGAGGACTTTGAATTCTTTCCTCCTGGTCTGGCATTTCCATTTCATGGTTATGCCAGACTTACCGAGGAAGCTTTAGTTCGATTAGACAAGGTCCCCAAAGAGACGGTCATCTTCCCGAAGGAGCAAGCCCAATCTGTTTGGGCCAGATTTTTGAATGACATCGGCTGCACTAACACCATGCTGACGCCTTATAAAAGCTCCTTTACGATGTTCTTAATGGACAAGAACACCTTGACTCCATGCGTCAATAAGGTGGCAGAGCTTGCCTTTCAATATGCTTTGGAGGAGAAGCCCTTGCCTCCCATCCGAGAGGTGGATCCAATCTCCCTCCTTCTTCCCTCAGGTATTGAGTGTTGGGACAACGTCCATACCACCTTTACCTCCGGCAAGCTTGCAGCAGACTGTGCCTCAGTCTTGTTTAGTGAGAAGCTTCCCCGTCTCCCGGAATCCCTCATTAAACAGGAATATGATTCCCGCCTACGTGTGGGCCGTACTCTAAACCTGGCCACATCCACGGAGTCGATAGCCTTGACTTACGATACGGAGAGTATTTTTAAGTCTCTCAACAAGGCTACGTTACAGTCTTTATATTATGACTTATATGACTTCGCTACTGCTAAACGCAGATGTCACAAGCATGTCCTAGCTGAGGCGACGATTAGGCATGAACCTAATAAACTCATCCGGTCCTCCTGTTGGGGTTCAAATCTCTTCCCCGAGGATCTCGTAGAGGAAGTCTTGGCGGAGGCCACTAGGGTTAATCAGAGCCTTAAAGCCCGTTGGGGTTTGACCCCTAAACGCAAGTATGACCCCGCAAATTATCAAGCCCGGGGTAGGAAGAAGCTTAGACCATATACCTCCACCCAGTTCAGGCAACAACAGAGTGCTTCATCCAACTTCCGGCTGCCTCTTCCTCCATCTTCTGTTGTCCCTGCACAGCCTTCCACCTCTCGGGCTCCTTCGGATGACTATGTCACCGTTCTGCTACCTAAGAGCCAGCTTTCTGGTGCCTCCGCCACTTCCCCTGCCTTTAGCCAGTCTTACGAGGCTCATAGCTCTTCCCAGAGTTATGGTAGAGGTAGAGGCTACCACCGTGGCTCTAACCAGAACAAAGGCAGGGGAAGAGCCTTTCGCAGAGGAAAGAACTTCCGAGGCGGACGTGGAGGCAACTCCTCAAACCAATACTGAGGTGCAGCAGGTAGGGGGGAGGCTCTATGCCTTCCGCAACAAATGGAGGTTCAATCCCTGGGCATTCAGTATCATCTCCAAGGGACTGGGGTGGAGTTGGATTCAAGGACCTCCTCCTCCGAACAAATTTCGTCAACATTCCACTCCGGACCTGGTCGAATTTGTCCAGGATCTTTTACAAAAGAACGCCATACAAGAAACGAAACATCTGAAGTTTCAAGGTCGGCTGTTCAGTGTCCCGAAGAAGGATTCAGACAAGAGAAGAGTGATTCTAGATCTATCCCTTCTCAACTTGTCCATTCAATGCGACAAGTTTCGAATGCTTACCGTCTCGCAGGTGCGGACCTTACTTCCCCGTGGGGCCGTCACCACCTCTATCGATCTTACAGACGCCTACTATCACGTCCCGATAGCGAGACAATTCCGTCCGTACCTAGGCTTTCGCTTAGGGGACAAAAGTTACTCCTTCAAGGTGATGCCTTTCGGGCTCAACATCGCCCCAAGGATCTTCACAAAGCTAGCAGAAGTCGCTGTTCAGGAACTCAGGAATCTAGGGATTCAAGTAGTAGCCTATCTGGACGACTGGCTCATTTGGTCAGACACCTCCCAAAATTGCCTAAAAGCCACTCACAAAGTCATCCATTATCTTCAGTCTCTAGGCTTCCAGATCAACTTCAAGAAGTCCCGTCTTCTTCCAAAATCGAAGTTCCAATGGCTCGGCCTGCAATGGGATCTTATATCTCATACTCTGTGTCTTCCCAGACCCAAGAGGTTAGAGATTGCAAGGAACACCAAACGCTTTCTCAAAGACAAAGTAAGTTCCAGACGACTCCAAGAGAAGATTCTGGGGTCCTTTCAGTTTGCCTCAGTGACGGATCTTCTTCTGAAGGCAAAATTGAAAGATATCAATCGTGTCTGGCGTTCGAGGGCGAACCGGAAGCTCCGGGACAGGAAAGTCCGCCTTCCTCCCATTCTACGGGAAAGACTTCTTCCTTGGACAAGAGCAAACAGTCTGTCAAAGTCAGTTCCCCTTCGATTTCCGCCTCCGGAATTAATCATTCACACAGACGCATCCTTATCAGGTTGGGGCGGCTATTCTCACCTCAAGAAAGTTCAAGGTCTTTGGACTCCCTTGTTCCGCCATTTTCACATCAATGTGCTAGACGCCATGGCAGTTCTTCTAACCCTGAAACGTCTCGCTCTTCCCAAGAAACAACACCTTCGTCTGGTCCTCGACAGCGAAGTGGTGGTCCGCTGCCTCAACAGAGGCGGGTCAAAGTCAGGGCCTCTGAACCATGTTCTAGTAGCCATATTCTCCCTAGCAGCCTCGAACCGTTGGCATCTTTCAGCTGTCCACCTGGCGGGAGTCCGGAATGTAGTGGCAGACGCCCTGTCCCGGACCTCCCCTCTAGAATCGGAATGGTCACTCGATCTAAAGTCATTTCGGTGGATTCTCTCTCAGGTTCCCGGTCTCCAAGTGGACCTCTTCGCCACGGAATCCAACCACAAATTGAGAGTATATGTGGCTCCCAATCTAGACCCTCAGGCTTACGCCACAGACGCCATGTCACAGAATTGGGACAACTGGGAAAAGATTTATCTCTTTCCCCCGGTGAATCTTTTACTGAAAGTTCTAGACAAACTGAGATCCTTCAAGGGACAAGTAGCCTTGGTCGCACCCAACTGGCCCAAGAGCAACTGGTATCCTCTCCTGCGGGAGTTGAGACTATACCCTCACCCGATACCCAATCCGGTTCTGTCTCAGATAGTACAAACACACGTTGTGTACGCTTTCTCAAACATTCAGAGCGCCCTAACTTTATGGACTTTATGAAGTTTGCGGCTATGCATGGTGCCAATATTGATCCTCAAAACACCTTGTTCCTAGAATCGGATAAACGGGATTCCACCATCCGCCAGTATGACTCTGCAGTTAAAAAGTTGGCAAAATTTTTAATAGACTCAGACGTGAACTGTATGAACTTTGAACCTTACAGTCACTTTCTTTAGATCTTTATTAGAATCAGGTCTGGCAGCCAATACTATCACCACTATTAAATCGGCTCTGAAAAAGATCTTCCTAGTGGGTTTTAACATAGACTTAACCGACTCTTTGTTAGCTTCAATTCCGAAAGCTTGTGCCAGACTGAAACCGGTTACTCGTCCTACCCCGGTGACCTGGTTCCTTAATGACGTACTCAAATTGGCTTCTGATACCATTAACAGTTCTTGTGATTACATGCCCCTTCTCAGGAAAACACTTTTCCTAGTGAGCTTGGCTTCCGGGGCAAGAATTTCTGAATTGGCAGCCTTGTCGAGAGACCCGGGTCATATTGACTTTCTGCCTTCAGGAGAGGTCCTTCTTTCTCCTAACAAATTCTTTTTGGCTAAGAATGAAGACCCTCAAAACAGATGGACCTCCTGGAAAATTGTTCCCCTCACGCAAGATCCGTCGCTGTGCCCTGTCACTACTCTTAGGTCTTATTTATCCCGGACCTCCTCTAACTCCTCGGGGCCTCTATTCGTTAGAGAACAAGGCGGTACCATTACTATTAAAGGGATCAGGCAACAAATTTTGTATTTTATTAAACAAGCTAACCCTGACTCTTTTCCTCTTGCACATGATATCAGGGCGGTTGCCACCTCGGTGAACTTCTTTCACCACATGAATTTTACAGACCTTTCCAGGTATACAGGGTGGAAATCACCGTCAGTGTTCAAGAAACACTACCTTAAACATTTGGAAGCCCTAAAATTTTCTACAGTAGCCGCAGGGAGCGTAGTTACTCCCGAGTAACTCACAGGTTAATGCCTTGACTCTTTATCTCTCCCTCTTACCTGCCTCATTTATACCCTATTGTATTCGTTGGTCTCGCACCTGAATACTGTTATTATATTTGTAAATTTTATGCTCCTGAGTATCTGTATATATTATCACTCACGGCATTATTATACCCACCTTATTGGATTTATGTTCATATTTAAGATACCCTTATAATTGTTTTTTGGTACTCATCTCTGATTAAAGCATCCTGTATTTCTCTTACGCTTATGTTTTTTCCTTTATTTTGCAAGTTTGGTGACATTTTTCTCTTGTATAGATTCACTGGGCGGCACAGGTTCGAGCCCAGAAAAGGGATTTTGACGTAGGAAAAATCTATTTCTGGGCGAGGGACCTGTGCCGCCCAGTGAACCCTCCCAGCTCCTCTCCCTTGGAGTCCCCAAACTTTGGGTGCTAAGGAGTTGGGTTCTGAGCGGATGCATTGTAGTAGTACCGAGTGAGGTTGAACGGCTCTCCTCTATTGGGGTTCTCTGTCGTGGATTAATCTAAATAGTGCGGGACCTCTGGAATATACGCCCAATTTTATACCGACACCAATAGGTGAGCGAGCTAGTTAACCTAGCACTCCTTTACATTTTTTCTCTGGTATATTTAGCAGTAAATTACCTAAGAATAAGTGCTAAATGGAGCTTATTCACTGGGCGGCACAGGTCCCTCGCCCAGAAATAGATTTTTCCTACGTCAAAATCCCTTATATGCGACCTTTCCTGATATAGGCGGTCCTAACTTGGAACCGAAGTTAATCAACGTTGAGCCCGTTATATCGTATTTAACCTTTAAAGAATTTAAAACTTTTTAAATTTAATGTTTTATGAAAGAATTTCTTTGATAGTCTCGTACTGTTTTCAAAGATGAACTAACGTTTAGTTTTTTAGTCTACGCAGTTGTTGACGTTCAGGACGTTCAACATGCGCTCTATCGTTACGATAGAGAGAGAGTGTATCACGGTTTCACTTTGCAGTAAGAGTAAACCGATTTTAGCGTTTCGTTCATTCTTTCTTAGCTTAAATGGTTTAAATTCTATATTAAAGGAACTTTTTATTTGGGAAACCTTTCAGTTTTTTCCTTTAGCAAATAACATGTTTTGACGATATATATTGGGCTCTTCTCTCAGGTGCGAAATCTAGAGAGAAAGAGAGAGATAGAGACGGAGGGAGAGAGAGGAGAAAAAACGTGTTCAAGCGAGTAACGTTGTTCTCATTTTACTCTCCTCCCTAGTCGCTGTAGGGGAAGAAGGTAAAACGTTTCTAGGGTTTTATTCTTGTTCCCAGGCTATGTGCGGTGAGAGATTGTAAACGTAGTTTATTTGATCTTGTGTTTAGTCTCTTTCCCAGCCACTGAATTCTTTATCTTTATATATGTTTTCTGTTGCATTATACGGTCAGTTCGGACTCGCTGCAGTCATCCGACGACTGCACACCTCCCAAGAGAGGCAAGGTGGTACCGCAACAGGCAGTAACTCCGTCTGTTGCCGCACCCGCTGTTTTAGACCCTCAGTCACAACGGACAGTAGCTACGTCTGTTGCCGCTTTTGTAGACCCTAAGTGGTCTTTACTGCAGTCTATGCAGACTCAGTTAGCTGCGGTTATGCAGGAGTTCGTGCGGAGAAGGTTAACGCTGCACCCGTTAGCCTACAACCTGCCACGGTTGTGCGCCCAGCTCACGCTGAGGCTGCCTGCTCCCACACTCCGACTGCGGAGAAGGTTGACGATGCACCCGTTTGCCTACAACCTGCCACGGTTGTGCGCCCAGCAAACGCTGCGGCTGCCTGCTCCCACACTCTGGCTGTGAGAGCTCCTCCACCCATGCGCAGTCGACCCTGCCAGACGCATGCTGACTCCCACAGACGCACGGAGCACTCCGTTGACGTGCGTGTGCTACCACAACAACAGGAGGGTGGAGTTAAGCTGCCGTGTTTTGACACGGTGCGTCAGCCTCCGCAACCCACTGTGGTTACCGCCACTCGCCCGCAGCAGACTAGTCAGTCAGGAGTTGAGGCTTCCCCACACAGCTTTGGTTGTTGCCAGCTCACAGACTGTCAAGCAGTTACATATCGTGCCTTCTGGTCTGCTACTTATGCACCAGTGCTGTATGTCCTCTTGTAACTGCTGCTCCTCGTTCGCCTCACGTCAGAACTTACACTAGGCCTAGCTGCTTCGAAGCCGTTGTTGTTAAGCTAGTGCTCTCTCGCTCTCCTAGAGAGCGTTACGTCGGCTAGGCGACTGGTTTTTGCACCAGGAGGAGTTTTAGGGATACAGCCTTTTGATTTCCCTTCTTTTTAACTGGCTTATAGAGCGAGAGTCTGATAGGACACGAGAGAAGTTCTCTGCTTGGGAGTTCATGCCTCTGCCCAGGTAGACTTCTCAATTCTGGTAGACTCGGCCAGGCGCATAGCCAGGAGACGCTCCAGTTGTTTACAGGTCAACTTCTCAACTTTTGTCGAGCCTTTGAAGTTTTGCTGTACTATTATGTCACACATAACAAGGCTTCCAGGGAGGGTAAATGGCTCCGCTTCAGTCGCTAACCCCGTCTGTTGCCACACCTGCTCCCGTAGACCCTAATGGGCTTTGCTGCAAGACATGCAGTCCAAGCTTGTGTCCTTGATAGAGGACTTAATACGGAGAAGAACCTTCTGGCCAACAACCTTCCTACCGGTTGGTTGTGCGCCCTGTTGACGCTGAGGTATCTTACTCGCGTCCGCCAGTTGAGGTGGTTCCTCCACCGATGCGACCCAGTGTGGGTTGCCAGTCGCACGTTGACGTTAAGCGACGCTCGGAGGTGGTTGTTGACGTTCAGTGTGTCACTAGGAAGACGTTCAACAACCAGCAGAGGTGACTTGTTGTGACGCAGTACGTCAACCTCAGCTACCCGGTAGGGTGTTGACTGCCCAACCCAGACAGTCTAGACAGTTTCGGGTTGACGCTGTACTTCCTCGCGTCCCCATGGTTGACAGTTCACAGACTGTGCAGCAGTACCATGATATTGCGTCCGGCTCCGTCACGCATCCACCAGTGCGACCGGATTCAGCGAGTCAGACGTTGCCCACTCCATTGCCGTTTCCTCATCAGTTTCGGATGAGGAACCCTCTGATGAGGACGTTGCTGAACAAGACGATCAACCCCCAGCCCTGCTATCCATCCAGAAGATGCTGAAGAAGGAACGCTGCCCTGTCAGGCTGTGGATGAGTCTGGTAAGGACACTGTCATCCGTGGTTCAATTTGTGTCACTAGGAAGACTACACCTCCGTCCTCTTCTATACCATCTTCACTGGAAAAAGGACAAGACGCTAGAAGCGGTCTCGATCCCGGTTTCCGGAAAGATAAAGTCTGGTCTGACTTGGTGAAAGGACTTTTTCAACCTTAGAAAGGGTCTTCCCCTGACTATTCAGACTCCCAACCACGTTCTCTTCTCGGACGCATCGGACGTAGGCTGGGGTGCGACATTAGACGGTAGGGAATGCTCGGGATTATGGAACTCGAGTCAAAGGACAATGCATTTCAACTGCAAGAAGCTACTGGCAGTACGTCTGACCTGGAAAAGCTTCAGGTCTCTCCTTCAAGGCAAAGTGGTGGAGGTGAACTCGGACAACACACGGCTTTGACGTACATCTCCAAGCAAGGAGGGACCTACTCTCTGACATGGTACGAGATCGCAAGGGACCTCCTCACCTGGTCAACAGGTCTAGACTTTTCACTAGTAACGAGGTTCATCCAAGGCAACTTGAATGTCATAGCAGATTGTCTCAGTCGGAAGGGACAAATAATTCCAACAGAATGGACCCTCCACAAGGATGTATGCAAGAGACTTTGGGCCACCTGGGGCCAGCCAACCATAGATCTCTTCGCAACCTCGATGACCAAGAGGCTCCCAATAGTTTTGCTCACCTATCCCGGACCCAGCAGTAGTTCATTTAGATGCCTTTCTACTAGATTGGTCACATCTAGATCTATATGCATTCCCTCCGTTCAAGATTGACAACAAGGTACTGCAGAAGTTTGCCTCTCACGAAGGGACAAGGTTGACGCTAGTTGCTTCCCTCTGGCCCGCGAGAGAATGACTCACCGAGGTACTTCGATGGCTAGTAGACGTTCCCAGAACACTTCCCCTAAGGGTGGACCTTCTACGTCAGCCACGCGTAAAGAAGGTACACCAAGGCCTCCATGCTCTTCGTCTGACTGCCTTCAGACTATCGAAAGACTCTCGAGAGCTAGAGGCTTTTCGAAGGAGGCAACCAGAGCGTTTGCTAGAGCAAGGAGAACATCCACCCTTAGAATCTACCAATCGAAGTGGGAAATCTTCCGAAACTGGTGCAAGTCAGTATCCGTATCCTCAACCAGTACCTCTGTAACTCAAATAGCTGACTTTCTCTTATATCTGAGGAAAGAACGATCTCTTTCAGCTCCCACTATCAAGGGTTACAGAAGCATGTTGGCATCAGTCTTCCGTCACAGAGGCTTAGATCTTTCCAACAATAAAGATCTACAGGACCTCCTTAAGTCTTTTGAGACCACGAAGGAGCGTCGTTTGGTTACACCTGGTTGGAATTTAGACGTGGTACTAAGATTCCTTATGTCAGACAGGTTCGAACCGCTTCAATCAGCCTCCCTGAAAGATCTCACCTTTAAGACTCTTTTCCTGATATGCTTAACCACAGCTAAAAGAGTCAGTGAGATTCATGCCTTCAGCAAGAACATCGGATTCTCATCCGAAACGGCTACATGTTCTACAACTTGGTTTTCTAGCCAAACACGAGCTGCCTTCTCGGCCTTGACCAATATCGTTCGATATTCAAAACTTATCGCATGGTTTGAAATGAACTAGAAAGAGTATTATGTCCTGTAAGAGCTCTTAAGTTCTTTTTTAAAAACCTTTACGAGGCCAGTCTGAAGCTTTATGGTATTCGGTTAAGAATCCATCTTTGCCTATGTCAGAGAATGCTTTATCCTATTTTATCAGACTGTTAATACGAGAAGCTCATTCCCATCTGAATGAGGAAGACCAAGCTTTGCTGAAGGTAAGGACACACGAAGTTAGAGCTGTCGCAACTTCCGTGGCCTTTAAACAAAATAGATCTCTGCAAAGTATATTCGACGCAACCTATTGGAAAAGCAAATCAGTGTTCGCGTCTTTTATCTTAAGAATGTCCAGTCTCTTTACGAGAACTGCTACACTCTGGGACCATTCGTAGCAACGAGTGCAGTAGTGGTGAGGGCTCCACCACTACAATTCCCTAATTCCATAACCTTTTTAATCTTTCTCTTGAAATGTTTTATTATTGTTTTTGGGTTGTCCGGAAGGCTAAGAAGCCTTTCGCATCCTACTTGATTTGGCGGGTGGTCAAAGTCATTTCTTGAGAAGCGCCTAGATTAGAGGTTTTGATGAGGACCTTTAGTATGGGTTGCAACCCTTCATACTTCAGCTCCTAGGAGTCGCTCAGCATCCTATGAGGATCGCGAGGCTCAGTAAGGAAGACGTACTTAAAAAGGCAGAGTAATTGTTCAAGTCGACTTCCTTACCAGGTACTTATTTATTTTATGTTTGTTATTTTGAATAACTGCTAAAATTAAATACGAAATACTTAGCTCATAATAATGTCAACATGTAATGCTGGTCTCTACCCACCCCCCTGGGTGTGAATCAGCTATATGATCATCGGGTAAGTTTAATATTGAAAAATTTTATTTTCATTAGTAAAATAAATTTTTAAATATACTTACCCGATGATCATAAATTACAGGACCCACCCATCCTCCCCAATAGAGACCCAGTGGACAGAGGAGAAAATTGGTTCTGTGTTGACATCGAGTACTTGAGTACCTACTTGACAGATGGCGCTGTTGATGTACACCCCCACCTGTATAGCGATCGCTGGCGTATTCCGCCCGTAGGTTTTTCTGTCGGGCAGCAGAGCTGACAGCTATATGATCATCGGGTAAGTATATTCAAAAATTTATTTTACTAATGAAAATAACATATTCAGCAGTTAGCGGATTCGAAAATGGGGCCCTAGTGGACTATGCGCCTATCCATGTCATTGATTTTGGGTCTAAAAATGATCTAGACACCGCAGAGGAGGAAGCATTACTGTTGGGTCCCTAAGAAGAGCTCTTTTTGTTGCTCCAAGAATTATGTATCCCTCTGGGAACATCTTGACATCCATGCCTCTACCTAGGTCAGACCCAGGTCAGGGTTCCACTATGCAGGTTACTTGTCTACCTGGATTTGGTATGCCTGCGTCCCCGGTAAGTGCTGCACTGATAACTAGAATAGTAGAGGCTTCGATCCACATCCTTTATAGCCAGCCATTCTCTGGCTCAGTCCGGCCAGGTACCATTGACCTGACATCTGACTCTTTCACACTTCAGTCTAGGAGTATGGGTGTGGCTGGACCTTCAGGTTTCCAGCTTCCAATGAGGGTCCTTATGGCAATCTTTTATTTTGGACCCCCTGGGTTCAGCCCTTGCTGGTCTTTCAGCTTACCAGCTTCCACAGGATTCCTCTGCAGGATTGCTTTCTTCTGTTCCAACAGATTCAACTGTCGCTGGACCTGCAGGTGTTCAGTTTACAAGGAATTCTCCAATGGGGCTATCATTTCCAGTTGTTGCTGAGCCTTTGGGTTCCCAGGAAGGGTTCAGTAGATGTTTTTCCTTCTGTTCCAAGTGCAGAAGGCTCATTAGTGGGACAGAAGATTCTTCTACCATGGAGGTAGATGAAGGGGATTTAGTAGGTAACCCTTAATGACACTGATGGTTGCACATTCTGTCCTGAATATAATGTTTTTAGGCACAAATATAGGGATTTGCCATTTGGTGATAGAGTTTGAGAACCTGGCAGCATTTCCAGACTTGAGATAAAGATTCAAAGATCCATCTCTTAGGGGATGACCCCAGCTGACCCCAAAGTAGGTTGTTCTGATGCCTTACAAAGCAGCTGTCAATAATTTAGCAGAAACAATATCAGACGACGGAGACTTTCTTCTCAACCACAGTTTGCTTGATGTTTCAGTGGTCAGAATGACAGTGCTTAGCCAGAAAACACCATTTCTAGCAAAAATTACAAAATTAGCATCAAAGCCTATGAGGGGGGTACTGTACTACGTAAGGGTGAGTTTACCTTGCTAAAGGAGTATAGCCCTTTTTGGAATTCTAGTATACCCCAAGGAGTTTGAGGGCCTCAAGGAACTAAAAAAAAATTTGTAATGTCCTTTTGCATAAGAAGTGGGACACTCAGGTTGGAACCAATCAATTTGGAGACCATTAATTCATGGAATTTAGTGCCTGATAGACCCTGTTCAACTTGGTGTCTACTGTGACATCCTTGGAAGTGGGGGCTACAGAGGGTTCCTAGATGGCCACTTCAGCAATGGTCAAGTTGTTAGGTAAGCCTGTTTACGAAGCCCTCCAGAACTTTATTAAGTCAAAGTACAAGGTAAAGCTCCATGTTCTATCTACCATTGATTTGGGGAAAGTGGAATTAAAGGAAATTTTTGCACAGGGATCCACTGTGTAAATTGCTCTTTCCCCAAGCCCTTGTGGACAAACCAAAACTAATGTAGAGGCAATGGCCATGTCCCTTCAGTAGAAGTAAAGGAAAGGATATCAGCTTTTTCTTAAAAAGAAGAAAACCCCCTTTCATAAGGCCGCTTCATATAAGTTTCCGCAACAGGTTCCGAAACATCCCATTAAGAGACTGGCTCGTTTCCCATTCAGAGCCCCAACTTACACAGAGGTCTCCTCGGGAGGGGAGGGGACACAAAAGTTAGCCTTCCCAAGCTGTGGTCACATACCAGGATCAGTAAAACAAGGTGTTTTGATCCAGAGGAGACCACTGGAGATCATCCCACAGAAACAAAAGAGCCAGTATTAATGAAATTCTGTTCAACATAATTGAAAAAAAAATTTGTATCCTTTCATATGAACCACTTCTTTTAATAGGTGACTAAAAATCATGACCAGTTATAAAAAGAAAGACATCTCATATTACACAGTATTGTACCTCAGTTTACAAGTTTAATTCTTTCTGGGAGCAAGTTCGTAACCTAAAAAGCTTTTGTTCTAAAGCCGTTTTTCTCTGAAATAGAAGCAATCCATTTGATGCATTCCACAAGTACATGGTATATAAATACACATATACACACTTAAAGGTTTGTAATAAAATTTAGTGAAGAAATTATAATCCTTAACATCAGAAATGAATAGAAATTAATCATTTGCAATAAAAAAGAAATATTTTCTAATTAACTCGCACTTCACCTTTGAGAAAAATCATGGCTGGTGGGAGGGAGACGTGAGAGTGGGAGGAGGATAAGGATGGTGTTACTGCTTGGAAGGATAATCTCCCTCCATGATCATTTGTGGTAAAATTTTAAGGTTTTTTCTCACTATCATTAACTGACTTGCTTAATTTATGCTTTATGGACACTTGTTCGTCTTTTTTTATGCCCTCACATTTAATTTTGACAAGAATCCTAACCAAAGACGACTGCTTTTGTCTTTACTTTAAAATGGCAAGAAAATCTGGTAAAAATCATGTCAACACTGCATATGGCGTGACTGATTTCGTGCTAGTTATGTTAGTACTTTTCACACAATATATGGGCATATAGAGGGTAATTTTACTTGCAGACTGATACACTGCTCATAAACAGATTTGATTTTTTATGCTCATAAATCAATTTGTTCGTAAACTGGCTTGCTTTTATTCAGTTACTAGTAAACAGAGATACTATAATACTTTAAAGCTAAATATTTTTCTGGTCACATTACAGTACTGTACTGTACTTGGCATAATTTTATATGATTATTGTATCCTTTTGGTTACTAGTGTTGAAAGTATTTTTATATTCTTTCTTGTAATATATAAGTAAAAAGATATAATATTTCATGTTACAGTTTATATCATAACAAAATACAGTATAGCCTACTGTTGTTATTAGTAACTTGAAAAGCTCTTTTAATTTATACTGTACTCAAATCTTATTTTTCTTTTTCTCATCAAGAAGCATAAATATGATTACTTGATAAGGTCTAATTTTTTCCCCTATCATAATATACTGAAGCTATTTAAGCAGAGAATCTTTTAGTTTATAAGTTTCAAACCCTACTCTGACAGTTATCATTTTCAGTTTTAGTTTATAAGTTTCAAACCCTACTATGACAGTTATCATTTTCAGTTTTAGTTTATAAGTTTCAAACCCTACTCTGACAGTTATCATTTTCAGTCTTAGTTTATAAGTTTCAAACCCTACTCTGACAGTTATCATTTTCAGTCTTAGTTTATAGGTTTCAAACCCTACTCTGACGGTTATCATTTTCAGTCTTAGTTTATAGGTTTCAAACCCTACTCTGACAGTTATCACTTTCAGTCTTAGTGTATAAGTTCCAAACCCTACTCTGACAGTTATCACTTTCAGTCTTAGTGTATAAGTTTCAAACCCTACTCTGACAGTTATCACTTTCAGTCTTAGTGTATAAGTTCCAAACCCTACTCTGACAGTTATCACTTTCAGTCTTAGTGTATAAGTTCCAAACCCTACTCTGACAGTTATCACTTTCAGTCTTAGTTTATAAGTTTCAAACCCTACTCTGACAGTTATCATTTTCAGATAATGCATCAAAGATAGAGAGAGAGGAGCAAGGAAGTCAGTATGGATCCATTCCAAACCAGAATCACAATCAAGAGGTATCAAATGCTGGTGAAGTAAAAAGAGATATTTCACAGGTTCCAGAAGTGTTTTGAGCATTTTGCTCGGTTGTATTCGGAAACATGTGATGATTTGAGCAACATTAAACTTGCACAATCTTGTCATCAACTCTAACTCTTATATACAGGTAATTTAAAATGTGTTATAAAATTCTGATAATGTTAACCCTTTTACCCCCAAAGGACGTGCTGGTATGTTTCACAAAACTCATCCCTTTACCCCCAAGGACATACCGGTACATCCTTGCAAAATACTGCTATTTAAATTTTTTTTTGCATATTTTTGATAATTTTTGGAGAAACTTCAGGCATTCTTCAAGAGAATGAGACCGACCTGACCTCTCTATGACGAAAATTAAGGCTGTTGGAGCAATTTAAAAAAAAATATACTGCAAAATGTGCTTGAAAAAAAAATAACCCCTGGGGGTTAAGGGTTGGAAATTTCCAAATAGCCTGGGGGTAAAAGGGTTAAGTATATACACATTATTATAAAATTCTCCTATTATTGTAAAATTATATGTAGTACTAGCCTATCAATTCAAATAAAGAAGCAAATACTAAACAATTCTAATGGTAAGATTTAAAATTTCTGACATTTGATATTTTTCATTGTAAATATCAAGAGTTTTTAAGGCTGAAACTGTGATAAATATATTTTCATGGAACTCATCAAGATTTGTAAAGGTGGTGATTTTGATAGCAACTGACATTTCCCATCAAGACTTTACACTAATATTTCATCATCATTCGTGATCTCTTAAACTGTCTGTAATTTCACTGATGTATGCAATTTCCTAGTTTTTATGCCAATTCAATTTACAAATATTTTAATTTCTATTGTATTTGCTTTTTCTTGGTAGATTAATTCAACGCTTTGTTTTCTATGGGTTAATTGCATCAAATCATCCATTTCTTTGACTGTAGAGCTCATTTCGTGTTGAAAGACTAACTTTTTATTTATTTCCAGTTTAGTTGATTGCATTCTTTCATTATCAAAATTCAAAGAATTAATTAACATTTACTTTCTTCCAAGCATATATATTGCTATTGAATAGAACTCAGGGGGTTAAAACTTCAAAACATAATTGTGTATTGTGGTCACATTAGCCTTTAAGTCTCTTCTTAAGGACATTAAATTTTTTATTAGGCTTTTAAAACATGAGGAATGCTTTACTTTATAAATCTAATGTAATTTTAAATTGTAGAAAAAACATTTAGTACAATAAAGTTCTCTTATAATTCTTTCCCACCGTTACACTCACATTAAAGGGTTGGTTGCCGGATGCGTCCTCTCCAATGCCTTCTATCAAAGGCATCCTCTTCCACTAAACCTCACCAGATCATCCTTCACCTTATCTCAGCATCTAATTCTCACCAGACCATCCTTCACCTTATCTCAGCATCTAATTCTCTGACTCCCTCTTGATCTTCTCCCCATAACAGGTTTCTCCCAAGCCCTCTTCACTCCCTCCCCACCCTCCATCCTCAACGTGTGCACGCACCATCTCAGTTGTGACACTTATCATCTCTGTAATCTACACTATGCCTGCTCTCTCCTTATTTCATTATTTTCCATTCTTTCAAGCAGTGATATTCTCATAATCCACTTCATATAATACTTTCATATATACTGCAAATATAATTTTATATTTGACTGGCCATAGGATAGCCAGAAGAATTGTTGTGAATAGTTTTAAGGTGTTTGGATAGGTTGGATCTGCATCAATTATAAATACATTTTGTAAAATACCGTCCTTTATGTTGTTTTGGTACAGTGTATGAAAATAATCTTAAAAGAACAGTAATTGTAATGCTGTATTTGATATGTATAGTACTGTATAGGTGACATCATATTTAACATTGAAAGGTTAAGAATAAATTATTATCTTTGTTGAAGAGGGATAGGGATGTTGAACTCCTAATGTCTTTCACTGTATCGAGAACTGCCATCTTTATTGAATATTAGTTAATTCTTGAAAAGTATAAATATTAGATACAACCATTGAAAAATGTTTTAGAGATTATGTTCATATGTATCACAAAATAAAGGCCATTTTATTTCTAAATACAGAAGGTAGTATATAATTGATATACTTTGTAAAATGCCAGTACAAATATATAGAAGAATTTTTGAAGTACAACACACATCAAACATTTGAGACATTTACATTGAGTGAGAAGCATGTCATGCAGAAATATTGTAAGCTATCTTTAATTTATGTTCATCCCTTCAATTACAACTGGTCAAAAGATGGCACAGGATGAATGTACTAATCTTTGAAAAACGTTTGGTGTAAAATAATTTTGTGATAGTGTATACACACTAAATATAATGGTAATAGTTTTGTCCTTTAGAGAATTTCTAGTTTCATAGCAAATTTTATTTTTAAGTTAAGCAATGTTTTCCTTTTATTTTTTATCAGGGATGAATTGTATTCAAATTCAAGTTTACTTTTCTAAGCGTTGTTGATAATCAAAATACAGTATTCAAAATAAACATAATACTGAACAATAATAATACACTTACGTGCTTTTCCTTTTCCCTTTTAATTACTCAGTAGTGTGCAGATGCACAACAAGGTGTTGGGGTCTGAGGGAGTAAGTCATAACGACTTTGGTGTTCAGCATGTAGGCAGTAATGTAAGGCTGCCTTTTCCAATTTTGCATTATTTTTCCTGTGTAAAAAATAAGTGCATTACTTTTAAGGTGTTATGTTATAGGCTAATTTAGAATATAAACATCTACACAGGGCAGAACTTCTAGATAATGAAGTAATGTGTTCATTTAATTTTACTCCAACAAACTCTCTCATTTCCAATACAAAATTAAAAAAAAAAAAAAATTGACATTTAGAAATAATATGTTATTTTCCTTAGTAAAATAAATTTTTGAATATACTTACCCGATGATCATATAGCTGTCAGCTCTGCTGCCCGACAGAAAAACCTACGGGCGGAATACGCCAGCGATCGCTATACAGGTGGGGGTGTACATCAACAGCGCCATCTGTCAAGTAGGTACTCAAGTACTCGATGTCAACAAAGAACCAATTTTCTCCTTTGTCCACTGGGTCTCTATTGGGGAGGATGGGTGGGTCCTTTAATTTATGATCATCGGGTAAGTATATTCAAAAATTTATTTTACTAAGGAAAATAACATTTTTCAATATTAAACTTATAGCTGATTCACACCCAGGGGGGTGGGTAGAGACCAGCATTACATGTTGACATTATTATGAGCTAAGTATTCCGTATTTCATTTTAGCAGTTATTCAAAATAACAAACATAAAATAAATAAGTACCTGGTAAGGAAGTCGACTTGAACAATTACTCTGCCTTTTTAAGTACGTCTTCCTTACTGAGCCTCGCGATCCTCATAGGATGCTGAGCGACTCCTAGGAGCTGAAGTATGAAGGGTTGCAACCCATACTAAAGGTCCTCATCAAAACCTCTAATCTAGGCGCTTCTCAAGAAATGACTTTGACCACCCGCCAAATCAAGTAGGATGCGAAAGGCTTCTTAGCCTTCCGGACAACCCAAAACAATAATAAAACATTTCAAGAGAAAGATTAAAAAGGTTATGGAATTAGGGAATTGTAGTGGTGGAGCCCTCACCACTACTGCACTCGTTGCTACGAATGGTCCCAGAGTGTAGCAGTTCTCGTAAAGAGACTGGACATTCTTAAGATAAAAGACGCGAACACTGATTTGCTTTTCCAATAGGTTGCGTCGAATATACTTTGCAGAGATCTATTTTGTTTAAAGGCCACGGAAGTTGCGACAGCTCTAACTTCGTGTGTCCTTACCTTCAGCAAAGCTTGGTCTTCCTCATTCCGATGGGAATGAGCTTCTCGTATTAACAGTCTGATAAAATAGGATAAAGAATTCTCTGACAAAGGCAAAGATGGATTCTTATCTGAACACCATAAAGCTTCAGACGGGCCTCGTAAAGGTTTTTAAATAGAACTTAAGAGCTCTTACAGGACATAATACTCTTTCTAGTTCATTTCAAACCATGCGATAAGTTTTGAATATCGAACGATATTGGTCAAGGCCGAGAAGGCAGCTCGTGTTTGGCTAGAAAACCAAGTTGTAGAACATGTAGCCGTTTCGGATGAGAATCCGATGTTCTTGCTGAAGGCATGAATCTCACTGACTCTTTTAGCTGTGGTTAAGCATATCAGGAAAAGAGTCTTAAAGGTGAGATCTTTCAGGGAGGCTGATTGAAGCGGTTCGAACCTGTCTGACATAAGGAATCTTAGTACCACGTCTAAATTCCAACCAGGTGTAACCAAACGACGCTCCTTCGTGGTCTCAAAAGACTTAAGGAGGTCTTGTAGATCTTTATTGTTGGAAAGATCTAAGCCTCTGTGACGGAAGACTGATGCCAACATGCTTCTGTAACCCTTGATAGTGGGAGCTGAAAGAGATCGTTCTTTCCTCAGATATAAGAGAAAGTCAGCTATTTGAGTTACAGAGGTACTGGTCGAGGATACGGATACTGACTTGCACCAGTTTCGGAAGATTTCCCACTTCGATTGGTAGATTCTAAGGGTGGATGTTCTCCTTGCTCTAGCAAACGCTCTGATTGCCTCCTTCGAAAAGCCTCTAGCTCTCGAGAGTCTTTCGATAATCTGAAGGCAGTCAGACGAAGAGCGTGGAGGCCTTGGTGTACCTTCTTTACGCGTGGCTGACGTAGAAGGTCCACCCTTAGGGGAAGTGTTCTGGGAACGTCTACTAGCCATCGAAGTACCTCGGTGAGTTATTCTCTCGCGGGCCAGAGGGAAGCAACTAGCGTCAACCTTGTCCCTTCGTGAGAGGCGAACTTCTGCAGTACCTTGTTGACAATCTTGAACGGAGGGAATGCATATAGATCTAGATGTGACCAATCTAGTAGAAAGGCATCTATATGAACTACTGCTGGGTCCGGGATAGGTGAGCAAACTATTGGGAGCCTCTTGGTCATCGAGGTTGCGAAGAGATCTATGGTTGGCTGGCCCCAGGTGGCCCAAAGTCTCTTGCATACATCCTTGTGGAGGGTCCAATCTGTTGGAATTATTTGTCCCTTCCTACTGAGACAATCTGCTATGACATTCAAGTTGCCTTGGATGAACCTCGTTACTAGTGAAAAGTCTAGACCTGTTGACCAGGTGAGGAGGTCTCTTGCGATCTCGTACCATGTCAGAGAGTAGGCCCCTCCTTGGTTGGAGATGTACATCAAAGCCGGGTGTTGTCCGAGTTCACCTCCACCACTTTGCCTTGAAGGAGAGACCTGAAGCTTTTCCAGGTCAGACGTACTGCCAGTAGCTTCTTGCCGTTGAAATGCATTGTCCTTTGACTCGAGTTCCATAATCCAGAGCATTCCCTAGCGCCTAATGTCGCACCCCAGCCTACGTCCGATGCGTCCGAGAAGAGAACGTGGTTGGGAGTCTGAACAGACAGGGGAAGACCCTTTCTAAGGTTGATAAAGTCCTTTCACCAAGTCAGACCAGACTTTATCTTTCCGGAAACCGGGATCGAGACCGCTTCTAGCGTCTTGTCCTTTTTCCAGTGAAAAGCTAGATGATACAGAAGAGGACGGAGGTGTAGTCTTCCAAGTGACACAAAAGAACCACGGATGACAGTGTCCTTACCAGACTCATCCACAGCCTGACAGGGCAGCGTTCCTTCTTCAGCATCTTCTGGATGGATAGCAGGGCTGGGGGTTGATCGTCTAGTTCAGCAACGTCCTCATCAGAGGGTTCCTTATCCGATACTGATGAGGAAACGGCAACGGAGTGGGCAACGTCTGACTCGCTGAATCCGGTCGCACTGGTGGATGCGTGACGGAGCCGGACGCAATATCATGGTACTGCTGCACAGTCTGTGAACTGTCAACCATGGGGACGCGAGGAAGTACAGCGTCAACCCGAAACTGTCTAGACTGTCTGGGTTGTGCAGTCAACACCCTACCGGGTTGCTGAGGTTGACACACTGCGTCACAACAAGTCACCTCTGCTGGTTGTTGAACGTCTTCCTAGTGACACACTTCAACAACCACCTCCGAGCGTCGCTTAACGTCAACGTGCGACTGGCAACCCACACTGGGTCGCATCGGTGGAGGAACCACCTCAACTGGCGGACGCGAGTAGGATACCTCAGTGTCAACAGGGCGCACAACCAACCGGTAGGAAGGTTGTTGGCCAGAAGGTTCTTCTCTGTAAAAAGTCCTCTATCAAGGACACAAGCTTGGACTGCATGTCTTGCAGCAAAGCCCATTAGGGTCTACGGGAGCAGGTGTGGCAACAGACGGGGTTAGCGACTGAAGCGGAACCATTTACCATCCCTGGAAGCCTTGTAATGCTTTAATTAAAGTCCATAGGAGGCTAAGCAGCTTAAGGCTCCTCTCCAAATGACAGAGTCCTCAAAGGAATATCAATAGGAGGGAGAACAGCACTTTCTCATCTACAGGAACCTTGTCCGAGAAAAGCTAGGTTATCTCAGTGAGGGTCTCACTGGTGCATAAGCAGCAGACCAGAAGGCAACGTTATGTAACTGCTTGACAGTCTGTGAACTGTCAAAAACTGAACTGTCAACCACAACAGGTGCGTGAGGACATACAGCACTGGTGCATTAGCAGCAGACCAGAAGGCAACGTTATGTAACTGCTTGACAGTCTGTGAACTGTCAAAAAACTGAACTGTCAACCACAACAGGTGCGTGAGGACATACAGCACTGGTGCATTAGTAGCAGACCAGAAGGCAACGTCACGTAACTGCTTGACAGTCTGAGCTGGCAACAACCAAAGCTATGTGGGGAAGCCTCAACTCCTGACTGACTAGTCTGCTGCGGGCGAGTGGCGGTAACCACAGTGGGTTGCGGAGGCTGACGCACCGTGTCAAAACACGGCAGCTTAACTCCACCCTCCTGTTGTTGTGGTAGCTCACGCACGGCAACGGAGTGCTCCGTGCGTCTGTGGGAGTCAGCATGCGTCTGGCAGGGTCGACTGCGCATGGGTGGAGGAGCTCTCACAGCCGGAGTGTGGGAGCAGGCAGCCTCAGCGTCTGCTGGGCGCACAACCGTGGCAGGTTGTAGGCTAACGGGTGCAGCGCCAACCTCTCCGCAGCCGGAGTGTGGGAGCAGGCAGCCTCAGCGTGAGCTGGGCGCACAACCGTGGCAGGTTGTAGGTTAACGGGTGCAGCGCCAACCTCTCCGCAGCCGGAGTGTGGGAGCAGGCAGCCTCAGCGTGAGCTGGGCGCACAACCGTGGCAGGTTGTAGGCTAACGAGAGCAGTGTCAACCTTCTCCGCACGAAACTCCTGCATAACCGCAGCTAACTGATTCTGCATAGACTGCAGTAAAGACCACTTAGGGTCTACAAAAGCGGCAACAGACGGAGCTACTGTCCGTTGTGACTGAGGGTCTAAAACAGCGGGTGCGGCAACAGACGGAGTTACTGCCTGTTGCGGTACCGCTTTACCTCTCTTAGGAGGTGTGCAGTCATCGGAAGACTGCAGCGAGTCCGAACTGACCCAGTGGCTACACCTGGGCCGTTGGACTTGCGCGGAAGGGACCGACTTGCACTTAATAAGCTGCGAGACCTTGGTCCAAGGTTTCCTACGAGAAACCTCTTCTGCAGACGAGAAGTAAATGGGCTCTCTCGTCTTTGTGTGGGTGGGGCGATCTTGGGTAGATACGCCCGAAACCACGGAGGGAAACGTCTGTTCGTTGATCAAGGCCTGACGAACCCATAAGTCGTTCGACATTACTTCTCCCCTGGGCTTGGGAGCTTGCAAGAGGTCCCGGACTAGGTGAACGACAGGCACGAACAGACGAACCCTCGGACGCAACACTGTAACACTTTGCGCATATCACTTTATCACTTTGATTTTCTGTTTTGCACTTATTTCACTGAAATCGAAACTTTTACTGATTTCTACCTGAAACACGCAATCCTACCCTTTATTAAAAGGTAGTAATTGCGAAAACAGTCGTATAATGCAACAGAAAACATATATACAGTAAAGATAAAGAATTCAGTGGCTGGGAAAGAGACTAAACACTAGTTCAAATAAACTACGTTAACAATCTCTCACCGCACATAGCCTGGGAACAAGAATAAAACCCTAGAAACGTTTTACCTTCTTCCCCTACAGCGACTAGGGAGGAGAGTAAAACGAGAACAACGTTACCCGCTTGAACGAAACTTTTTTTCTCCTCTCTCTCCCTCCGTCTCTATCTCTCTCTTTCTCTCTAGATTTCGCACCTGAGAGAAGAGCCCAATTATATATCGTCAAAACATGATATATGCTAAAGGAAAAAACTGAAAGGTTTTCCAAATAAAAAGTTCCTTTAATTTAGAATTAAAACCATTAAAGCTAAGAAAGAATGAACGAAACGTCAGAATCGGTTTACTCTTACTGCAAAGTGAAACCGTGAAAAACTCTCTCTCTATCGTAACGATAGAGCGCATGTTGAACGTCCTGAACGTCAACAACTGCGTAGACTAAAAAACTAAACGTTAGTTCATCTTTGAAAACAGTACGAGACTATCAAAGAAATTCTTTCATAAAACATTAAATTTAAAAGTTTTATGTTCTTTAAAGGTTAAATACGATATAACGGGCTCAACGTTGATTAACTTCGGTTCCAAGTTAGGACCGCCTACTATTAGGAAAGGTCGCATATAAACAAAACATAAAAATTATTTTTATATGTTTATAATAAAAGGGAAGTTAATCGAAGAGGCCTAATAAAGGCGGAGAGATATAAAATATAGATCTATAACGTGTTAAGCAAAATTACTAAAAACCTAAACACACTTCCGTCTAAGGGAAGGGTCGGCCATTTAAAAGTGAAAGAGAGTCCATACTCTCTTTGTCACCATAATTAAATCTATCCAAAACGAGTTCAAGTTTTGAAATGAAGATAAAACCCCTGCATAGCGAAAGCTCAAAACTGGAATAGTGTACTTCACCAAATTGTTGTGAAAACAAATCCAGTTAGTAACAGCGTATTTAGTAGGTCTTGCCAGTGGCACGACAGAGAGAAAATTGGTTCTTTGTTGACATCGAGTACTTGAGTACCTACTTGACAGATGGCGCTGTTGATGTACACCCCCACCTGTATAGCGATCGCTGGCGTATTCCGCCCGTAGGTTTTTCTGTCAGGCAGCAGAGCTGACAGCTATATGATCATCGGGTAAGTTTAATATTGAAAATTGTATTTTCCATAAACATACAACCTGAAGCTCTTTCCTATGGAGATATACTTCAGCGAGAGCTTGAAATTTCAAACTAGGCGTAAACCTTTTAGCAAGGTACAACTACCCTCCGTTAGTTAGCGGGGGTGGGGAACAGGTTAGCAGGGGATAGACCAACCACCCCGCTCACACACGCAGCAGACAACACAAGCTACTTTGTGATTGCAGGCAGGACTTCCCGGGGGGTAGGTGATGGTAGACCAGGTATAGTATGTGTAAAGAGCTTCAGGTTTGTATGGTTAGGAAAAATATACATTATTTCCAAATTTGTCATTTGTTCTGGCATCAAATACAAACCTTTCAGCTCTTTATTATGGAGACTCACATTCAGAAGGGTGAAAATCCAAGACCAACTGGCTGGTCACTGACCTGGGATGCGACTCTTGTGCTTCGCACGAGGTGTGGAAGAGCGCACCCTATCATCTCGCTAACTCTCAATAAGAGATAACGGCCTGAGCAATTGAGCGAAAGTGTGAAACTAAGCAACGTGATTCGGCTAGGTAAGACTTAACACGGAGTTAAGCTTCTCTTAGCTTGTCGTTACCCAATTCCTGCCTCGCTGGGAGATCGGGGACATAATAAATATATGTGCATATATCAGGTTACACATGGGACGATGATACCCACCTGCAGTGAGACAAGGTCAGCTTGCAGAGTTCCTAGGCTTGCTCGAGCCCCAAGAGACGGGAGAATGAAAAACGAATACGCCAATCATATGCACATTCATACTGTACTAGACTTACAACCAGGTAACATCTGTCCTCAACCGACTGCTACTTGTCCTACGAGGGAGTTAAGGTGTTACTGATCACGTTTTGTGCAGCCACCACAGAACCACAGGAGAATGTTTCAAGGCTCCTGAGGGTTATGTCTTGTGCGTAGTGGGTGTGAACGTAGTTTGAGTTTTAAATATTTAACTTAGCCGGTGAATATATAATAGCTGCTGCTCCAGCGGCTCGACAGAAAAACACAAAAACTCGCGAGCGATCGCTATGAAGGTTGCGGGTGTGCCCACCAGCGCCAACTATCGGCCAGATACCGCATATGCATGTAAACAAGCCTCAATTCTTCTCTGTCGGCCTTAACGACAAGACGTATCATTACTCGCTGTATAACCTGGAGTTTTCTCAACATACTTGGTGAAGTACTTCATTTTGGTTTGAGCTTTCGCAGTGCAGGTGTTTTTTCCTCAACTCAAACTCTTGATCTCTTTTTTGGACAGATTTAATTGTTGATGACTTGGATTGTTTTTTGGACTTTCTTTGACTAATTCAAAATGGCTGACGCTTCTCAAGTTCCTAGATTTCGTAAGTGTAATGCTAGGGATTGCAATAGGCGTCTTCCAAAGGCATCTCTCGACCCACATACTGTGTGTTCTATTTGTCGGGGTAAAACCTGTCAATTAGGAGATCGGTGTGAGGAATGCGTGGGCCTTTCGGAATTCGATCGGCTCGAATATGACAAATATTCTCGTAAGCTAGAGAGAGATAGGGTGAGGAGGAGTTCCTCTAGATCAGTAGATTTTTCTTCTCCCCATGCCCCTGAACCTAATCCTTCCCCTGTAGTGGTTGTGCCTGAACCCCCTACTGGCACTCAGGAACCATCAATGCGGGACATGTTATGTGCCATTCATGCTTTGGGTGAAAGAGTTGAGTCATTAGCTACAGATCGTAATCAACTCATGGCGGACGTTAAAGAGCTAAAGTGTCAGAGTGCCACAGCGGAAAATCGCGGAAAATCGTGGGAAAGTGATTAGTGCGCAAAGTGTTTTCAGTGTTGCGACCGAGGGTTCGTCTGTTCGTGCCTGTCGTTCGCCTAGTCCGAGACCTCTTGCAAGCTCCCAAGCCCAGGGGAGAAGTAATGTCGTACGACTTATGGGTTCGAGAGGCCTTGATCAGCGAACAGACGTTCCCTCTATGGTAACAGGCGTGTCTCATCAAGACCGCCCCTACCATAAGACGAGAGAGACCATTTTCTCCTCGTCATCCGAAGGCTTTTCGCATAAGAAACCGTGGAGCAAGGTTTCAAGGCCCTTGAAGCGAAAGTCGGTCCCTTCAGGACAGGTCCAGCGTCCTGGTTGTAGCCATTGGGACAGCTCTGACCCCTTACAGTCATCGGAAGACTGCTCGCCGCCTAAGCAGCAACGTTACACAGGCTCAGAGAGTCTTGGTGTAGGTAAGGTTGTGCAGTCTCAGACGTTAACCCCGTCTTTTACCGCACCCATTCCCGTTGATCCTAAATGGGTTGTACTGCAAGACATGCAGATCAAGTTCGCCTCCCTTATGGAAGACTATTCTGCCGAAAAGGTTCACGATGATCCTCGCCGCTTAGCTAATCGAGATCCTGGCCTTCAGCCGCCAAAACGAGCCTTTGCTCGTCCTGTTGACGTTGGCGTTGCTAAGTCACGTCAATCACGCTTTGTAGAGCCTCACTCGATGCAGTCACGTGTTGACTTTCAGCCGCATATGGACGTTCAGCCACTTCCTAATGCTCTTGTTGACGTTCAGGACGTTCGCCAACCAGCGGAGTTGACTTGTTTTGGCGCTGAGCGTCAACCACCGCAGTCTAGAGTTGTTTTGACTACTCAGTCTAGGCAGTCAAAACAGTCTCGAGTTGACGTCGAGCGTCCTTCCGCTCCTGTTGTTGTTGACAGTCAGGCTGTTAAGCAGTTACATGACGTAGCGTCCTGGACTGCTATTAATGCACCAGTGCGTGTGGACTCTGCGTGTCAAGCATTGCCAACCCCTTTGCTTGTTACTCAGCAGTTGTCGGATGAAGATCCTTCAGATGAGGACGTTGCTGACCCTCATCATGATGATCACCCTTCGGATGTAGACGAACCTAGAACGGCTCCTCCTTCAATGAACTTTAAGAAAGTCATGTTAATTTTCAAGGAGCTTTTTCCCGATCACTTTGTCACTGTTGCTCCTCGTTCGCCACCATCTGAGTTTGCTCTAGGCTTACCTGCTAACATGCCAGCCTTTACTAAGCTAGTGCTCTCTCGCTCTTCCAAGAGAGCTTTACGACTTTTAGGCGACTGGTTGGATACCAGGAGGAGTTTGGGGAAGACGGCCTTGCCCTCCCCTCCGTCAAAGCTCTCGTCTAGATCGAGCGTCTGGTATGCCACGGGAGAAGTACTCGGCTTGGGAGTCCCTGCCTCTGCCCAGGGTGACTTCTCAAGCCTCGTAGACTCTCCCCGCCGCCTAGCCATGAGACGCTCGAAGATTAGTTGGTCCTCCTCGGACCTTGACCATCTGCTGAAAGGCGTATACAGGGCCTTTGAAGTTTTCAACTTCCTTGACTGGTCATTGGGAGCTTTAAGTAGGAAAATCTCATCGGCTGATAGAGATGTTTCCTTACTGATAATGTCATGTATGGATAAAGCCATCCGCGATGGTTCCAATGAGCTCGCCTCCTCTTTTACGTCGGGAGTCTTAAAGAAGCGTGAGTCCCTTTGCTCTTTTCTTTCGGCAGGAGTTACTCCCTGTCAGAGATCAGAACTGCTCTTTGCTCCCTTATCAAAGTTTTTGTTTCCGCAACAATTGATTAAGGACATAGCTTCTTCGCTTGTGCAGAAGGACACCCATGACTTGATGGCGTCCTCTGCTCGCAAGGGGACTCCTTCTACATCCTTTGCTGTAAGACCCAGGATCGACACTCCAGCATCCAGATTTATCCCGCCCTTTCGTGGCAGAGCTCCCAGCAGGGGAAGTACTCGTGCCGAGGGAAAGAGAGGAAAGAAGAGAGGAGCCAAGTCCTCACGTGGCAGAGTCTGACTGCCCACAGCCTCAGACAGCAGTAGGAGCCAGATTGAAGAGCTTCTGGCAGGCCTGGGAGAAGAGGGGCGCAGACCAACAGTCTGTTCGGTTGCTCAGAGAGGGGTACAAAATTCCGTTTGTACGCAAACCTCCTCTAGCGACAAACCCCATCGACCTCTCTCCCAGGTACCGAGAGGAGTCAAAGAGACAAGCCCTAAACCTAGAAGTGTCTCTGTTGCTAGAGAAGGGAGCGGTGGTGAAAGTCTCGGACCTTCAATCACCGGGGTTTTACAACCGTCTCTTCCTAGTCCCAAAGAAGACAGGAGGTTGGAGACCGGTGCTAGACGTCAGTGCGCTCAACGTCTTTGTTACGAAAACAAAGTTCACTATGGAGACCACGAAGTCAGTCTTATCAGCGGTCAGAAAGGGAGACTGGATGGTCTCTCTTGACCTACGAGATGCGTACTGTACTTCCACATTCCTATACACCCAGATTCCCAACCGTTTCTGAGGTTTGTTTTCAGGAATGTGGTATACCAGTTTCGGGCCCTGTGCTTTGGCCTAAGTCCTGCTCCTCTCGTGTTTACGAGGCTTATGAGGAATGTGGCAAAATTCCTCCATTTATCGGGAATCCGAGCCTCCCTGTACTTGGACGACTGGCTTCTCAGAGCTTCGTCCAGTCATCGCTGTCTGCAGGATCTTCATTGGACATTGGATCTGGCCAAGGAATTGGGACTTTTGGTCAACCTAAAAAAGTCCCAGCTGATTCCATCCCAAACTATACTGTATTTAGGGATGGAGATTCGCAGTCCAGTTTTTCGGTTCTTTT
Organism: Palaemon carinicauda; assembly: GCF_036898095.1. Classification (NCBI taxonomy): domain Eukaryota; kingdom Metazoa; phylum Arthropoda; class Malacostraca; order Decapoda; family Palaemonidae; genus Palaemon; species Palaemon carinicauda. Next base: position 288,722,935 of record NC_090725.1, read on the forward strand.
CCGTCTGCCACCCGAATAGATCAAGCCCTGCTCAAAGTCCAACTAATGTTGAAGAGAGAACGGTGCTCAGTCAGGAATTGGATGAGTCTAGTAGGAACTCTATCATCCCTGGAGCAGTTTATCTCGCTAGGAAGACTACACCTTCGGCCTCTCCAGTTCCATCTAGCCTTTCACTGGCACAAGGACAAGACATTAGAGACGGTCTCAATCCCCGGTCTCCGAACCAGTAAAGGCATGCCTGAAATGGTGGAACAACACTATCAGTCTGAGAGAGGAACTTTCCCTAGCAGTTCAGAACCCAAACCACGTACTATTCTCAGACGCGTCGGATTTGGGTTGGGGTGCGACCCTGGACGGTCGGGAATGCTCAGGTCTGTGGACATCAAGTCAGAGGAGCATGCACATCAACGGCAAGGAGCTTTTGGCAGTCCATCTGGCCTTGATGAAATTCGAAAGTCTCCTTCGAAACAAAGTGGTAGAGATCAACTCCGACAATACCACAGCCTTGGCGTACATCTCCAAGCAAGGAGGCACCCACTCCCTCACGCTGTACGAGATCGCAAGGGACCTGCTCATTTGGTCAAGAGATCGAGGCATCTCCCTGTTAACGAGGTTTATCCAGGGCGACTTGAACGTCTTAGCAGACTGTCTCAGTCGGAGGGGTCAGGTAATTCCTACGGAATGGACCCTCCACAAGGACGTGTGCTAGAGTCTTTGGGCGACTTGGGGTCAACCCACCATAGACCTCTTTGCCACCTCGATGACCAAGAGACTTCCAATCTATTGCTCTCCAGTCCCAGACCCAGCAGCAATACACATAGACGCATTTCTCCTAGATTGGTCTCATCTGGACTTATATGCATTCCCACCATTCAAGATTGTCAACAAGGTACTGCAGAAGTTCGCCTCTCACGAAGGGACAAGGTTGACGTTGGTTGCTCCCCTCTGGCCCGCGAGAGAGTGGTTCACCGAGGTACTTCGATGGCTGGTAGACTTTCCAAGAAGTCTTCCTCTAAGGGTAGATCTGTTACGTCAGCCCCACGTAAAGAATGTCCATCAAAGCCTCCCCGCTCTTCGTCTGACTGCCTTCAGACTATCGAAAGACTCTCAAGAGCTCGAGGCTTTTCGAAGGAGGCAGCCAGTGCGATTGCAAGAGCGAGGAGAGCTTCTACCATTAGAGTATACCAGTCGAAGTGGGAAGTCTTTCGAGACTGGTGCAAGTCAGCATCTGTGTCCTCGTCCAGTACCTCTGTAGCCCAAATCGCAGATTTTCTTTTACATCTTAGAAAGGTTCGCTCCCTCTCAGCTCCCACGATTAAGGGCTACAGGAGCATGTTGGCTTCGGTCTTTCGGCATAGAGGCTTAGATCTTTCCAACAATAAAGATCTCCAAGATCTCCTTAAGTCTTTCGAGACCTCTAAGGAACGTCGTTTGGCAACTCCTGGATGGAACTTAGACGTGGTCCTAAGGTTCCTCATGTCAGACAGGTTTGAGCCATTACATTCAGCCTCCCTGAAGGATCTCACCCTCAAGACACTTTTCCTAGTGTGCTTGGCTTCGGCTAAAAGGGTCAGTGAACTTCATGCCTTCAGTAAGAACATCGGCTTTTCTACAGAAAAAGCCACTTGTTCACTTCAACTTGGTTTCCTGGCCAAAAATGAACTGCCTTCTCGTCCTTGGCCTAAATCTTTTGATATTCCTTGCTTATCAGAGATCGTAGGCAACGAACTGGAAAGAGTATTATGTCCTGTTAGAGCTCTTAAGTTCTATTTAGCTCGTACTAAGTCATTACGAGGTAAATCTGAGGCATTATGGTGCTCAGTTAAGAAACCATCATTGCCTATGTCAAAGAATGCTTTGTCATATTTTATCAGATTTTTAATACGAGAAGCTCATTCTCACTTGAATGAGAAAGACCGATGTTTGCTTAAGGTTAAGACGCACGAAGTTAGAGCTATAGCAACCTCCGTGGCCTTCAAGCAAAATAGATCTCTGCAAAGTATTATGGACGCGACTTTTTGGAGAAGCAAGTCAGTGTTCGCGTCATTTTACTTAAAAGATGTCCAGACTCTTTACGAGGACTGCTACACACTGGGTCCATTCGTTGCAGCGAGTGCAGTAGTGGGTGAGGGTTCTACCACTACATTACCCTAATTCCAATATCCTTTTTAATCTGTCTCTTGAAATGTTTTTAATATTGTTTTTTTGGGTTGTACGGAAAGCTAAGAAGCCTTTCGCATCCTGGTTGATTTGGCGGGTGGTCAAAGTCATTTCTTGAGAGCGCCCAGATTAGGGGTTTGATGAGGTCCTGTTTGTATGGGTTGCAGCCCTTGATACTTCAGCTCCTGAGAGTCTTTCAGCATCCTAAGAGGATTGCTGGGCTTCGTGAGGAAGACAGACTTACAAGGCAGAGTAATCGTCTAAGTCAACTTCCTTACCAGGTACCTATATATTTGGGTTTTGTTATATTATAACTGTCAAAAACTCTAAGCATATACGCTGTAAACTTAATTAACTCTGGTCTCTACCCACCACCTTGGGTGTGAATCAGCTATCATATATTCACCGGCTAAGTTAAATATTTAAAAATGATATTTTAATTATAAAATAAATTTTTGAATATACTTACCCGGTGAATATATAAATTAAAGGTCCTCCCTTCCTCCCCAATAGAGATGCAGAGGGACGAGAAGAATTGAGGCTTGTTTACATGCATATGCGGTATCTGGCCGATAGTTGGCGCTGGTGGGCACACCCGCAACCTTCATAGCGATCGCTCGCGAGTTTTTGTGTGTTTTTCTGTCGAGCCGCTGGAGCAGCAGCTATTATATATTCACCGGGTAAGTATATTCAAAAATTTATTTTATAATTAAAATATCATTTTTCCACACACCCTTTGTAAAACCTGCGTCACATTGAAGTTCATTTTGAATGCCAGGGATATGCTAAACCCCCAACGTTATGAGCTCAAGGTCTACGGTCAAGAGAGGTTAAGTCAGCTTGGAGGCCTCGTTCGATCACCTTCCTGATCCAGGAAGAGAATGCGTTCTTCTTATCTCTCATCTTGACCCTGCATGTACTGAAGAACTGTCTATTGATCTGCGTTCGAGCTCGAACATTCCATTTAAGGTATTTCCTCAACTACCCTTACAGGGCATAGTAACAGTTGATGATCTGGGTCACTTGTTACAGTACAAAAAACTGAGGCCAGGGCTAACAGAAAAGCCATCTTTAGCGTCGTCACAATATGAGGAGCAACTTAAAGGTTCGTAATGCGCTCCCCTTTGAGGAATTGCAGTACAGTACAAGTACTACATTCAATTGGGACGGTCTGACTCCTGACTAAGGGCACGTTAGCTTGAAACTTCGTATGAGGAGAGATAATTACTGGATAGTGGCACTAAGAGGAGCAACAACCCTTCTATGACACCAATCACAAAAGATAGACCACTTCACTTGGTAGACAGAGACAGATGACTCTCGGCGGTTTCTAGCCATCCTTCTCGGAACTGGATGAAAAAACCTTCGTGCCACGAGGAGTTGCTGGATAACCTCCATGCGTGAAGATATAGCAAAGCTACTGTTCTGTGGAATATCTGTACATGCAGTTGTTTGAGTAGATCTGGAAGTGGAGGGAGGGAGCTCAGTGCCTCTGTAAGTAAATTTAGAAGGTCCGGAACCATTCTCCATGTTGCTACATTGGAGCGATTAGGGTTATCGATACATCTAGCGATGTCCATACTTTGTTCATAAGCCTCTTTACTAGGCAGAAGGGGGTAACGCATAGATGTCCAGATTATCGGGTATTGGAAAGCGTCTTGCCAGAACGCCTGGGGATTTGGTACTGGGAAACAGTACACCCGAAGTCTCCAGTTGTAAGACATCGCAAATAGATCTATTGTCAGCAAATACACAAGGACAAGACTTTGTTGGCTATCTGTTGATTCAGAAACCACTCGGAGCCAACTATGTGAGTTTTTCTGCTCAGTTTGTCTACCAAGATGTTTCTCTTGCCCAAAATGAAGTGGGTTGATAGGGCTACCGAGTTGTCTTCCGTCCATTTGATTATCTCTGCAGCCAGATGGCAGAGGGGCTGTGAAAAAGTACTTCTTTGTTCGCTTGTGTAAGCCACCACGCAGAGGGCCTGTGAAAAAGTACTTCCTTGTTTGTTTATGTAAGCCACCACCATGGTATTATTGCTTGTCAGTACCACAGAGCGTCCTAAAAGGAGCTGTTGGAAATGCTTGAGAGCTAGAAAGGTTACTCTCATTTCTAGGAGGTTTAGGTTGCAGTGTTGCTTAGCTTCACACCAAAGTCCAGAGCTTGTAGGTTGACCAAGGGCACCAGCCACCCATTGAGATACTACCACTAGAGAGTTATTGGATCCATTAACTGGCCAGATAGTACTACATTGGATCCCTCTCTCTGGTTATGGCTCATTTTGTCTTTGCCTACACATACACTGAATAGTCTGGCCTATCCTTTCCACATTCTCCTCTGTCCTCACACACTTTACAACACTGGGAATACCAAACATTTTTCTTTGCACAAGGGGTTAACTATTGCAATGTCATTGTTCAGGGGCTACTTTCCTCTTGGTAAGGGTAGAAGAAACTCTTTGGCTATGGTAAGCAGCTCTTCTAGGAGAAGGACACTACAAAATTAAACCATTTTTCTCTAGTCTTAGGTAGTGCCCTAGCCTCTGTACCATGGTCTTCCACTGTCTTGGATTAAGTTCTCTTGCTTGAGGGTACACTTGGGTGCACTGTTCTATCTCATTTCTCTTCCTCTTGTTTGTTTCTAAGTTTTTATAGTTTATTTATAAAAAATCTAATTTAATGTTGTTACTGTTCATACATATTTTATTTTGATTATTTATTACTTCTCTTGTAGATTATCTATTTCCTTACTTCCTTTCCTCACTGTGCTATTTTTCCCTGCTGGAGCCCTTGGGTTTATAGTATCTTGCTTTTCCAACTAGGGTTGTAGCTAGGCTTTTAATAATAATGATAATAACTGATGATGACCCCAGCATTCTTTTGATGCATCCATAAAGAGTATCAATTCCAGGGGAGGAGAGAGGTCTATTCCTCTGAGTAGGTTGATACTGTATCTGACACCTAGAACTTTAGGCGTCTCTTCTGCTCTGACTTTATCGGGACCAGGGATCCTTGTGCTGAGACCAAAATGTCTTCAGCTGCCACTGGAGAGTTTGAACGCGGACAAGACTGTTGTGTACCAGGGACTCTAAAGATGCAAGGTGCTCTAGGAACTTCTGCCAAAGATGTGCTGGCATTTTGTCTCGCTTTAGAAACAGGTCATTTCATTCTCTCCAATCTTGCTAACTATGGGAAGACTTAGTCTAGATTTGTGTAAATGTTCATCCCTAAGTATACCAGGTTTTGAGTTGTCTGCAGGGAGGACTTCTCGAGAATTACCATGACCCCCAGACCTTGGCAAAAATTGAGAAGTCTGTCTCGATGAAGGAGAAGAGTTTCCATCGAATCTGCTATAAACAGCCAGTCGTCTAAGTAATGAAAAAGGTGGATTCCGTTCTTGTGCGCCCAAGTTGACACTAGCGAAAACACTCAAGTGAAAACTTGAGGTGCTGTGGACAAGCCATGAACTGGTATGTTGCTGAGGGAGAACCTTAGGTGCTTCCTTGAATATGGATGAATGGGGATCTAGTAGTATGATTCTTTGAGATCTAGCGTTGCAGGTGTGGTTGCAAAACAAGAGTAACCAAATTACAGTACATTCTTGGTTACTTTTCCCTGGTTTACAGTCTAGAAGGAGTCACGGGTTGACTGATTCTGGTTTCTGAACCGCGATAACTGGTAAGAAAGAGGACAAGACTTGATGAACATAAAGGGAGAGACTATTATGCTCTCGGTATTGACGTAAAGAAAGAAGCCAATTCTGAGAGGTGAAGCTCTTGTCCGCAGTCAGATTCAAAGGTCCGTACGGAGCCCTCTCAAGGGAATGAAGGACCTTGGTTGCATACTTGAGTGCTAGTCATCCCTTTGAAGAAAACAGTCCCGCCCAAGCTGCATATAGTACAGTACTAGTGAGGAGTGCTCTATGATGACAACACCTTAATTATTAAAGACCTGGTTTATGATCAAGTTATAGACCTGCAATTGGTGGCTCCAAGCAGGAAACTCTATTCTGTATGCAGCCCTTTGCTTGGCAATAACCTTTAATGGTGGGCTCTGAACTGTGATTGCCTCCTACACAGAAGGTAACAGCTCATACCAATCTGAATGAATACTCCAACAAAAACGCCTGTCTTCTACAATGTCGAAGACTTAAAAAGAACCCTTGGCTTGGTATGCAGAAGTGATAAATCCTGAGGAATAAAAACATCTGATTCACCAAAAATGCGAATTGTTTCCCTCTACGATGAGATGTCTGAGAATCTCTCCATGAGAAGCTGAGGTTTCACCAATCTGTGGAATATCCAGCCATAAAACATGCTGGTCAGGTACAGACGAAGATCTCTCGGAGTCCTCATCGGAACTGTAGAAGGTTTGAGTATTCTCCACCTAATGCCATTTTGGAGCTATGTACGCCCTACTAAGGTTAATTGTGATTCGAGCTTTGTCAAATCCTACTCTAAGAGGTAATATGGTGAAAATCTGAATACAATGTGATCATTCCAGATGTCAGACGGCCCCCCTGGTATAGGTGAATACAATACTGGAAGCTTTCAGTCAGGGAGGCTGCACGTTGGCAAACTATCAAGTACTCTCCAAATTTGTGATCCCAATTGTTATCTGAGGATCCTAGGACCACCCAGAGACAACTCTCTGCATCCTCCTGTTAGTTGGAACATAGCGGCTGAAAAGGTGATCATGATAACCACTGTCAAATCCAAGAATTCACGGGCAGCTGTGCAAATTACATCAAAGTTCTACAGTGCCACAGAAAAGTCAATGCTCAGCCCCCCATAATGATCGAAACTAGTGGAAGCTCATGATAAGTACTGTGGAACTGCACCACCCCCTATTTTTATTTGATATTGATATTTAATAAAATTATTTTTCTTTAACTTTTTTATGCTTACACTACTTAATACCTTACTGAAATGCCTTGTCCTGGACATTGGCGGTCAGTCACCTCCACTTCTCCCTGCCTATGGGCATTTACAGTATATAAGGGGGCCAAAAACTCATTAACAAGTGGTTTGCCCCCAATAACCATGGTCAGAAATACAAAAATATAGGGTTTATGTACTTGGCTAGAAATTAAAGAATCACATATGTAAACTACTGCTGGTGAAGAGGAAGTAATTTTGGTAATATTTCAGAAGAGTCCCACCCAGCCATTACCGCTTTCCAGTACATAGGAGCTTTATGTTTTTTTTCTTAGCTCACGCACAGCAGAGTAAAAACTATCAGATTTTGGTAATATTTCGATAGAATCAAATGGTTATTGCAGGTTTAGTATGTGGCCTACCTTTTTTATTCTGGTTTAGTATGTGGCCTACCTGGCTTGTTAGGTAAGGTAAGGTAAGGTAAGGCCACATACTAGAACAGATAGAATTTTGTAGCTCATATTCGAACGCTAGGCCATATACTAAACTTGCACCAAATGGTTTTTGCTGCCCCGTAAGCTCGCTTCGCTCATGAAAAAAATAAAATATCAAGCTCCTATGTACTGTACTGGAAAGGGGTAATGGCTTGGTGGGACTCTACTGGAATATTACCTTAATTTTTTTCTTACGTAAACAGACAAAGTAAATGGTGATCGGTGCTCAGAATAAGTTCATGGGGACAAACGGATAACATGGCGTTGCAATTTGCATCCCTACATGTTCGACTACCCTATAATTCCACATTATTATTATTTTTATTACTCCCTAAGCTACAACCCTAGTTGGAAAAGCAGGATGCTATAAGCCCAGGGTCTCCAACAGGGAAAATAGCCCAATGAGGAAAGGAAAAGAGGAGATAAGAGAAGTAATTAACAATTAAAATAAAATATTTCAAGAACACTGACAACACTGACAACATTCAAATAAATATTTCCTATATAACTATAAAAACTTTAACTAAACAAGAAGATAAACAACGTGCCTCAGTGTACCCTCAAGCAAGAGAACTCTAAACCAAGACAAATGGATAAGGATAAATGGTTAATGTGGATGAGTGAAGACATGCTGACACTTGACTACTACTGTATATATATTGAATGAGTCTTGGGCTATAGCAAAGCCAATTAGGAAAATTTACAGTTTCATCCATTATGGAAAATCTATTATAATAATATAATTCCCGAGTAAAGCAAGTCTTTTGTAGTATTTCTGTAAAATATTATCTGTCGCAAATGCCTAGTTCTTTATATATCGACGATCAAACTCACACTACTCATGTCTTCCTCCCAGATTTTTTTCTAAGTCTGTTGTTATTGTTGACTGTGTCTTGTATTTGCTTAAATGAGCCCTGTAACCACTATAATCCGCAGACAAACTAGTCCACTATAAAGTCTTACACGTTTGGCCAATCTCAGCGCCTATCCACTATGACGTCATACATGTTTGGCCAATCACAGCGCGACAATACATCTTTCCCATGCATTTCATTTCGTTCTTAGAAATGGAGGCAGTAGCAAGCACGTCATCTCATGTTGCACAATTAGTTGAAATTCCATCTTCTTGTCCTGACTGTTTCCTAACTTACAATGAATTTGTTGTAAGTTATTCAGGGATTATTGAAAACCTAGTGGATTTGTGCCAGAGAGACAATTTAATTTTACAAAATCAAAATTGGCCTGCATGTCAAGGAACCTTCCCAACGGCTTCACGTTTTCCTCAAAGCAGCAACACATCTTGATGAACCAACAGTTTAAGGTAAGCTTCATTAATTTATAGAGTATATTATAATGGTGATAGTATAACGATGTATGCAGCAGTACCATCACTTTGGATTTGGTTTGATGGATGTGTTAGGTAGTGGCTGTAAGGGGGGGTGGCCTCGCAGGGGTAGGCCTAGGTAGGGGTACAGGGCCCTAGGTTAGGTGGTTGTATTAGGTTCGGTAGTGTCCCAAAATTCACTGTGGCCTTAAGGGGGGGTCGCAGGGGGGGCTGAGCCCCCCCCGGTAGGCCTAGGTAGGGGTACAGGGCCCCTAGGTAGGGGTACAGAGCCCCTAGGCTAGGTTAGGTGGGTTTATTAGGTTCAGTAGTGCCCTGAAAATCACTGTGGCCTTAAGGGGGGGGTCGCAGGGGGGCGGAGCCCCCCCCCCCCCGGCAGGGCTAGATAGGGGTATAGGGGGAGGGGTGGTGGAAGGATAAGTATTCATTTATTGCAAATATCATTTGACGCCCACCCCCCCAAAACCCCGGTTCCCACCTGGTGTCCCCCATAATTGTTGGGATGAAGTAGGGTCTTTCTGCATTCTAGAACTTAGTAAATCTCTAAATCGGATGGTTTGCGGTCAAAATAAACGTTAAATTCGTTGGAACTACCCTATTTCTGATGCAACAAATATATTTTTATTCCAGTTTCCCCATAATGGATGAAACTGTAAATTTACCGCCAATTACCCTAGAGGATTAAAAATCTGGGAATAGGTGAAAGATGTGAAATAAGCATAATAGGAATTCTCCCTGGTAGGAAACAAAATAAGGTATTTTTCAAAATAATTGTAAAGATGTAAATATTAGAATGTAATGTTTCTAGGTTATTGCAGTATAACCTAAATGATGTAACCGTGTAACTGAAAATATTATTAAATACTCACTCAAAAATTATAGGCCTAGTCAATCCCAAAGTCATTTGACTGCTGCAAGTATCACTAGTAATATTTATTTTAACGTGGCCAATAACTTAGCTAGTGTTAGATATAATTCAAAACATTCAAACACTTGCGAAATGCGTTAACATTACATAGTCTGTTTTAAAAAATAGAACAACACTAGATGACTTATATTACGTCAAGGATAATTTCACTTCAAAACTGTACGAATCAACTCCCATAATCCTTTTATGTGATATGTTTATGTATGAAATGTAAACAAGGACAAATTTCTCACTTTATTCCAAATTCTTCGTCTTGCTCTTTTCTTTGATGTTCTACATTGTTGTGGTTGTTCCACTATGAATTTTGAAAACTAGATATAAAATCTATAGTAGATTTAGGCAAATATATGATCAGTTTAGACGCAATAAATGTAATCAAAATTTCAAGCGGTTGATGGTATCTTTGAGTGGTACATATTGTTTGTGTGAACAGTGTAGCTGGGGTAGTGTGCAAAAAAATATAATAGAAATATGTGAAACCTACGTAATCCCAAGTACTAAGACCATTGCAGGAATTTGCAAATGCATTCTCCTTGTCTGTAGAATGGAAAAGAATCTTTAGGTTAAGGGCAGGCAAATTGATAGAGGCTATTTGGAATGTCAAGCAACTTCATGGGAAACTGAAAATGTTGCTTATCAGTTTAGTGGAGTGGAGACTTGGAAATTAGAATCGATGGACACGGTATTAACTACATATTTTTTTTCGGAAATTGAAGAGATTGAAGTTGTTGAAGGTAAGTTGTGAATTAAAAGTTGTCAGCTAAACATGCAACGTTACAAAGAGCCTACCTTGACTTTTTGTTTAGCAAAAAACTGGCGTAGCATAGATTTGGTACTTTTGCTCAAATATGAACTAATAATTGGATTTGGGGAATGAAATTAAGTTAAGGGTAATGATTGGGCAATTAAGGACCAAAGGGTGTAAGGATATTCTTAAAATGGGGAAGAGTATGATCGGATAACATATGAAGTTGGTTAGGATACAGCCATCTTTTCATCATCGACTTATAGGCTCCATCTAACTCCCACGCTATAAAAAAAAACTAAAGTGAATAACTGTATTGTGAACAGGAAAAATTAGCCAACACGTTATAGGTTATAAGAAAACACTATTTGAGGAAAATTCTTTATTTTGACAATGTTTTACCTCTTGGTTATATTACCTGATAAAGCCAAGAGAGGCAAAACATTGTCACATTAAAAAAAAATTCCTCAAATATTGTTACCTTGCACAACTTTCTAATGGCTAAGAAAGTCATAAAAGTGTGGTCAAAGTTACATCCAGGTTTGAGGAGGATAAGATTAAATGGAATATAAAAACCTAAAAGAGAAAGTGAAGGAAAGGATAGTAAATGTGTAACCAATTTGTGATAATTGCTATTGCATGATTATTGAGCATCACCACGCTTCTTGTTGTAAACTAATTTACACAATAAATTTAAATTTGAGTGGAAAAAGTGTAGGAAAGTATAATGCATTAGTGACATATGATCTTGCTATTCGTAAACCTGCATTGTAGATCCAGATTGACAAAACCCCTACTTTTGATGTTTTCATAATGTTACATTGTATTATTATTATTATTATTATTATTATTATTATTATTATTATTATTATTATTATTATTATTATTTGCTAAGCTACAACCCTAGCTGGAAAAGCAAAATGCTATAAGCCCAGGGGCCCCAACAGGGAAAATAGCCCAGTAAGGAAAGGAAAGAAGGAAAAATAAAATATTTTAAGAAGAGTAACATTAAAATAAATATTTCCTATATAAACTATGAAAACTTTAACAAAACAAGAGGAAGAGAAATTAAATAGAATAGTGTGCCTGATTGTACCCTCAAGCAAGAGAACTCTAACCCAAGACAGTGGAAGACCATGGTACAGAGGCTATGGCACTACCCAAGACTAGAGAACAATGGTTTGATTTTGGAGTGTCCTTCTCCTAGAAGAGCTGCTTACCATAGCTAAAGAGTCTCTTCTACCCTTACTAAGAGGAAAGTAGCCACAGAACAAATACAGTGCAGTAGTTAACCCCTTGAGCGAAGAAGAATTGTTTAGTAACCTCAGTGTTGTCAGGTGTGTGAGGACAGAGGAGAATCTGTTAAGAATAGGCCAGACTATTCGGCGTATGTGAAGGCAAAGAGAAAGAACCGTAACCAAAGAGAAGGATCCAACGTAGTACTGTCTGGCCAGTCAAAGGACCCCATAACTCTCTGGCGGTAGTATTTCAACGGGCGGCTGGTGCCTTGGCCAACCTACTACCTCATACATATACAGATGACTTAAGTTGAGACTTTCAGACACATATTAGAAGAGTCAGAGGGACCTCAGGTATTAGCTAACACAGATGCTCTGGAAATTGAGTCATTAAATGAATTTGTTTCTGGCAGACATTATACCAGATGCAAAATCTACACTTACTTTTGGCAACAGCTTTCAGCACACTGCACCTTCGCTGTTATTTAGTAAAATGTTAAGACATTTTAACAAACGCTACTGAAATATTTGACAAATCTTAAGGCTCAGCCTTCTTCATAGGCTTTTTTTTAATATATTCAGAATTCACCTGACTTCATTAGCTATGAAAGAATTACAGACGAGACAGTTCATGGCTTATCTAGATCATTTGTTCTAGTAGGTCATAAATATTTTCGTTATATTATTATTATTATTATTATTATTATTATTATTATTATTATTATTATTATTATTGTTGTTGTTGTTGTTGTTGTTGTTATACTGCAAAGTTCTGGAGGGCATGGGTTGATTTGGTTGGAATTTTCTCTTGTTCAACAGAGACTGTAATATCAGTGACCTTGATTTATACCAGTGTTTACATATATATATATATATATATATATATATATATATATATATATATATATATATATATACATACTGTATTTATATATCACCAACTGTTATTACTGAACAAAGGCCCAAGACATGTCTTTCCACTCACGTCCGTTTATGGTCTTTCTATTCCAGCAATTTTTCTTAGTTCGTCAATCCATCGTCTTCTCTTCCTCCCTCTGCGTCTTTCATAAACTGTTGGGACCCATTCTGTTATTGTTAATGCCCATCTATTATCTGTCATTCTCATTATATGTCCTGTCCATTTATTTTTCTTGCGTGTTGTTAGAGTATCCTCTACTCTAGTTTACTGTCATACCCATGTTGCTCTTTTTATTTCTCTTAGTGTTAATCCTACCATTATTCTTTACATAGTTCTTTGAGTTGTGACTAGATTATGTTCTAAAGCTTTAGTAAGGTTTCAATTTCTGATGCAGAATTTAATACTTGTAGGACCAACTGATTAAATACTTTTCTTTATAAAGAAAGTGACATTTTACATTTCATAATCTCATATTCATTTTCAATCCTACATTTCTGCTTTTCATATTAAAATCTATCATCTTTTGCAATTTCTCCCATGATTCACTAAATAGAACTATGCTATATGCAAATCTTAAGTTGTTAAGGTATCCCCCATTGAATTTGATTCCTACATTTTCTCAATCTAAGTTCTTAAAAAATTCTAGTAATGCTGTGAATAATTTAGAACAGGTGGGGTGTCCCTATCTAGCTCATTTCTCAATCAGAATTTTTTCTCTATTTTTATGTAGTTCTAGGATTGCTGTTATTCCCATATAGATATTTTAAATTTTTCTATCGTAAGAGTTCTCTATTTCTTGTCACTGAAGGGCTTTCAATTTTGCTAAAGCTCTGACGGAATCAAAAGCTTTCTCAAAGACTATAAATGCCATACTTAATGGTTTGACATACTATGTTCGATTTTCCATTAGCTGGTTTCAACTTCCCAATTTCCTTTAAAAAAAAAAAAAGACAATAAGACCTAATTCTTACAGAATAGCTATACTTTTCCCTGTTTTGAAACCAGAAAATTCATATTCAAGTTTCTAAAACTTACTTGTGTTCCTCCTTACTCTATAAACCCTTCATCTCTATATATTGTTATTATTATTATTATTATTATTATTATTATTATTATTATTATTATTATTATTATTATTAAATGCTAAGCTACAACCCTAGTTGGAAAAGCAGGATGCTATAAGCCCAGGGGCCCCAACAGGGAAAATAGCCCAGTGAGGAAAGGAAATAAAGAAAAATAAAATATTTTAAGTATAGCAACATTAAAATAAATATTTTTTATAAAAACTATAAAAACTTTAACAAAACAAGAGGAAGAGAAGCGAGATAGAATTGTGCCCGAGTGTACCCTAAAGCAAGAGAACTCTAACCCAAGATAGTGGAAGACCGTGGTACAGAGGTTATGGCACTACTCAAGACTAGAGAACAATGGTTTGATTTTGGAGTGTCCTTCTCCTAGAAAAGCTGCTTACCATAGCTTTAAAGTCTCTTCTACCCTTACCAAGAGGAAAGTAGCCACTGAACTATTACAATGTAGTAGTTAACCACTTGGGTGAAGAAGAATTGTTTGGTAATCTCAGTGTTGTCATGTGTATGAGGACAGAGGAGAATCTGTAAAGAATAGGCCAGACTATTCGGGGTCTGTGTAGGCAAAGGGAAAGAACCGTAACCAGAGAGAAGGGTCCTATGAAGTACTGTCTTGCCAGTCAAAGGACCCCATAACTCTCTAGCGGTAGTATATCAACGGGTGGTTGGTGCCCAGGCCAACCTACTACCTATATAAGGATATATCTAGCCACTACTGACCCCAACATAGGCCTAGTAACCCTAGTTCATCAGCAACTACTCAGCAGCCAGGTGATAAATAGCTGGATTCTTCCCTTGTCCATTCAACTTTAGTGTATAGGGTCAGTTGCTGAATACTTGCTTCTAAAGCTTGCCTGCTTTGTTTGTTGATTAAAGTCTAGCTGTTTTTCTATTCGACCTGATATTGTAAATATTTTATATATTACTGAAAGTAAACTTATTGGGCAGCAATTTTTAGGTCTTTTGTGTCTCCCTTTTTGTGAATTAGCACTGGTATATTGTTAAGGTTTTCCCAAGTTGTAGGTGTAGAGCAGTGGTTCCCAAACTGGGGGGTGCGCCCCACTAGGGGGGCGTGAGGACAATACAAGGGCGTTAAGTCTTCTGCTTGAAATTACTTGTTTAATAGAATAATAAAATCATTAAAAGAACAAATATCTGTCATTACATACATGCATCCATCTCACTAAATTTGACCAGAAATTGTGCCTTAGTCTCATAGGTATTTTGCCATGTTTTCAAATTATCTATTCTTAAAATTGCAACTCAATTTTGTCCATTTGCTAATGTTCAAACTTTTTTTCACTCACATTGAACCAAATGTTTTGTTTTTAGTTAATGGAATGTAGTATTATTTGTTTGAGTGGCTTTCATTATTAAAATGTAATAAAAACAGAAATCTGTTTTCCTGTACAATGCTAAAAAATAAATGCAAGAATCATTTCATATAAAAAAAAGAGAGGTGTGGGGGCGTACGGGTCTACTGGAAGGGAAAAGGGGGCGTCAGGTAAGATAGTTTGGGAACCACTGGTGTAGAGCATTCTTGCAGACAATTTGTGTAAAGTTCATCAAGTTTTACTACCAGGAAATATCCTCCATCTATTATTGTTAGGTCATCTTCTGCTACTTTGACTCTTTTCATGCCTTTTAATGCTTTTATCTTTTTTTTTTAATTCCCCTACTAATAAATTTGGTACCGGCTCAGGTGTTTCATTATTTGTATTGGCAAAGTTATTTCTTATATCACTATAATATAGCATTATATAGAAATTTTTATCACTCCATCTTTATATTCGATAATATTTTCATTTCCATCCTTATTGCAAACATCTGTTGGCGCCCTGTTCCAAGTCTTCTTTTCAATCAATTTGATGTTTCTTACATTCTTTAGTAATACCTCAATTTTGGTCTGACTGTGTTTACGTATATCTTGGGTTTTTAGTTTGCTTATTGTTTTGGATAGTTCTTATAATTACATATACAGTCTATATATGTATGTATATATATATATATATATATATATATATATATATATATATACTAGTGTTAAAACCCTTTCGGTTCCTTCCTACAATGCCATATATTCAGCTTAAACTTTGTTAGTTTTTGTAGGCTCTTATTTCGAGCCTCAATGGTCCATCTACTGACCCCGATGTATTTTTCAATTACAGTTCATGCCCTATCTAGATCATTTGTTCTTTTAGGTCATAAATATTTTCGATATATTATTATTATTATTATTATTATTATTGTTATTGTTATTATTATTATTATTATTATTATTATTGATATATATTATTATTATTATTATTATTATTATTATTATTATTATTATCTAAGCTACAACCCTAGTTGGAAAAGCAGGATGCTAATAAGCCCAGGGGCTCCAGCAGGAAAAATAGCCTTGTGAGGAAGGGAAACAAGGAAAATTGAAATATTTTAAGAACAGCAACAACACCAAAATAAACATTTCCTATATAAACTATAAAAACTTAACAAAAACAAGAGGAAGAGAAAAAAGATAGAATAGTGTTCCCCATTGTACCCTCAAGCAAGAGAACTCTTAACCCAAGACAGTGGAAGACCTTTTTATCCTCTTGGGGTTACTGATGTGAGTGTCATGTATCAAAAGTGCCTTCGTCGACATTTAAAATGCTGCATATTGACTCCAATATTCTATATACTCCCACGCAAATTTATAATGCCTACTGAATATTTCAATTGAAGGTGTTTTACATATCTAGGATGTTCATGTTAGATTGGATTTTTGATTAGTTAAGTACCTAATGAAATTGAATAAGGTGGACGCATGAACTTCATCATTATTGTTTTGGCGGTGTTGTGACTTCTTAAACATGGAATTGACAGACTATTTTAGATTGTTAGAGTTAGGTCTTATTATTCAGTTGTGTGGAAACATTTCTATCGTATCCACATTGAAGCATTTCTTTTTGAATACTTTATTTCGTAGAAAATATTATCCTAATTTGACATCATTTAGTACTTGATTCTTCATTAATTTCTCATCAGTTAGTTGTTTTTCATTTAAGGGATTTAAAAACGCTCGTATGCTTGCAATATTATTTATTTTTCCTTCATGTAAATAAAATGTTGTTCTTTTTATGTGCATATATAGTCAGGTTTTGCATGCATTATTTCTTGGTATTTTTTACTGTTTGATATATATATATATATATATATATATATATATATATATATATATATATATATATATATACATATACATATGCATATACATATATTTATGTGTATACATGTTTCTTCAGAAAGGCCCATAAAAGAAACAAAGGAAAAATAAATAAATGACTATATTTCGACCAATATAAATTGGCCCTCTTCAAAGTGTACTGTAAAAATGAGAACAGGAGTGTACAGTAACAGTTTATATAAGAAAGCAAAAGGGTGTCTCTAATTGTTGTAAGAAACTTGTATGAAGTGCGTGTAAGGATTAGCCTAATTTAATCCCATCCTGGTGCGTCTTCATATTTTTGAGCCGGTCGATCGGAAGATATCTTGACCTCTGATGTATATCTGGTGGTCGGTCTTGGTGGATTATCTTTTTTATAATGGGGTTGAGAGGCGTGTTGTCCACTATGTCATCTTTCCATTGCCCGTCGGATAAGTTCATTATGTTTGTTTGCTTTATGAGGGCTGATTCTAGAATCTTCCTTCTGTAAGGACAGGTACTCTTCAAAAACTAAGATGAAAAACACCAGTTAATATGATACCCTAAATCTCTAAGATGAACGAAAATCCCCAAGTTTTCAAAGCCATACGCGACAGATCTTTTATGTTTGGATAATCTTTGAGATATAGAACAGCGCGTTTTTCCTACGTAGACTTTTTCACGGTCTTCACATGGTACTTTATAAACTCCGGATTCTATATATGTTTTATTTTGATAAACATTAATAAGGGCTCTTCCTATGGTCTTGGGATATGAAAAAAACAAAAGGGTTCTCATCTTTAATATTATTTGTTATATTTTTGATACCTTCTATATATGGGAGTTTTATCATATTTTTAAAATCTCTTTGGTTGGTAACATCGTGATCTTTATGATATATTGTGTTGGCTTTGTTGATGGCCTTTTTTCTGTGATATACGTCGGCATTTTCATTCTTTGCTCTCCTTATTTCATCGCTAGGGCCTAAGCCAGTGTGCATTAATAATCTGGGAGTGCTTTACTTTAAATAACAGTCATTCTTCTTTTCCTCTGTTTGTAAGACGCCTTGATGACGTCGGTAGATTCATATATACCAGATTCACAGTTGTTTATTTATCTGACATTTTTGTTCTTTTGGAAGGTAATTGTTGAACCCCATATTTTTTATTTGCTTTTTATATCTAATAAAATGAAGTTTACTGGGTATAATTCTATTTATTTTTCATCTATCTTTTGTACAACTTTGCCTCATTCCCAAGTATTTTTTCATGAAGCCAGTAATATAAGCACATTAGAAACAATTTTTGTTTTCATCATTGGAAATTTTTATTGATCCCTAGAACTTACCTTTTCCGGTGAACATCTTCAGCATTTCTACATTGACTCTTTGTTGATTCTTTCATAAAGTTTTTCTAGATCCCTTTACAGCTGTTTTACTTAGCTCAAATTTTCACCAAATATTTTCATAAATATTTGATTCATATACAAAACTTCTATGTTTGCTCGTGTCATATCAATCTTCCTTAGCATATGCTATACCATTATCTTGGATTCAACACGATAAAATTAGGTATACTCATTTAAAGATATTTTATCTTTAGAATGTTTTCTATCTGTAAAAGTTCAATGTGATGGAAAATTATCTAAGAAACTTTTCAACTTATCTCTTTGAAAGAAGCGTTGGTAGTCCATGACCTTTCGAGTTTCTTTACCATCGTTGTGAATAAATAAGTTTCACAAGTATATATATTTTGTTGAAAAGAACCAAAATTTGACATCAACATTTAACAATGCAGATAACAGGAGTCATGTTCATCTGTTTTTTTTTTGTTTTTGTTTTTTTGTCATCACCACTTACCTTTCTGCAAGCATTTATAACCTGGCAGTTTTGTAGGCGTATATACTTGTTTGCTGATGCAAGGATACGGGCCTGTGCAGTGGTTTGCTACGCGACATAATTTAGCAACACCCTTTCTATGTGAAGTCGTTCTTACTCAATTTAACTTTCAAATGTTAATTTTGCAATTTTATTTTCATCAATGGAAAAAGGCAAGTCCCTTATGTTATATATATATATATATATATATATATATATATATATATATATATATATACAGTATATATATATATATATATATATATATATACCAAGGGTTGTGGTGGCCTATTTGATAGCATCCTTGACTGGTGAGCGCCAGACTGGGGTATGAGTCCTGCTCAAACTCGTTTGTTCCTTTAGTGGCTGCAACCTCACCATCCTTGTAAGCTAATGTTGGGTGTTATGGGGGGAGCCTATAGATCTACCAGAATTGCCTGGCCATCCTTGGTCCTAGCTTGGGCGGAGAAGGGGCTTGGGTGTTGATCATATGTATATATGGTCAGTCTCTAGGACATTGTCTCGCTTGATAAGGCAATTTCACTGTCCCTTGCCTCTGCCATTCATGAGCGCCATTTAAACCTTTAAACCTGACTTTCTGAAAAAGCTTACTCAGCAAATTATTGTATTTTTACTTATTCTATGCCAACATATGCACTTGATGAACAATCATATTGTCGAAATCCATTCAGTAAGGACACAAAAGAGTACACAAACTTCACTTATGAAATTTATTTTTCCTTTAATCTTGAAATGAATTTTCCTTAGTTGGAGGATAAAAAATAGACTGCTGTTATAGATAGAATAGTTTATTTTTTTGGAGATTATGTAACAAAATTATCAATGTACATTGTACATTATATATACAGTTCCAAAGGGTGGTGGTATCAAGAGAAGGTGAACAATATGTTTCTGAGAATAAAATCAAGTAAAAGGAAAGTAAAAACATTATATATATTCATGTATAACCTTGAGAAATAGAATCAGATTTTGAAAGTTCTCTCTCTCTCTCTCTCTCTCTCTCTCTCTCTCTCTCTCTCTCGCTTACACAATATTAAATTGCCAATTAATATACAGATAATTAAGTTCATAAAAATCTATAACATTATGATATGCAACGAAGGTAGCGCTGTCATTTTAACCTGACACATTTCATTATTTACCTTTTCCACTCCATTGGCACCGTTGAATAGCCATCCCGGCCCCTGTGCTGGGAAATATGACCAAAATCTATGGCTGAATTATTTAGCTCACCATTAAAATACATTATTTTCATGTGCTATGAGAAATAGAAGGAGTAAATTCAATTCTGTTTGATTGATAATGCTGCGGATTTTACAGAGGAACGGTATTCCAAGGACACTGTTTATTCGGAGTAAAGGCTGCAGTGATCTGGGCGATCGCTTTGGCGTGGACTGGGTGTCCTTGCGTCCTTCTATGGCTTTGGGCTTGGCGTAGTTCTTGCACCTTTGGCCTTTATGAATTTTGTATAGAACACAGGGATAGTTACAAGGATTTTCGATGTCTCAAAGACTTTTTAGTCCATCCTTGGAGACTATTTGCTCTTGGGTAGAGCGATTTAGAGAGAACGAGAGAGGACGAATTATAGGAGAGAGAGAGAGAGAGAGAGAGAGAGAGAGAGAGAGAGAGAGAGAGAGAGAGAGAGAGAGAGAGAGAGAGAGAGAGAGATTGATTGATTTAAAGTTTTCAGGCATTAAAACCAATCAATCTCTCTCTCTCTAGAGAGAGAGAGAGAGAGAGAGAGAGAGAGAGAGAGAGAGAGAGAGAGAGAGAGAGAGAGAGAGAGATTCAGTTCACAAAAAGGAGAGACAAAAGATAGTGTGACTCGATAAAAGCGAAATTGAGAAATATAATCTGAACTTTGTTATAGACATTTAAGGACTTTCATAGGTCTCTTCTTTTCCCTTCTCTGGAATCCCGCCGGATATGGTTTGCAACAGGAGTAAATTTAAAAATATAAAAATAGAAATGAAAGATAGAAAAGGAGAAGCTTTGTATTTACAGCTATTGAATTGTACGGTACAGAGAGAATAAATAAGGTGAAAAAGGCCAACTACTTTAAGAATACGTCAGTGTCAGGTTTCTTAAGGGAAATTATGTATATATATATATATATATATATATATATATATATATATATATATATATATATATTATATATATATATATATATATATATATATATATATTTATATATATGTATATATATAAGTATATATATTATATATATTTATATATATAATATATATATATAATATATATATATGTATATATATATATACATATATATATACATATATATATATATGTATATATATATATATATATACACACATATATATATATATATATATATATATATATATATATATATATATATATATATATACTATGGCAAATCAGATAATCAAGGAAGAGTTAATGAAGCATGTCTTTTTTTTGTCTAGAATTTAGATTTTTTCTTTTATATATAGATATATATATATATATATATATATATATATATATATATATATATATATATATAATTATAACAGGACGAGTGACCTATGATATGTAGGGTGCAATGGATACCCTTGTGATGATTATAGGCCCAAAATAGAGAAAGAAGGGCACAATTTGTCACTGCCATGCTTCATTAACCAAAATATACACGAGAGGGAAGATCAACATTGTCGTCTTCGTTCGTACAAAGTTTTTTTTTTCGTAAACTAATAGATACTTCGACTGTGACAATACAATTATTTTCACTGAATGAATCTAACTAAAATTCTGAAATGTCGCAGAGGAAAACGAAATCGTATCTTTGAGAATAACAACTGATTTCTTTCTTCATTTCAAATCTCAAGCGAGGAAGCTTATCCCCACAATTATTCTCAAAGTAAGAAAGGCTATTTGGAATTGCCTTAGGCCTGTCTCGTATGATAATATTTTCAATATCTTTAATATCTTGAAGGTAATACCTAGTCCTGTAAAGGGTTTGGGAAATCAAGGCGCTATGCACGTGTGTACAATCTTTAACCGCCTAGTAGCAAATGAAAGTGATTTCCTTTTTTCATAGAAGAATTAGGGCAAATTATTTATGAATTCATAACAGAGCCTCTAAATAAATGTATCGAGTTCCCTGAATCAGAAGATGGTGTCTACCGAGTTACTGACGTTGCACTTCTTTCAGAAAAGGCTTTAGATAAGCAGAGTCTGAAAAAATCTGTTACAAGAGAAGTTGGCAAGAAAGTCAAAGACACAAAAGAATTGAGCATTGTACAAAATAATATTAAACTAAAAAATTTTTATAGCATTTGCATTATTCGTTGGGAATGCTTTACTAGCTCTCCCCTTTCATGTGTAAGATTAAGTAACATTAAAATTTCAGGTTGAACTGAGAGAAGAACTTGTCAAACTCGGCAGCTGCCGGTGATCGACCGTTTTGGTTGATGACAAAATGACTAGCAGGGTTGAAATTAGGGAGTGGAAGTGGACGTCCAACTGTAGATGCACTTGGAGTGGGTGGTGGTGGTGGTCTAGTAGCGGCTGTGAAGGTCGCTGGAGGTGGAGGAGGAGGCCTGGAAGCTAAGGTTGGGGTTGCTGCAAATGTCTGAGGAGCAAATGGATTAGGAGCTGGTCTGGGCAGGAAACTGCTGCTAGACCCAGTCTTTACTTTAACATTTGTGAAAGTTCCACTGGCAGCATCAAATACCAGTTGGTTTGCAACATCGCTTCCTCCAGTCAAAGTTTGAGACCCATCATCAAGTGAGAAATGACTAACTGGTGAGGTTGTAGGAGGTGGTGGTGGAGGTGGTGGTCTGGTGGTTGGAGGAGGGGGAGGAGGTCTGGTAGTAGGTGGTGGTGGTGGGCGAGTGATAGGTCTAGGTGTTGTGAATACGGGGCGACGAGTTGTTGGTCGTGGGGCTGCAAAGTTATTAAAAAGCTGGTTAAATTCTCTGTCAAAATCAAAGGCAATAGGTTTTGGAGTTGGCCTGAAAGAAGGGCCCTCTGGAGGTCTGAAAGCTTGATGAGTGGTTGGCTGGAAGCTAGGTTCTTGCACTGGGGCTCTTGTTGGTTGAGAGACATGTACCTCTTCCTCTTCAGGAATTGAAATGGGTTGAGGGCGTCTCACTTGTTGCTGTGTTGCAGGTCTAAGTGATGGTGGAGTTGTAAATCTATTGAAAGAAGGAGGGGTCGTGAAGACAGGAGCAGGAGCTGGTGTAACATTAATTGGTTCTTCAAATGCTTCAGGGAATGCTGGTTCACGAACTTGCTGTTGCTGTTGAACTCGTTGAACTTGCTGTTGAACTGGGACAGGACGGAAAGTCTGTTGGGATGTAGTACGTGGGGATGGACGTTGACGACGATTTGCTCTAACTGGTGTTTGTACTTCTGGCTGAGTATTTTGTACTGGTTTGCGACGGCGATTGAACTGTAGCTGTTCCAGTTGATCTTGAGAAAGTGGCTGTTCCTTTGTTTGTTGAAGAAATTGGTCATTAAGTGGTAATGTAGGGAATTCTTGAGTTTCTGGATCAGCAACAGCATTGGGATCACATTTGTTACCTGATGTGTATGTAAATTCACGACGAATGCCTTCTGGATCAACATATCCATACTTGCCGTCTACTACACAGTCCAGTCTTCGAACTTCTTCCTTGAAAGAACCATCTGCAGCTTCATAACCAAAGACATAGCTTCCTTCCTCATCAAAGTATGAGTAACGACGGATGGTTTCTACTGGTGGCTCTGTAGTACGGTCATTGCCAAATCGTGGAATAATATGCTCAGAACGAGAATCAATTTCAAGGCCTGAATTCAAAGCTTTGTGAGGTTCATGGTCAAAGTTTACATTAAAGTCATCTGAAGGTCTGGATTGCACAACACGACGGGATTGAGGTCTGGTAGGACGTCTTGATATGATTTCATTATGAATCACTGGAGCTTCAGTTACAGGGTCTGTAACAATGTGTTCAAAGAAAGGAGCTTCAGTAAAGGGATCTGTTGAAAAAACGCTTTCTTCAGTATCAGGGAATACTGGCTCAGGAGCTTGTGTTGTAATTGTAAAAACTTGTGTAGGTGGATGGAAAGTTGTGGCTTCTGGCTGTGCCACTCGGACTCTATTTCCGCGAACTGGGATCCTGACACGGACGGGTTTGTTTTCTACAGGGGTTTCGGCTGCATTTTGAAAAACTGGTCTTCTAGGTACTGGTGTTGATTGAACAGTGTTTTCGACAGTACGGGCACGTTGCCTTCTGCGGGACTGTAAGATACTTTGTGCTTCTGTATCCCCACTACGTGCAGCCTCTTGCAAAGCTCGGAATCTTTGCCGAGCTAGTCGTCTCTGTTCCCCTCGCTGGCCTGAAACTAGCACAGCTGCAGTTCCAGCCAGTAAGAATATCTGAAATGTTGGAATGAAATTTATTAATTAGGGAAAATTTATATTACAAATTTAAAAGCTGACATTATGATCTCATAAAAAAAAGGATGACAAAAAGAAATCGAGAGATTTGAGGTTTTCTGGAATTTTATATTGTTAGTGATGTCACGGTATAAGTATTTGATAGTTTAAGCTATGTCTTTAACCAAATCAATTCTTCAAATTTTCCTCTCATTAATTTTGATTTTTTTCCTTTTGTAACAATCTTTAATAAGTTCAAGTAAAAAAACAAAACAAGAAAACAGAGACAACCATACAGTTGATTGAATGAGAGGATATACGTAAAGACTAGAGAGGGAGAAAAGGAAAGAACGGGTTGTAGGCAAGTAGAAGAAAGAGTGAGGTGGATTTATTTACTATCATTATCACTAGCGATTGCATGCATAGGCTATTTCTATTCAATTATAATGATAAACAGCTAAGTAATGTTTGTTTACATCTAATCATTGCTATTTTTTTCGGTTTCGGGAAATACTAGATCCTGGACTTCATGAGAATCTTCAGTGCCTATTGTGCAATCCTTTACTGTCATAAAACTTCTGCTTTAGTGTTTTTTTTTTTTTTTTTTTTTTTTTTTTTTTTTTTTTTTTTTTTTTTTTTTTTTTTTAGAACCTCATTTAAAGTCAAGGCTATCCATTTCGACCCTGATTCCCATAAGTGCACAGCCTCTACAACGGTTCCAGAAGGCTAAAATTACTGCCAGATCTTTGCTCAGACAGCTTGTACGACATTTACAACGCTTCCAGAAGGCTCACATCACTGACAAATTATTTTAATAATAATAATAATAATAATAATAGATTAATACATTTATGACCTTTCGTTTGGCAATAGTTTTTCCCTTATTTATGTATCAAATCATTTCTTCACTACTCTCAGTCAAATATGATATCCATATTGAAGCATTTCGCATACGGTGTACATTTTCTTCTATTTGAAGAAGTTTTAGTTTATTAAAGCATTTTATACTAAGTCTAATTATAGTGTTTTGTTATTCCTAAAACACTCATGTACATTTAAGTATTGGAAATATCAATTTTGATAACCAGAATATTTAAAGTCTTGAGATTAAGTATACCTAACCTCAGCGCTATTAAATGATTTTTATTGTTCACTTAGGTGTATATTTATTGACATGATTATTTGATTTTTGTCCTTATGTGTTTCTAGATAAAAATTTTATTTTTCACTTATTCGTACATTAATGATGCATGCAGTGAATAATTTCAGCAATAATAAAATCTTAATAATTTTCATAATTATTATATCAATAATTGTGATAATAATAAATTTGATAATTTTTATAATGATTATAATTTTAATGATATTGATGGACGATCTAGGCACCGCCATTGACATGTGCTTTTTTTTTTTTTTTTTTTTTAAATCAAAGTAATTTTTTTGGTCATCTCCCTTTAAAAATTAGTTGTACCTGAAAAGTATATCTTCTCACTTTATTAAAGAACACGTTAACAAGAGGTCATATGGGTGGGTTATGAACGGTTCATAAAGTTAACATGGAGGATACCAAGACAGGAGGAAATTGGTATACTGAATAAGACGAAGGGTGATAAATGATTAGCTAAAGTCGAAGATACTTAAGAGATAGGAGTCGATGTTGAGTTTGAAATGTTCAAAGGATAGTAGAGAATTATTTGGGTATAGGCCCAGTAGGTGGAAACGTGAAAGTATGTGGTAGGATTGGGAAATGAGAGATTCGGTGAAGATGTAAAAGGGATCTGTTCTTTATGATAGAAGAATTATGTAGGCAGATGATTTCAGCTTTAAAAATGACACCATGAACTAGATGAAATATCAAACAGAAAACTATTTAAATTTCTAAAATGAACGTGAACGACTGCTTGTTTTATAAAACGTTTGAATAGTAAAAAGGTTCTAGAATGAAAGATGCAAATGAAAATATATTACCATTAGGGAATGTAGAAGCTGAGCCTTTTTTAGTTGAATACTTTAATGGGCTGTTTCATACAAATGAATAATACCAGGTAAAATTGACTGTTGCAAGAGCTTAAAGATAGTTGTGGAAGTGACTAATGCTTGCGTAAGAATGGAAAGGAATGGGAGTTGGTGAGATTACAAATGATACATTGCATTACGTTGGTTTGAGTGAGGTGATGGCTAGGCCATGTAGGGTATGATTATTGGAAAAAAGGAGAAGGCGCCTAAGGAAGGGGCGAGAAGCATTGCCTCTTATAAGGAAACAGTTAAAAAGGAGATTATAAGTGTTAATATGCTTGGAAAGGTGCTTAGCTTGCTTTTTACTAAGAAATTAATATAGATGACAAGAGAATTGAAAGAGAGACTGCACTGTGAATTTAGCTTGTATGTTTCTAGTATGTAATGTATAACAACTACTGTATGTTTAATGAGATGTAGAGGGACGAAAGTGTGATAGCCATACATGTGAACCTAAAGTAGGAGATATAAAGCGAAGGGGCCCGGAAATCTGTTGCATGAACGACAGATCATTTAGAATAAATAGTTTCTTTAAAGAAACTGAATATTGTGCAAGATTATACAGTATGGACGAAATGAAAGTGGTTTGCATAGCGTTGAGGTGCATGAAGCGAATTCTAACTAAATCCTTCTGGAGGAGATGGTGTGTGAGTGTTGAATGCATATGCAAGTACAGAATTGAAGAAATCCAAGTTGCATGTTTCGTATGTGTAAATTAAGGAGTCACAAAGGGGAAGAAATGTACGAATATGTAAAGGTTAGTTTAAGTAAACAGAATGAATGGCATACGTGACCCTTTCCCACGTGAAATAAATCTACAAATGGCACTTATTGTAACAGTGGCTGTTATTATTATTATTATTATTATTATTATTATTATTATTATTATTAGCCAAGCTACAACCCTAGTTGGAAAAGCAAGATGCTATAAGCCCAAGGGCTCCAACAGGGAAAAATAGCCCAGTGTGAAAAAGCAATAAGGAAATAAATAAGCGATGAGAAAAAAATTAACAATAAATTATTCTAATAACAGTATCATCAAAACAGATATGTTATATATAAACTAAAAAAAAAGACTTATGTCAGCCTGTTCAACATAAAAACATCTGCTGCAAGTTTGAACTTCTGAAGTTCTACTGATTCAACTACACGATTAGGAAGATCATTCCACAACTTGGTCACAGCTGGTATCGTAATTTTCTCTGAAGCCTCTGTTTTGGAGGAATAGATTTCTTTATTGATAAAAAAACATTACTTCTTATGTATATAGTGCTTATAAGAAGTGTCACTAAAGAGAATGGCTTGATAGCCTTCCACCAGTTCCCTTCATCGACGAAAGAACAAGGAAACCAAGGCAAAGACAAAGGGTTAATTTGCTTTCCAAATGAAATTCTTGGATTCCAAGTGATTGCTCGTTTTTTTATTCGTGGGCAGCGGAAGACATTTATCTTTTATCAAGGTTATTCGATGTTCCACGCATCTTTCCCAATATGTACATGCAAGAGAATCCACGCTTTTACTTGATGATGATGATGATGATTATTATTATTATTATTATTATTTTTACTATTATTATTTTTGTTATTATTATTATTATTATTATTATTATTAGTAGTAGTAGTAGTAGTAGTAATCTTATTATCATTGTTATTATTATTACTACCACTGCTGCCTAAGCTACAACCGTTGTTGAAAAGCAAACTGCTATAAGCCCAAAGGCTCCAACAGGGAAAAATAGCCAAGTGAAGAAAGGAAATAAGGAATTAAATAAACGATATGAGGAATAATGAACAATTAAAATAGAATATTAAAAAAACAGTAACAACATCAAAACATATATTTTACATATAAACTATAAAAAGACTTATGTCACTCTGTTTAACGTAAAAACATATTCATAAACTAACTAAAAGACATATCAGTGGGCTTTGTCACATAAATGGAATGGCAGTTAATGTCGTGGTGTTTTTAAATGCTGTGTATAAAGATATGCTTTGGGCTATTTCTGATACTTTATAGATCGCTCTCGTAGGCGTAATCATCTCCATGTAGGGAAGATCTGCCCGGGAACCCAACTTGGTTACGCCTTCCAGGTCCTGGAGCGTGTGCTGTCAGATGATGGAACGTGTAATCATATAGCCTACACTTGTACAAAGAGAGAGAGAGAGAGAGAGAGAGAGAGAGAGAGAGAGAGAGAGAGAGAGAATCGTGATGTTGATTATTTCCGGATTGGTAAAGAGGAAGGTCATGATCTTTATTGCTATCTGAAAAATGTTGATAACTTGTCGGAAAATAAATGCTAGCAATTTTGCGTAATCAAAACGGGATTTTTTTCTGCCTCTTAATATTTTTTTTTTTTTTTTTTTTTTTTTGACGGGTGAAATAACGTTTTATTTTTAAGTTGATGGATTATATCCATGATATATCTCTCATATTCTTATATCGTGTACTTTGGAGATGTTCACCTTGATATTTCACTTTCATTTTGTATTTGAGTTATTTAGATTAGGCTGCAATTACAAAAAAAAAGGATGTATCTATAATTGATATCCTTCCAAATGATCATTTCATAGGTTATTTTTCATTTGCTTACTTGTCAATGCCCAACCAATGAACAATTGAAAAATATCCTATCTAATAGATATAGATAAAAAAGCTAGTTTAAGGTAGTGCCATAGCTTCTGTACCATGGTCTTCCACTGTCTTTTGTTAGAGTTCTCTGGCTTGAGGGTACACTAGGGAACGCTCTTTCTATCTTGTTTCTCTTCTTGTTTTTATGAAGTTATATTTTATAAAAGATAGATCTAATTTAATGTAGTTAATTATCTTAAAAAAAATATTTTTATTGTTATTACGTCTCTTGCAGTTTATTTCTTTCTTTGTTTCCTTTTCTCACTGAGCTATTTTCCCTGTTGGAGCCCTCGGGATAATAGTATCAAGTTTTTCCTACTAGGGTTGTAGCTTTGCTAGTAATAATAATAATAATAATAATAATAATAATAATAATA
>NC_090725.1:288757209-288766349 GCF_036898095.1 Palaemon carinicauda
TGGACGAGGATTAAAACTGGTAGGCGAGAATGATCATGAATGGGAGGTAAATCAGTTGTTGTTTGCGGATGATACTGTACTGGTAGCAGACACAGAAGAGAAGCTTGACCGACTAGTGACAGAATTTGGAAGGGTGTGTGAGAGAAGGAAGTTGAGAGTTTATGTGGGTAAGAGTAAGGTTATGAGATGTACGAGAAGGGGAAGGTGGTGCAAGGTTGAATGTCATGTTGAATGGAGAGTTACTTGAGGAGGTGGATCAGTTTAAGTACTTGGGGTCTGTTGTTGCAGCAAATGGTGGAGTGGAAGCAGATGTACGTCAGAGAGTGAATGAAGGTTGCAAAGTGTTGGGGGCAGTTAAGGGAGTAGTAAAAAATAGAGGATTGGGCATGAATGTAAAGAGAGTTCTATATGAGAAAGTGATTGTACCAACTGTGATGTATGGATCGGAGTTGTGGGGAATGAAGTGATGGAGAGACAGAAATTGAATGTGTTTGAGATGAAGTGTCTGAGGAGTATGGCTGGTGTATCTCGAGTAGATAGGGTTAGGAACGAAGTGGTGAGGGTGAGAACGGGTGTAAGAAATGAGTTAGCGGCTAGAGTGGATATGAATGTGTTGAGGTGGTTTGGCCATGTTGAGAGAATGGAAAATGGCTGTCTGCTAAAGAAGGTGATGAATGCAAGAGTTGATGGGAGAAGTACAAGAGGAAGGCCAAGGTTTGGGTGGATGGATGGTGTGAAGAAAGCTCTGGTGATAGGAGGATAGATGTGAGAGAGGCAAGAGAGCGTGCTAGAAATAGGAATGAATGGCGAGCGATTGTGACGCAGTTCCGGTAGGCCCTGCTGCTTCCTCCGGTGCCTTAGATGACCGCGGAGGTAGCAGCAGTAGGGGACTCAGCAGTATGAAGCTTCATCTGTGGTGGAAATGTGGGAGGTTGGGCTGTGGCACCCTAGCAGTACCAGCTGAACTCGGCTGAGTCCCTGGTTAGGCTGGAGGAACGTAGAGAGTAGAGGTCCCCTTTTTGTTTTGTTTCTTGTTGTCGGCTACCCCCCAAAATTGGGGGAAGTGCCTTTGGTATATGTATGTATTATTATTATTATAACAATAATAATGATAATAATAATAAATAAATGTAAATTATTATTAATATTATTATAATAATAATAATAATAATAATAATAATAATAATAATAATAATAATAATAATAATAACAATAATCACTGGTGCCTCTCGACGAGGGGAAAGGTTTAGTGCATGCATGTTATGTGATTTCATGAGGATCCTGTTTGGAATAATAACAAGTGTCGACCAGGAAATGATTGCCAATAATTACCTATAATTGGTCATGAGAAACTATTCCGACCGCCAAATTACTTTCGACTAGAGTAGTTCTATTCTTTCCTTTTATCTTTCTTTATTTTTAGTTTGAGTTAGTAACTCGTTTTTCAGGTGTGCTTTCCTGCACCTATTCTTTTCTTCGTTATATTTTTCTTTTCTTCTATATATATATATATATATATATATATATATATATATATATATATATATATATATTTATATATGTGTGTATACATACAGTATAGAATATATATATATATATAATATATATATATATATATATATATATATATATATATATAAAACCCTTATATAGTAAAGAGCAAGTGCCTCTCTCTCTCTCTCTCTCTCTCTCTCTCTCTCTCTCTCTCTCTCTCTCTCTCTCTCTCTCTCTCTCTCTCTCTCTGTATGTATATATAAGTAAATAAATATATATATATATATATATATATATATATATATATATATATATATATATAAACCCTTTATTAGTAAAGAGCAGGTGCCCCTCTCTCTCTCTCTCTCTCTCTCTCTCTCTCTCTCTCTCTCTCTCTCTCTCTCTCTCTCTCTCTCTGTATATATATATATATATATATATATATATATATATATATATATATATATATATATATGTGTGTGTGTGTGTATTCATATAAACCATAAATACCTCTCAATATCGAATTCGCTCCGCCTCGGAATCAAAGACCCAAGGGGAATTAACTTTATGGTATTAGCTTCTGGTGGGCCAAGGATTTGAACCCGGACCAAGTCGAAGTTAAGGTTCCAGTGACTTACCACTTGGCCATTTTAAAGCTTTGGTTGGGAGTTAAAAGCGTGAGCATATTTTAAGAAATAATTAAATATTAGAATATATATATATATATATATATATATATATATATATATATATATATATATATATACATACGTATATTTATATATATATATATATATATAGTTATATATATGTATATATATATATATATATATATACATACATATATATATCTATATATATATATATATATATATATATATATGTATATATATGTATATATATGTATATGTATATATATGAATATATATATATATATATATATATATACAGTATATATATATATATATATATATATATATATATATATATATGTGTGTGTGTGTGTGTGTGTGTGTGTGTGGTGTGTGTGTTTGAGAGAGAGAGAGAGAGAGAGAGAGGAGAGAGAGAGAGAGAGAGAGAGAGAGAGAGAGAGTGTAAGTTCTCCAAAGAATAGCATTGAACTATAAAATGTCATTAGCTTTCGGCGACTTCTAGCTGGGACCCACATTGAAATAAAATGTTTGTGTGTCACAGAGAGAGAGAGAGAGAGAGAGAGAGAGAGAGAGAGAGAGAGGAGAGAGAGAGAGAGAGAGAGAGAGAGAGAGAGAATTTGCAAGTTCAAGGCATGCCATAAAGCGTTAAAATATCATATGCTTCAAGTGGTTTCAAGTGAAATGAACTGGATAAGTAAATTAGGATGTTTGAGACGAGGAAAAAGAAAAAAAAAAACAAAAAAACAGAGTGCGTAAAGGTTTTTTGCGGTTACCTTGACTTATAGAACTTGCCTTTTACGTGATAGGTGTTTTCTTGTGTTTAGTTCACATATACGGACGCACAAATACGCTAATATGCAGAAACACACACGTGTTTTGGTAATATGCAGTTGAGCTTGAGACAATAGTTTCTTTTGCCTTCTTTACGGTAAAGAAAAAGATTTCTTGTATTCTGTACCTGTCTATATTTTTAATTGCTTGGTTGTTACATTTAAGTGGGCTTATACCAGCAAGGGCCTTTAGTTTGAAATTAGTATCATTAATATGTAAGCCCTTGAACCGTATTTTTTGTAAGTAGATTCAGCCCACATACCTTACCAATCTCTTCGGGCCTTCAAGCCTCATTAGCCATAGCCGCCTCTCAACAAATTATAATTTTTTGCCTAGATCGACAACCATCGAAAGTATGTACTTTCATAATGAATTCAGGTGGCCATCTACTCTGCCCATTTCCTCTGACCTTCAACCGATCTGCGTTTAAAGCCATCTGGTTACACATTCGGAGAAGAGGGAATGGGCCACTGGGCACAGCCAATGCGACACTAATAAGTAGTTCGAGGGCACACCTAATATTTGGAGCTAAGGCTACCTACCCCCTTCAGCCTTGTACCATATACGCTACCCGCCTACTAATGAGCTTCGTTGTAAATGCAATGGACTTGTCTTGATATTGTCATTGATTTAAAAGTGATTTAAAGAAATGCAGAATATATTTTAATTCAAAGCATAAATCGTCTTCTATTGCAGTTGGCGACCCAAATATATACAACTTTTCAACTTCGATGTATATTTTTTTTGGTGTTGAAGAGTGGGAGTCGAAAGTAAAAGTGAGATTTACGCGTATCTTTTTTTTTCTTTTTTTTATTGTTTAGGAGGTCAGTATCTAGGAGTTTTTATAGGAATTAGTTCCTATTATTACTTCTGAATCAAGTGTTTGTTTTTATACAAGTGGATTATTGTCTTATTGTTCTAGAATTTTATGGATTTTTAATCTTTACATAATTTTGTTTTCGATTATGCATACACACTTTTATACACACATATAGATACATACATACATTCATATAGATATACAATATATATATATAATATATAAATATATATATATATATATATATATATATATATATATATGTATATATACATATATATATATAAATATATATATATATATAGTATATATATATATATATTTACATATATAAAATTTTGCATATACATATGTATATATATATATATAATATATATATATATATATATATATATATATAATATATATATATATTTACATATATAAATTTTGCATATACATATGTATATATATATATATATATATATATATATATATATTTCAGTATATATATAAATTGTATACATATACATATAAGTAGATAAATATGTGAAAAGAAAGCTAGATAGCTATGTAGATAAATACGTCTATAAATGGGATTTTATAACTAGGAGGCATCATTCCAATTATATCCTATATCCCCATCTTTCCTATTTCTTCGAGAAACTGAATTATATCAAGTGCATTCAGAAGGAAAAGAAAAAGAAGACAAAACAAACGCCTCTCTCTCTCTCTCTCTCTCTCTCTCTCTCTCCCTCTCTCTCTCTCTCTCTCTCTCTCTCTCTCGTTACGAAATCCCCTCATAAAATATAGATCGATAAAAAAAAAATCGTGGGAATGTTGCCACCGAGTGTGTGTGTTGACCGCGCTTGCTCAATATTTGTGGCTAAGCGCAGAGGAGAGGTTGGCCGCTGGCTTTGGAGGAGGTTTCAAAATTCGGAACTTTTCCAGTGGTACGTTTGACCAATGAACGTGAAACGCTCCTGGGCTTCGTGTACGGTATGTTTATTGCCTAAGGACGTCTCTCTGATAATTAGAGTTGGGTAATTATCCAGTGGTTCCTAATTATTCCGTAACAAAAATCTGAGTTAGTTTAAAAGTCGAGTTTGGGGCATGCAAAGTTTTGGCGTAGTTTTTTTTTTATGGAAATGTATAAATGGTGTAAGAAGGGGTTTAATTTCATAGTTTGACGAATCTGTCTATTTTATTCCAATTTTTGAGCCATTATGTACGTATCATTAAAATTAAGATTAGATTCATTTCAACCTTATGGGATTTTAATGTAAAAATGCACACCTACTGTACATACAGAAACGTAAAACTCCACATACACACACACACAATATATATATATATATTATATATATATATATAGATATATAATATATATAGATATATATATATATATATATATATATTGTAAGCCTTTCTGTAACCCTTGTTGGAAAACTCCATTAGTTAGGGAATGCATTCCAGTGCCGAAATGAAACGGAAAAAAAGAACCCTAAAATAAGAATACCAAGTAGCAAAAATCTAGACACTCACAGATAAATGATAATGTTGATTAGATATTAACAGAATAACAATGAAGATATATATATATATATATATATATATATATATATATATATATATACATATATATATATATATATATATATATATATATATATATATATATATATATTAACCTAGTGAACATAGCGCGTTTACACTGGATTTCTGAGGTTTCACTGATCAACTGTTATGATAAGAAAGATCATTCCACATTTTGATCACAGGCAGAATAAAACTTCTAGAATACTATTTATTACTGAACATCACTAAAGAAAAGGCACGACTTAGAATCAACTGCATACCTGATACTATGTGGTGGACGGTTTGTGAAGATCTGAATGTGTTTTAAAGAATCATATAAGATAGGGCAGCAAGCAGTTAATTGGACAAGGGTGCCAGAGGTTGATACTATATTTAGTTTAGGGATATGATAGATCATAAGTTTAGTCCAAGTATTTAAGTTGAGAGTCAGCTATTGAAGAACTATATTAAGTATATGGGAGAATAAAAGAATTAGAGAATTTCCTCATGATACAAAGTATTCCAAAAATCTTGAACCACTTTGGTAATATTATTAACTGACTTTTGTGTATTGAATAGAGTGAGAATTAAACCTGTATCTCAAAAGATAATTTTTTATCATGAATGACACCTAAAATTTTAAATGAGTTGCTTCTAGTTAAAGGAATATTGCCAATGAAAATATCTAATGGAGAGGTTACAAGGTCCATAATTTGTACCGTGCAATGATTAGCTAGATCTGTGACAAGAGATTCAGCAACCTAAAGTCTGGATGGAGGTGAAGGGATCAATACATAGAGAATAGCATTATCTGCATAAGTAACACACACACACACACACACACGCATATATATATATATATATATATATATATATATATATATATACATATATATATATATATATATATATATATATAGTATATATATATATGTGTGTGTATATATGTGTGTGTATATATATATATATATATATATATATATATATATATATATATATATATATATATATATGTATATATTTATATATATGTGTGTGTGTTTATTTCATATAAGTATTTATGATGTTCATTATGTATGTTTTATTTTTTCTCTCGAAATCATATTTAGAATACATTGCAACTGATTGTTTCAGTCCCTTCTTTCATTTATGTAAATAATGTCTCTCAACATCTGAATTTGCTTATTAATGGAGTTTGTGGGTAAACTTGTTACAGTATCTTGCAAGCTTTTCAGCTTAATGGCTTCTATTCTTTCTTTTAGGAACGCCTCTGACCATTTCAACAATTGTCTGTTATGTCTGAAGTCCCAGACCTGTTACTAATGCCACCTGCAAAATCTCCTTGAATTTTACAGCATTTTCCTCGATCGCCTTTATAGACTAACCAGATCCTTTTCTACAATAATTACTTTCGTTAAATATATCTCAGAACCTCAGGAAATTATTCTTGCCACCATTAAGACTTAACAAAATCTGCTGTAAACTCCTTTCTGATACCTCACTCGCCTCTGTAAACTCATTCGAAGCTTCTTATTTTATCATTCGGTGTCGAGTGGTGATACCTTAATGTGGGGAAAGGGTTTGCGTATCGCCATAATCAGCAAAGTTGTACTAGTCAGGGCCACCCATAGTAGATTGGGTTTGGTGTGAGCGATCAGACAAAATTTCCCACCATCACCAATCCGCAGTTGGCCAGCGTGGTGATGAAAACGGGCCAAACCCCAGACATGAATAAGGACATGCCTGAGGCCTTCATTCTGCAGTGGACTAGAAACGTCTGCATTTGGTTTTGCTATTATTGATAGCGTTTCATGTCCCCTTTCCCTTTTATTGCTGGGTCGTCATGGATCTATTTTCTAACCCTTCTTCCATATATTAAGCCATTACCTCTTATTTTCCCGATTCAAAAGCTTGATATTAGTTTTTTTATCATATGATGTAAGTGATGTGATATGTGTTGTCTCTAAATAGGGCAAAATCTCAGAAAAATGTCGAAAATAGTTATAATATTTGATTTTAGTATTTATTTTCCTCTCTCTCTCTCTCTCTCTCTCTCTCTCTCTCTCTCTCTCTCTCTCTCTCTCTCTCATAGGCCATACGACCAGAATATAGGCAAATAAAATATAAGTTTAAAGCTTATAGAAAATTACAAATATTATTTTCTATTATTAATCTTTATCAGATAGATGATTTTCAATTAACTCACATTTTTATATATATCACATTACTATGAAAGCTTGACTGCACTGGATACGTCATCAACGCCTGTGAAGCCAGATAACTCAATGAATAAGGGGAAAAACTATTTTAGTGATAAACATTAAATAGAGAGCTTATTGTAAATTCAGAGCGTGAAGAGAGTCAGACCTTGGTTAATTGTTTTACTGAATTTTCTGGATGATTTTCTCCCTGGACTAATTGGGGGTTATGTGACTTTGCAATATCAATCACAATGGAAGTCAGGCTGGTTCTTACAAACATTTATCGCTTAATCAAACAGGTTTTGAGGTTGGGTCTTGTTTCCCAGGGAATTAAACGCAATTTCTCTCTTTATCAAAATCGTTAGTTTTGGAGTCTGATTAAAAAGGCTGATGTGACCACTTTTGCTGATAGCTAGTCTATATCGTCGTTACCATTATTATTTTTTCTATTATTATTATTATATTATTATTATTATTAGCCAAACTACAATACTAATTTTAAAAAATGGGGTTCTATAAACCAAGGAATCTAACAAGGAAAAATAGCCCAGTGAGGAAAAGAAATGGGGAAATAAATAAACTTCCGGGGAAGTCATGAACAATTGATATGAAATATCTTAAGAATGATAACTAAATTAGAATAGATCTTTAATATATAAACTATAAAAAGAGACTTAGGCCTCTCGTCATTCTGGCTGTGAGTAACTATTACTTTAGATTGATGTAGATTTACTCAGCATTGCTTTGCCATGTAGATTGTTTAGTCTATACATGCCGGCCTCTTTGTCATAAATAGAATCAGATCTCTTTTCCCTTCTTGCCAATGACTATTTTTAGTACAAAAGTTACCTCAAAATGTGGTAGTAAAATATATGAAAATCTAACCGACATTCAATTAAGATTAAATACTGAAATTTATCAATTACTCGTGCCAAGATTGTAAATAAGATTTTGCTTCTACAATTTTGTCTGGAATTTTAATCAAAATTGAACGTTCACAAATAAGATAAAACAAGAAAAATCTATAGTTATAATTATCATAATTACTATTATTACTTATTCTAGATGATGAAGAGCATGCATTTTTCTCAAGAAAGCAAGTGCCCTTATTTACACATCAGTCACTCGGGGATTACGTTTGTTAGTATAGAAAGCACACACCACTTTTTGGCATTCCACAAACACCATCACACATGAATTCCTTTCTGAGGCTTCCCGTAGCCCAGCATCACTTCCGTTATTTATAAATAACTTCCTCTGTTTTGGGACGAGAGAGAGAGAGAGGAGTAGACGTTTCTTCACATGCAATGATTGACGATTTCATTTCGCCTTCTTGGCGAACTTCTCTCTTTTTTTCACTTATGCTTAACTTATATCCTAAGGGTCATGGAATGTAAGGCTTACCACAAGTGTTAATCTCATCCTCGCTTCCCCTTTTTCGTCTTAGTTGCGTCACAGACACAACACTACTGCCACACCCATGCGTTCGGCGGCCCCTTTTATATCCTCGGTGGGCCGTGACGTCACAAGGGCACTACGCTAGCGTGAAAGTTTTTATCGGGCTTTTGAAGCCGCCTCCTGTAC
>NC_090725.1:288766849-288769349 GCF_036898095.1 Palaemon carinicauda
TATCGGGTTTTTGAAGCCGCCTCCTGTACTGCTGTATACAGGGACCCGGTGTCAGGTCAGATGACCCAGGCAGCGTACTATTGTTTTGAAAATGTAAAATGGTAATTCCCCCAAAAAATGTATCAGATACGTAAAGAAGTAAAAGCTGGTGTTTTTTTTTTTTTTTTTTTTTTTACAGGAGTGAGATATTTGACACTGTTTGAATGAGAAAGAGATTAAGAAATATTGTAGAGGTTGGGATTTTCATCTACCACAGCTCCCAGTCAGTAGGTCAAATGTTATTGAAACATCTATATCAGTTATTCATACATTTATTAATTGTTCCAGATCAGTCTAAGTCACAGTTAATTGTTCTTTTATACTTTGTATTGTTGAAAATTTTTTAACTTTATCTGGTAAAGGACCGAAATAGAAAATATTCTTGTACATATTCATTAATGTGGAAAAAGTATGTCAATCTAACGCAAACAAGAGAGAGAGAGAGAGAGAGAGAGAGAGAGAGAGAGAGAGAGAGAGAGAGAAAGCGCCGGTCCTGGAATATTTTATTTTCTATTATTCTTGGGGCGTGTCCTTACAAACATAAGAACAAAGTAAAGACTATGACAGCTTTTAATATTTTTCTTAACTTTATTCCCTAGTTGTCTATGATCGTGTTTTTATTACTTTTCTCCTTACTTTACCTAAATATCTGTTTTACATCTTCATATCTTTGTTTGTGTTGGTTTGACTTCCTCTTTAAGTCAACAGAAGATGTAGATGATATTCATTTATTTCTTATGTGCTGTTTAACATTTCACTGTAAGTGGTGGAATGATTTACCGAAATTATTTTTACAATAATAGTATATGTGTTTGTATGATTGCGTTTGAATTTTAAATCATATATTTAAACACTTGATATATATATATATATATATATACAATATATATATATATATATATATATACTGTATATCCCTTTCTGAGTGGAGATACTTTAACGTGGTGAAAGGGTCTGTGTATCGCCATAGTCCGCAAAGCTGTACTCATCAGGGCCACCCATACTAGGTTGATTTGCTGTAAGTGAAAATCTCCCACCTTCACCAATCCGCACCGGCCAGCGTGGTGATAAATACTAGCCAATCCCCAAACATAAATTGCCATGTCTGAGACCTTTGTCCTGCAGTAAACTATAAACGGCTGTATTTGTTATTGTTATATATATAATATATATATATATATATATATATATATGTATATATATACATATATATATATGTATATATAAACATATATATGTATATATATATACATATATATATGTATATATATACTTATATATATCTGTGTGTGTGTTTGTGCGTGTGTGTTTGTGCGTGTGTATGTGTGTGATGTCGGTTTTTGGAGCATTCTGCTCACAATGCGAACAAGAAATTTATGATGATGGAAGATATCACAACTATGAAAAAATAACGGAAAGAAATGTGGTAAAAATAACTTTGATCAGTTATTTTAAAAATGAGGGAAGGGCTAAAGAGCTCGAAGGCTGAACGTTTTTGAATTCTATCATTAGAAATAACAGTAGAGAGAGAGAGAGAGAGAGAGAGAGAGAGAGAGAGAGAGAGAGAACGGTTATGTTTTCACGTTTTTTGGAATTATCTTTCCATAAAGTTTTCCCTTTTCATTCATTTTATATCCATTGTGTATTATTTGCCCCTAATTAAAAAAATTTCCACAGTCTCTCTCTCTCTCTCTCTCTCTCTCTCTCTCTCTCTCTATTTCATATATATATATATGTATATATAACATATATACATAAATATATATGTATATATATATATATATATATTATAAATATATATATATATATATATATATACAGTATATATATATATATATATATATGTGTATGTATATATATATATATATATATATTCAGCAACAGCATTTTTCTTTTGTTTTACATTGACCTCTTATAATTTCATTTTCTATTCTAGTTAAGTCATGTGCTGTTCTTATTATCGTATTATCTCTCTTCATCTTATTTTTTGGTTTTCTCTTATTATTATTCAATTTTCCTGATGTAAAAATTCACCTAAGCGGTTTTTTATTATTCAAAAGGTCGGTCGACTTAATGAGCAATGATATTTATGCAACTATTGCCAGAGCATTTATGCCCGTAATATTTGATGTCTTAGTTTTTACTCTTTTTTTTTTTTTTTTCTGTCATTGACTCTTGATCTGCGGTTCTACTTTTAACCACATTCGATTGCGTTAGTTGAATTTCTAGGAACCTCAAGATAAAATCTTTTGCATTTATCAAGATCTTGGTTTGTGGGGTGCTTCTTAGACTTTTCTACAGATTATTGGAATAATGATCTCTCGCTCACTCTCCCTCTCTCTCTCTCTCTCTCTCTCTCTCTCTCTCTCTCTCCAAATCAGTCTAGCATTCTTTTATCAGATAATTTAGAAGACGCTCTATATGCGGAGAGAGAGAGAGAGAGAGAGAGAGAGAGAGAGAG
>NC_090725.1:288774349-288781849 GCF_036898095.1 Palaemon carinicauda
CCATTCAATTTACCCCTTCATGTGTATGAGGGAAAGAGCAGTCAAAGTGCAATTATACCAATAAACATAAAATTACATCTACAACAAACATCCTCTCTCTCTCTCTCTCTCTCTCTCTCTCTCTCTCTCTCTCTCTCACCCAAACCCGAGAAAAATCAATGTAATTTATCTTTTATTGCTTCTAAGCAGTGTGATTATTTAACTCCCCCTGATTACTTCAACCCCCCCCCCCCCCCCCGTGGTAGTGGGAAATTTTCCCTACTTTTGGAAATGCTAATTCTCATTTGCTGAGGTGGATTTATCACGTGTCAAGAACTCCTCCGACTCACCTCTCTCTTGGTAAAACATAAACACACGCACACACATACACATGCTATTTAGAACAATCGCAGGGAATGTCTGGAAAACCTTGAAGTACCGTATTATTTTTCGAATCGGTTTTTGTGAAGTAAATAAAATAGTTATAAGAGATATCAAATAGGATGTATTAATACCAAAATAGATCAGTTACTCTTTACGAACATAAACAATTGAAACGAAGTTAGCCAGTGATGTGAATAGAAAGAAATTGTTCTCTTTAATTAGTCTCAGTATAATTTAATTTTAATATTTCATTCATAAAAAATTATTTCTGGTTTTCATATTTCAATAATTCATATGAAGATAATTTCTACGCATTATCAAAACATGTTTAAAATATACACGTCAAAGGGTTTGAATATGTTTTAAAGTACTCATGAATATACTTTTATTTCTAAAAATATGTTTTCATAGTGTTTTATCTCATTGACAATAGTAGTTCTCGGCTCTTATTTTATACCAAATCAAATCTTATTATGTCACCCATAGTCGATAGGAGTCCTATATTCATCCTATAAATATGTGCAAATTTTGCAAATGACGAAGACACTATACTGAAGACACACACAAGCTTATAGAGCTTTGATATAGATTTATTTACCAATTTTTGTCTAAATTGAAAATTAAAGTTATGATTATATCCAATTGAAGAAAGTAAACTTGTGAATATATGGCTGAAACTACAAGAATTGACATTTGAATAGTCTTAGAATCCTTTACTAATACGTAAGCATATTTGTAAAGCTACTGGTCAGTAATCATTGACTAATGCAGAGCAGATGTAGCCTGAAGGTAAACGACCCTTGAAAGGCACCTGACAATGAAAAAAAAGCGAGTGACGGACTGAGCGGTGTGGTGTCCAGTAAAGAAAAGTAAAATTGCACATTGTCTTATGATGACCACATTTTGCGTAACAGGTAACCTTGAAGAATTACAGTTGTCTGGGCAAGAGGAAAGAAACGCTACTATCCATATACTGTATAACCTACGACAAAAATTAATAATTGATTTTAAGCAGTTAAACAGTTCGGTAAATGAAAGATTAAGGTCTTATTCAGTGGGCAGCTAATAAAAATGATTTAATTCATAGAAAGATGAAAGTTTTCAGGACGGCAGCCTTGATACGTTGAGTTTTTTGCTTTAGGAATTAATAAAGGTCATTGATGGTTGACTGTAGCATAAGAATCTCGTATCAACTTGCCCATAGACTTGTCATCTTACCTGTAGCTTTCCTTTCCGCTCTTGATTTCTTAAAAATCACCTGTACTAAACCGTATTCATCATTCAGTCGTCATGTTATGTCATTAGTATTCTGTAACTCAGAAAGCAAAGGCTCAAGGTTGGTAGTTTCTCAGGGCTAGGCGTGTCCTGCGTATAGAATAGAAATGAAAAGTGAAAGTTAATCCAAAGAATACATGAAGATCGGTCCTTTTCTCAACGGAAGACCATTTTCTGCTCTCAAAAGAAAGGATCAAGGCGAACCTAACTGTAATTGAAGTGTCATTATGGAACAATTTTCATTCCTCAAGATCTTTCCGTGACCGGTGGCTGGAAAGGAATATATTAGTCGTTGGGGGATTCCAATGTGGAAACAGTTTTAGCCTTGAGGTAAGCACCGGTTGGGTTACTGGGAAATTAGGGCATCCTGTTATGGGACAAATCACTGCTAGCAGCTCCTTAGATGCTCCTCCTTGGCATCTCCCTGTCATCCTTTTCTTTTCAATAAAATTCACGTTGCTTGTGTTCAATCTTTTCCGTTCCCTGTTTGCGTTTGAATAGTATTTGATGCCACTCAGAGAGAGTAGAGAAAGAAGCTATTGAGGCAATAAAAATACACAGGTAACTCGTGTGTGCGTTTGTATATATATATATATATATATATTTATATATATATATATATATATATGTATGTATGTATGTATATAGGTATGTATATATATATATATATATAGAGAGAGAGAGAGAGAGAGAGAGAGAGAGGCCCTTTGTGTCAATAGACGTAGAAGATGAAGGAGATTTATATATATATATATATATATATGTGTGTGTGTGTGTGTATATATGTATATATATGTGTGTATGTGTTTGTCTGTGTGTGTGTGTGTACCACGTAGGGGTAATGTTCTCAGTGCCCCTCACGCGGTGTGCAGTAAGCATTACTTAAGGGGTCCTTGCAGCGTTCCGTCTCTCTCTCTCTCTCTCTCTCTCTCTCTCTCTCTATATATATATATATATATATCTCTAATATATCTATCTATATATATATATATAATTTATATATATATATATATCTTTATATTCATGTATACATATATATGCTGTCATATATATATATATATATATATATAGATATATATATATATATATATATCACATGTGTATGTGTGTTTATATAGGCTTGTGCTTGGGATATGGGCATTTCAGTCAATGTGCTACAACACTTGGTGCTTGTTTACTATGTCCAAGGATTGCTCCTAGCCTAAAGCCACGAGTCCCCACCCCCTCATGTTATAAACGAGCATTATCATCTGCTCGGGTTAAGAAGACGGGTGTGGTGCCTGCAGTCTCACCCCTAAAGACTTGTGAAACTATCCTCCTAAGGGGATAGACTTATAGTGTAAGCATGTACACACACATGTGTGTGTATATTTATGTATATATATATATATATATATATATTTAAATTGTATATATATACATATATATATGTATATGTATATATATACATATATATATGTATATGTATATATATACATATATATATATATATATATATATATACACATATACATACATTCTGTATAAGCTACTTAACTACTTAATTTGTTTCTTTATCTAAAGTAACAGTTCGAATCCTAGTAGAGAATTCATTTGATCTTTGTTCATATAGAACTGCTATAAGACATACATGTGGGAAAATATTTTTCAATAATAGTCTTCATTTAGGTGACCTACTTTACGCTAGACCTTATGCAATACTTTTTATCGAGGCCGATAATAAGCAGTTGTTTGTGAAGACCAAATAAGATTTCATTCAAGTTCTTTAAGTATGAAAAATTAAATAAACATATTTGTGAGTGACCCAGCAAGTTATCAGGTA
Source organism: Palaemon carinicauda (assembly GCF_036898095.1). Lineage (NCBI taxonomy): Eukaryota > Metazoa > Arthropoda > Malacostraca > Decapoda > Palaemonidae > Palaemon > Palaemon carinicauda. Next base: position 288,777,810 of record NC_090725.1, read on the forward strand.
CGTGAGTGATTTTTTATAGAAGATAGAATAACTTCAAATGAATAAGAGAAAAACAGTTTATGAATTACTGTTCTGTGGTGAACCGCCACCATTTGCTGGAGGGGGATTCTGGAAGTGCATTTCATAATAATATAAATCGTATGATTGCTTCTGTTTTCTCCTCCAAGTATACAAGGAATCTAGAGTGAGTATACTGACCCTGGAAATGCAATGGCAAATTGTCATCGGATGGATAACCAAATTAATAACTAACTAAAAGAAAAAAAAGTCTTGTCACTCCCATGCTTTCTTTGTGAACTACATTTTTGTTTGACTCGCTTTATTTCAAAGGCTAGTATTTTATAAGTTTTGGAAAACTACGCATGCGCAAAATCAAGAAAATTCAAGTACATTAAAACTATAAAAGTTTTATTTTTTTGTTGTTTTACTTGTTCTTCGATTTATGCGGATTTTTCATTCTTTGGGAATTTGCTTAGCGAATTAGTTACTTTTGTTTTCATTTTATTTTACTGCTTGGTACTCGTATAAACTGTAAGTCAACGTATGATTATGTAAGTAAATATTCTAGCGCACGACTTTACTCCGTCTATCCCTGAGCTTATTTCTATATTTTCATCCGACTTCCTTTAACTTTGTTGTCACCATTTCTAGTAAATGTCTCTCATGGTTCTATTCTCTTACTTACCCTTGTCTTTGTTATAACTCTCCGTCTTTACTTTCTCCCCCTTCAACATTTAACCCTACTTCGTTGTTCTCATCCAATCTGAAATCACTCTTTCTTCTTCTGTCAACGCTGATATCTCTTCAATCCCGTACCCTTGTTAGGCTTGAAGCCTTTTCGGTTCTGCTGCCACTCATTTCTCCATCTGCTCTCCCACCCAATTTATTTTCTTGTTAGATGAATACCTAATCGTCCTTTCGTATCTGTTAAGGTTTTGTTTATTGAGATCACTTTAAATCTGATATGGAGAGATCACAGAGTTCAAAGAGCAAGCTTTGCTGAGAGAAATGTAAGCCTTTGACTGAGATGTTACGAGTTCTGGAAGATTTATGTTGGCTGAATTAATTTCTATGAAATATTACCTACGTATTTGGTATTCATCCTTGCATCTCCTCTTCCCATTTACTTCTGTAGATCACCTTTCTCTCCGTTAAGATGCGATTCATGGCCCTCGTCGGGTTGTAGGCTACTGTTTTGGGCAGCATTCCATGGCCCTATAGTAAATTCTCTTTAGTGAGGCAGATTTGCACCTACTCGCAAGAAAGCCCTTTTAGCTCGGAAAAGTTTCCTGCACGCTGATTGGTTGGACAAGATCATTCTAACCAATCAGATAGCCGGAAACCTTTCCGAGCTAAAAGGGCACCCCTGCGAGTCGGTGCAAATGCGCCTCATTAAAAAAATAGAGTATAAGGAGAGAAACGACTTTCCTTAAAGCTTAAAACGTTAAAGGTGTCTGGTATCATCTGGAGAGGCGCGCACCAGAACGTCAGCCGGACAAGCCCAACCGCCTAATTGAGTTGTCCAACCACAGCAGCATCCTCCCCAGTAAAGAGCTTGAGCTCTTGGTCCCAGGCTGGGATCGATCTGCTGCCCTGCGATTGCTAGGCGAACTAGATACTACTCCACGAAACTTGTTCGTTTCTTGGTATTACTTGTCAGGCTACCGCTTAAAGGTTTAAAGGGCGCTCATGAATGATAGATGCAAGGGACATTGACATTGCCCTATCAAGCAGGACAATGCCCTAGAGACTGACCATATATACATATGATCAACGCACAAGCCCCCTTTCCATCCAAGCTAAGACCAAAGAGGGCTAGGCAATGACTGCTGATGACCCAGCAGATAGACTATAGGCTCCCCCAAATCCACCATCCTTAGCTTACAAGAATGGTGAGGTTGCAGCGACCAAAGAAACTATCGAGTCTGACGTTCAACAGTCAGGGACGTTACCACATCGGCTACCATACCCCTGGGAAAATATATAGATGTGATTTGGAGAGATTTTCTCCGTCTACTGTCAAATTATTGGTACTTTTTTTCAATCTATTTGCCCAATTCCTTGTTATCTGTCAAGATTGATTGATTGACATTTCCACAAACTGGCGGGCCAATCGTCAGTAGACATCACTTCTTTCGGAGACAAGTTCATTCTTATTCTGTAAGCCTTTTTTTCTTTGACACATATGTAAACACATACATAAATCTCTCTCTCTCTCTCTCTCTCTCTCTCTCTCTATATATATATATATATATATATATAAATTATATATATATATATATATATAGATTTTATATATATATATATATATACACAATATGTATATGCTTATATGTGGGTATCTATCTATCTATCTATCTATCTATATATATATATATATATACATATATCTATCTATATATATATATCTATATATATATATATATATCTATATATAGATATATATATATATATATATATACTGTATATGTATATAAATTATATGTAAGAGAGAGAGAGAGAGAGAGAGAGAGAGAGAGAGAGAGAGAAATGGATAACATTATTGAGTAATCTAACCTTATGGAAGGAATAGGAACAGTGATAGAAAAAGGCGCACCGGAAATAAAGTGTTTTGATATGCTGAAAGTGTACATGCACGATAGGGATACGACGCACTGCTGATGGGCCTTTTTGCGTACGTGTTTGAAGCGCTCATTGTTGTAAAAGTTTTTACCGGACTGGAGGTGAATGTGGAAGTCATATATGTTGTTTTCTGTGTGGGGAAAATGCTTAATATTATATATATATATATATATATATATCTGGTCACGCTCCCATAATTCCTTCAAGCTCTCTCTCTCTCTCTCTCTCTCTCTCTCGGTTTATGGTGAGAGTAGTCATACCCTAGTGAGACAGGGTGCGTGCGTATGCATATCTGTAAATATTTAGCCGCTATTTTTACGGGACGCGTTCTAGTATATATATATATATATATATATGTGTGTGTGTGTGTGTGTGTGTGTGTATTAATGCAAAGGTTGATACAGTGATGCATCATTGCTCTTACCTTTCAGAAACGGGATTAAGTAAATAAGATGCAATAGACTCACCACTTTAGGTAAGTAATTGAATCTTAGTGAAAGTGCCCGCTCGGGTATTAGCCTAAACCTAATATTTATTGAATGATATATTCTTTTACTTCTCAGTACATTAATTGATAAACGTAATTCGATCATCCAGATACCTTGAAAAAAATCATTGATCCTCTGAAAACTGCTTTCATGAATATTCGTTAGTTATGACTAATCATGTGTTAATTACTATTTTAGTTAATGCGGTTTACGGATGCTCATAAGTTAGGTAAGAGTAACGGAATGAACTTCATGCTAATAGTCCAAATTGCTGCTCATCTTAGTGGGGAGAGCTTCAGATGAGTGGTTAACACTACTTTAGGCCTAGGGCGTTTAGAACGTCCTTGGCTAAACTAGTTTCTAACTTTCGGTTTTCATTTAGGTAAAGGAAACCCTTCATACCGTGTGAACCCTTTTAAATATCTTGTTTATTCAACTATATTTAATCTCTAATTCGATTAAAATTGAAATGCTCGAATTATATGAAACGGAGACAAATATCATAAGAGATTATCGCTTTGAAACTGTCGGAGAACCTTGAGTGTTTAATGCAACATTTACCTTCTCACTCACTTGATCTGTCTGAGGTTTTACTTTCCCTTTCCCTTCCCTGATGTAGAAGTTCAGGAGGTTTTTTTTTTTTTCTATTAAAGCTATTTGGATCCTTTCCCTTTCTTGTACCTCGCTTTTATTTTCTGGTGATTGAAGACGAGGAGAATGAAATTAATAGGTTCTAATGTAAGTGAAAATTCTCCTGAAACGAGTGGGATACAGATACTTTATTGAAGCTAAATTTAATACAGGCCTAAACTAGAATGTTTTAGGCACTTCAGTTTTTTTTCATTGAAATAACTGAACTGATTAAAAATTTGAAATGTAAATCAAAGCAAGAATACCTAATTATTGATCTATAAATTTCTCACACAAACT
>NC_090725.1:288784349-288799349 GCF_036898095.1 Palaemon carinicauda
AAAAGCCAACCTGGCAATCCTGGAGTCAAGCCTCTCAAGAAAGGAGTGTAAAAGGAAATGCTATTCTCGATTCGAAATCTTCCAAAATTATTTGTTTTGCAATAAAACATACCATTATTTCTCTATTTAAATATTCTTAAAAATAATAGAAATTAACATTCGCCCTCAATGAACGCTTTGAAGTTGTGAGGAGGTTATGTTTTCACCTGTTTGCTCGTGTGTCTGTTTGTCATGTTTGTGAACAACTCCCTAGCCACAATTTTACTTATAGAGAAGAGTAATTTTCAGGGATTAAATGGTATGTTCATTCAATAGAAATACATTCTCTCCATTAGTCATATTTGTTTATTATGCCTTGTTTTCTAGGTAACCAAAGAACAATAACGTCAGTAAAAGAAAAATAAAATCTTTTCTTTTACTCTTCAAAATTAGATCTTTTGTTCCCATCCACAATTATTCAGGTGATTATTTTTGTATCATTCAATATATCTTGTAATATTATTATTATTATTATTATTGCTAGTCAAGCTACAACCTTAGTTGCAAAAGCAAGATGCTATAAGCCCAAGGGCTCCAATAGGGAAAAATAGCCCAGTAAAGAAAGGAAATAAGGAAATAAATAAATGATGGGAACAAATTAACAATAGATTTTCTCAAAACAGTAACAACGTCAAAATAGATATGTCCTATTTAAACTATTAACAACGTCAAAAACATATATGTCATATATAAACTATAAAAAGACTCCTGTCAGCCTGGTCAACATAAAAACATTTGCTGCAACTTTGAACTTTTGAAGTTCTACTGATTCAACTACCCGATTAGGAAGATCATTCCACAACTTGATAACAGCTGGAATAAAACTTCTAGAATACTGTGTAGTATTGAGCCTCATGATGGAGAAGGCCTTATCAAGTTTAATTTAGATATAATTTCAAGTAATTGAATGCAGTCTGAATTCAGTGTTAGCATTTTGAGCCTTCTTTGAACTTTGTTATAAAGGTCATCTACGTGTAGTATGTATATCTGAGACCACTACATCACACAAGGCGTATCTCTCTCTCTCTCTCTCTCTCTCTCTCTCTCTCTCTCTCGTCTGATGTTTTGAATGTGAAAGATTTCATCATATGTCCTTTGTAAATAGGAAAAAAAACCACTCCAACCCTTTCTCCACTTGACTTACCAAAATATGAAGTATGATATTTGTGAATAGATTATGCAATAATAATTATCATAACATGTAACAGTGAGATATTGTTGTGCTTCCTAACTTGAAGTAAAATAAAATGAAGTATAATTCACGAAGTTTGGGCTACTCATGAAGGCAAGGAATAGGGTTACACAAGATCAGTTTTATAGTATGAGAGTGAACTCAATATCTCTGTACTGAAAGAATTACGAATTCACGAATCTGTTGATGATTTTTGTAAATAAACTGTGCAATAATGATTATCATAACAGATAACAGTGAGATATAAATTTTGCTTCCTAGCTTGAAGTAAAATCAAATGAAATATAATTCACTAAGTTTAGGCTACTCATAAAGGCAAGGAATAGGGTTGCATAAGGTCAGTTTTATATTATGAGTGAACTCAATAACTCTGTATTAAAAAAAAAAAAAAAAAAAAAAAAAAAGCCGAATTCACGAATCTGTAGGTTCCAAAGTTAAGGAAAACCGTTGTCTTATTCATATCATTAGTTAATATTTCGTAACCACTCTGTTCGAATCTTTATTTACGTTCCTACGAGAGAAATGACCGTTCTCCTTTGCGAAAGTATTATGCCGCCTTTTGTTTCGAGGCCAGACAGTAACTGGTTCCGATAATTTGGCCATGTGACTTTTTATACGCCATTTTTTTTTCTAACCCATGTAGGTCTTAATCGCTAACCTCATAGCATTTTCTGTAGAAGGTTAGTTATTTTTTTCTTCTCTACTATTCTACGTCTAAAGAGTAGCCCCGTAGTAGTGGTAGCAGTAGTGATTGTAGTTTCAAAATCGGTTAAGGGGAACAATATCTTTGATAGGCGAGGCAATGTTATAAGAGGCTAATAGAATTCATATAATGTTATTTTCATTGACTAAATTACATAAGGTATAACCGATTCTTTCTCTCCCAGAACTAATCAATCTGACACCTTCTTGGAATTATATATATATATATATATATATATATATACATATATATATGTATATATACACAGTATATACATATATAAATATATATATAGATATATATATTATATAGATATATATATATACATATATATATATATATTTATATATATACATATATATATATTTATATATGTATATATATATATATATATATATATAATTTATATATATGCATATATATATAAATTATATATATATATATATATATATATTTACATATATGTGCATATATATATATATATATATATATAAGAATGCTGTTGTTATGGTATGCTGGCCTTATGCCAGCATCTGTTCTTGCGTGCTAAGAACGAGAGCTTTCAGAGTCCAGACATCGTTTGGGATGCCACCTGTGCTCCCTTTTTTTTTTTAGCCCGGTTCACCCAACCTGGTTGGTTGCCGGTATGATCGGCGCTCTGCGTGTTCGGATTCTAGATCAAGGTGAACAGCTCCTTTGAGGGATGTGCTCTACTACCGAACCCTTTCTCGCTCACTTTGAGAGAATCCAGAGACCCTATGTCCTACCTCCCTCGTTGATAGGACCCCACACCTAACATCCCTATCCACGAACTTTCGACATTTTACGATTCATTTTCTACTTCGCTTTTTTTTTTCCTTACCGTTGAAGGTGTCTTGGCCTCTGTCATTTCTGGTGGAAGCGCATCGAAAAAGTAGTAGTGTTAGTTTATACTATTAGTAACACCAACTACAGTACTGAGAGAAACACTTGCCATTTCTTTAATTAATGCAGAGAGAAACACTTTCCATTTTCTTAATTAATGCTAAGAAAAACAACTTCCAAATTAATGGTATGAATTATGGCAGAGTCCCTCGTCAGGCTGGGAGGAACGATGAGAAGAAAAATCAGCTTTTTTATGTCGGCTACCTCCCAGAATTGCGAGTAAGTAACACCAGCACTTTTGCAAAGGCAAAGAGGAAACGTTCTAGCAGGAGCTATTGGTAACGCTATCTTGCAGTTTTGAGAGTTGTCCAAACGGGGAACATCTTTTGTCATGGATGAGCGCGTAAAAAGATACGTGTTGAACATGAATTGCATGAAACTTAAGTGCTTGAGTTCTTCAATGAACATCTGATATTCATTCAGTGTATAAAAAAACCTTTCATTATAGGTGGTTTTCTTTCCTGTCTCTCGAGCGAATAAATAGAATGCTTGAGCCAAGAGAGTTGTGAAACATATTCTTTCTCCTTCATTAGAATGCTTGCTGTGCCAAGTTCCTTCACCCGAAGAGGAAAAATATTGACAATGAAAGTTCCGATGGGTTTAAAGGCTGCTCATAAATGGCAGAGGCAAGGGACGGGACATTACCCTAGCAAGCAGGACAATGCCTTGTATAACGCATCTAGAAGGCTAGATTTACTGTTAGATCTTTGCACAGACAGTGTATATAACATTTACAACGATTCCAAAAGGCTAAACCCACTGTAAGATCTGATATTCGTAAATTTTTACCTATGCTAGAATTAACAAAATTAAATCTAAATGATGTGGTGAAGTTAGACGTGGGATCGGAATATATCGACAGAATTTTTTACATACGTCAAAAATGCTCCAAAAATATCAATATGGTCAAAGGAGAAAACAACATCAATTATAGTTCCTTTTACCTTAACAGAACAATTGCCTTCATCAAAAGGGCAGACGTCTTTTTATTTTTGACAAATGCGAAAATATAGCGACTAGAGACTAACCATATATACTTAGGATCAGCGTCCAAGCCCCCTCTCCACCCAAGCTAACCCCCCCCCCCCATCCTTAGCTCACAAGGATAGTGAGATTGCAGCGACCAAAGGAACTAACGAGTGTGAGCGAGACTCGAACCTTAGTCTGGTGTTCACCAGTCAGGGTCGTTACTACATCGGCCACCATCGGGGAGTGATTTTTTTTAAGAGTATTTTTTCATTGTCTTACAAAGTGCAAATTTCATATAAATCATAACTTGAATAATTTCATCGCGAAACGGTGTGGAATTTTGAAATCGGGACCTTTTTATGCATTGTAATTACTGTACAGTAATATTTTCCATATCACTTGAAATATTATTATTATTATTATTATTATTATTATTATTATTATTATTATTATTATTATTATTATTATTATTATTATTATTATTATTATCTAGATTATATAATTGTTCATAAAGAATGATCTAGAATTTAAAGTACCACTGATTTAACATGGAAGCATCGTTAGAATAAGCTGCCTTTATCTGGAAAATAACAGAACGGCAAAAAAAAAAAAAGTCAAACTAAATCAAACAAGAGATATTGTTAGTATAACAATGAATAATTATCATTGACGATTGAATAACGAAAGAAAGTAAAGCGTGGTCTTAATGCCCTCTTTAATAATGGGGTTGTGGTGGCCGATGTGGTAAAGTCCCTGACTGGTGAACACTAGACTGGAGTTCTAGTCCGGCTCAAACTCGTTAGTTTCTTTGGTCCTGGAACATCACCATCCTTGTGAGCTAAGGATGGGCTGTTTGGTGAGCCTATAGATCTATATGCTGAGTCATCAGCAACCATTGCCTGAGCCTCCTTGGTCATAGCTTGGGTGGAGAGGGGGCTTGTGCTCTGATCATATGTATATATGGTCAGTCTCTAGGGCAATGTCCTACTCGATAAGGCAATGTCACTGTCTCTTGCCTCTGCCATTCATGAGCGGCCTTTAAACCTTTAATAATGGAACTCCCAATGGGGTATGAATGACTGAATTGCAGGTAGGGGCCAGGGATCAACCTAAAAGCCTTGATGCTATTATTATTATTATTATTACTTGCTAAGCTACAACCCTTGTTGGAAAAGCAGGATGCTACAAGCCCAGGGGCCCCAACAGGGAAAATAACTCAGTGAGGAAAGGAAACAAGGAAAAAGTAAATATTTTATAAAAGCAAAATATAAATAATTATTTCAATATAAACTATAAAAACTTTAACAAAACAAGAGAAAGAAAGATTAGATAGAATAATGTGCCCAAGTGTACCCTCAAGAAAGAGAACTCCAATCTAAGACAGTGGAAGACCATGGTACAGAGGCTATAGCACTACCCATGACTAGAAAACAATGGTTTGATTTTGGAGTGTCCTTCTCCTAGAAGAGCTGCTTACCATAGCTTAAGAGTCTCTTCTACCCTTACCAAGAGGAAAGTAGCCATTGAACAATTACAGTGCAGTAGTTAAACCCTTGGGTGAAAAAGAATTGTTTGGTAATCTCACTGTTGTCAGGTGTATGAGGACAGAGGAGAATATGTGAAGAATATGCCAGACTATTCAGTGTGTGTGTAGGCAAAGGGAAAGTGAACCGTAACCAGAGAGAAGGATCCAATGTAGTACTGTCTGGCCAGTCAAAGGACCCTATAACTCTCTAGCGGTAGTATCTCAACGGGTGGCTGGTGCCCGGGCCAACCTACTGCTATATATTAACTGCTACAATCAAAAGCATGATTACTACAGGCATGATTTAAGATGTTCAATATACCGACAATTTTGTTGTTTTGATTAGCAACGGTGCGGAAAACCATATACTTATCAGCACTATATTGCAATCGGATTTCATTGCAACTTCCGTTTTGGTGTTTCTATCTAATTGTTATTTGGTGTAGAAATATGTCGAATCAGTTACTTCCTTCAATGCATTTACTGAAGAAATTTACAGCGATGTATGATGAATAACTATCCGAGATGTATGGGAACAGCATCTGAGTGTCCTCACTCTGTATAGGGAGTTTCATCCTGTATCTAAATTAATTTCTAATAGAGAGAGAGAGAGAGAGAGAGAGAGAGAGAGAGAGAGAGAGGTTGGGGGGGTGGGGTGCGTTAGGTACTGTACCTGGGAATCCATTCACGATATTAACTTAGGCAATTTTTTCTTCCATAGTTTTCTTTTTTATTTTGGCCAATTTCTCAATTAGTAAGGATTTGTGTAACGCTTATTTGAGTATTTATTTGATTTAAAAAAAAAAATTCCAGAGTTGTTCCATGCATCTTTTCATGTGTCCTTGTTTGTTGAGGCAAGAGAAATTTATTCTTTAGAAAGTAGATGGTAAAGTATTCAAGAGAATAAGCCTGATATGGACCTTTAGACTGTCCACTAACCTTAGACGTAATCTCTCGAATTTTCCTTATTATTATTATTATTATTATTATTATTATTATTATTATTATTATTATTGATGTTGTTGTTGTTGTTGTTGTTGTTGTTGTTGTTGTTGTTGTTACTTTGCAAAGATTTGTCCAGATTTACATTTGAATAAAATGTCCAGCAAATTGATGTCAATTTCTACTTCAATTATGCTACGACTACTGATATCAGTACTAATGGTAATAATGACAATAATAATAATACCTTGAACACAGGCCTTCACCAAAGAAGCAAGTACTATTTACAGAAATACTTTTACCCAGAACAGGCCAGGCTAGAACAAGTGTACGCCTTCTCTCTCTCTCTCTCTCTCTCTCTCTCTCTCTCTCTCGGGAATAACAATAACCGAGAACCTCGGCATATAGTAATTATCTGGTCAAATATGGCTGCCCATTTGACTTTCCTTCCAAGCATTGCACCATTCAGATTCGGGTCCCTTCTAACTCGCTCTGAGTAGCTGGAAGCAATAAAAAATGTACTGAGCTTGGTACACCAATCTTGTTCATCTCGCCACCTTCCTTTTTCATCGTTGTACACTGAGAGTTCATTCACTGCATTATTTATTCGTTAAGATATTCAAAGACCTTTCTACCGCTGTATGCCGCTGCGGTACCTCCTATCTTACATTCATTTTCATTTCATCTATACGTAATCATTTCACCTATATTTATTCATTTCATCTATACTTAATTATTTCATCTATATTTACTTTTCGGTTCAGTGTCGCCATCTCTAGTAGTCATATTAAAGGTGAGAAAAATGGAACTAGTTATTACTGAAGCTTTGTTTTTATGAGGAGTAAATCTTATATGTAAAAGTTCTACGAGTTATTTTTTTTCTTTTGCTCTTTCGAAACCGTTTGGGGCGGCAACCGGTTATCCTCCTTTTACTTGGCATATTGTGTCTTGCGTTGTATTTATATTGACGCACCGGGGGTCTATTCATTCATTTTACTCCCTCTCTTTCTCTCTTTGTACATACATACACACATGTATATATGTATATATAAATAACACACACACACACACATTTATATATATATATATATATATATATATTCAAATAAGCCATATATTTCTGATACATTAATAATGTCTGGATTCTCTTAACGACCTCGGGATCAGAGTCCCCAAGCGAAATCACACAAAGACAAGAGCTTGTGACCGGCCGGGAGTCGAACCCTGGTCCAGCAAATATGTATAGACAGTGACTAAACCACTTGGCCAAGTGGTTTAGTCACTGTCTATACGAGTTTGCCGGACCAGGGTTCGACTCTCAGCCGGTCACAAGCTCTTGTCTTTGTGTGATTTCGCTTGGGGGCTCTGATCCCGAGGTCGTTAAGAGAATCCAGACATTAATGTATAAAAAAATATATGGCTTATTTGAATATGAAAAACACGCCTAAATGTGAAAAATTTAGCATATATATATATATATATGTATAATATATATGTATATATATATATATATGTGTGTGTGTGTGTGTGTTTGTGTATGCGTATGTATATATATATATATATATATACACCCTCACACACATATATAGTGTGTATATATATATATATATATATGTGTGTGTGTGTGTGTGTGTGTATGTATGTGCGTGCTCGCGCACACAAATAGTAATTTAATATATATTTGTATTTGTGCTCTAATATTTACAGATATTTTTATATGTATATATGTATATAAATATATATGTATATATATATATATATATATATACTGTATATATATTCTGATTCTGTATCATTAATTTTAAATCTACATTAATTTGTAAGATTACGTCCTCTTTTATATGACGTAGAATAATATACAGTATGCATCAATATTCCTGCTGAATATTGCCAATCAGTTTTGTTCAGAACTATAAGTTATATATAGTTCAAATGCTAAAAATTTCTAAAAAAAAAACAAAAAACTCTACTATATACATTGTTCCTATAATAATTCACATCCAAATGAAAATTTCAGGAATTGAAATAGAATATATTTTCACTGTTCCTGGTAATTTCCATGTTCATAACTGTCCTGTTGCCTTTTTGATATGGTGTTAAATGGAGCAACATTTGAGTGAACAGCATGATAGATACATCAAGGAGGGGCAAAGCTGATCCCATAAACAATATTCGTCCTAAGTTGTACCTATCCATTTTATTCTTATAATTTTTACCTCATACTATGAACAAGCCATCAAAGAGATACTTTTACCTACAAAAGAAAGGGATACAATCGAAGATTTAAGAAAAAAAGATGAAATGAAGAAAAATAAAAGGAAAAACACAAAGAGAGATAGAAACATGACAAATCATGGAAATACAAAGCAACCAAATATCTCTCGATTCTTTAAGAAAAAATGTCTGCAAACACTAACGTAAATACAAAAAAATCTAGATTGACCAGGTAATAAATAGTGATAATTGAACTGCTAGGATAGTCCCGATAGTGAATGATAAGGATTTATTTATACCTAAAATAAGATAAATAAAAAAGAAATTCAAATTATTTTGGAAGATATTAAGGATCGTCCATTATTTTCCATTGGTAGAGCAACAAAAGGGTTTTTAGAGGAAGGAAGAGGCTAAGTGACTCGCCTTGAGCTAGATGCTTGAAGCCACTGCCCACATATCATCATCATCGCCTCCCATGCCTATTGACGCAAAGGGCCTCAATTAGATTTCGCTAGTCGTCTCTATCTTCAGCTTTTAATTCAATACTTCTCCAATCACAATATCCTACTTCATGCTTTATAGTTCTGAGTCTTCCAACTCTTCTAGTGCCTTGTGGAGGCCAGTTTAAAGTTTGGTGAACTAATGTCTCCTAGGGAGAACAAAGAGCATCCCCAAACCATCTCCATCTACCCCTCACCATGATCTCATCCACATGTGGCGCTCGAGTAATCTCTCTTAGTTTCATTTCTAATCCTGTCCTGTCATTTAACACCCAATATTCTTCTAAGGGCTTTGTTCTCAAATCTACAAAATGAGTTTCATTAATATACCTAAATTCACGACCATACAGTAACACCGATATCACTAAACTGATATATAGCCTGATTATTATATGTAATTTTAGGCGACCTGATTTCCAAATTTGACTTAACCTAGCCATCCTCTGATTTGTTTTTTTCAATCTTTCATTAAACTCAAATTCTAAAGCTCCTATATTAGATATCATCGTTCCTAAATATTTAAATAATTCTACCTCATTAATCCTTTATCCTTCCAAAGATATTTCATCTTCCATTGCATATTCCGTTCTCATCATCTGTCTTTCTTCTATTTATCTCCTGCCCAACCTCATGTGATTTTTCATGCATTCTGATAAGCAAGCTTTCCAAGCTCTGTGGTGTTCTGCTAATTAGGACAGCGTCATCAGCATACTCTAGGTCTCCTAATTTTCTGTTACCAATCCAGTCCAGTCCTTCTCCACCATCCCCAACTGATCTATGCATTACAAAATCTATGAGGAGGATAAACAACATAGGTAACAACACATTCCCTTAGAGTACTCCACTTTTTACTGGAAATTCGTTTGATAAGACGCCACTAACATTAACTTTGCATATGCTTTGCTTATGAACAGACAATTAGATTTACATATTTGAGAGGAACTCCATAATGTCGCAGGACTCTCCACAAAATTTGCCAGAGCACATAATCAAAAGCTTTTTCATAGCCCACATATACCATCAAAAGTGGAATTCTATATTCTGCATATTGCTGTACCACATGTCTTAAATGAAAATTTGGTCAGTACAACTTCTACCTTTTCTAAATCCTGCTTGTTCATCTCTCAACTTTTCATCAACCTTTCTCTCTTATCTCTTTAGAATGAGCATTCTATATATTTTCATGACAGCTGACGTAAGTGTGATGCCTCTGTAATGATTGCAATCAGTCAGATATTTTTTTGTCATTTTCACCAGCACTCCTAGCTCCCATACATAAGGCTTTGCCTCTTCACGCCACATTCTACAAAATAATCTTGTAGGTAATCTGGGAGTCACTTCATTTTCAGGCAATATCATCTCAGCAGTTATTCCTTCGTATCCAGGGGCTTTCCATCTTTTGAGTTTTTTTTTTTTTTTAAGAATAGCTTCGACTTCAAACACACCTAATTCATTCTTGGGCACATCAAGGTCTTCATCAGTTTCAGGTATATCAACCAAATTATTCCCTTCGTATTTCCTATTCATGACCTCACTAAAGTGTTCAATCCAACTTTACTTTTCTTCATGTTCTTTTGTTATAACAGATCCATCTTTCTTTTTGATGGGTATATGCTTCTTTTTTCCCCGTAGAGATTTCTTTAATAATTCCAAGAGCAATTCCTAGAACAAAGCCACTCCCTGAATTCATAGCTTTGTCAGCCTCATCTGCTTTCCTGTCTAAATATTCTCTCCAATCATTCCTGATATTTCTTTTGACCTCACTATCAATACTGAAATACTTGGCATGCTCTGCCTTGTAATTTTCATTACTTCCTCGAAAACTTTAAGAAATCAATTTCTGTCTTTGTCTTCTTTTTATAGTATCCCAAGTATCATTTGATATCCATGGTTTTCTCCTTGTAACTGCATGTCCCAAAACTTCGTCTCTTAAAGTCTCTTAAGACTGTAAATCGATTCCTACATTCAGTTACAAAGATTTCTGTGCTCATCCTCTAGAAGCTTAGTTGTATCAAACTTAGGTATTCTATCTACATTTCTGCTGGGTTCTTTCAGTTTTAATATTTGTGTGGCAATGAGGAGCTGGTGATCACTACCAATAACTGCACCTCTATAGCTTGTTACATTTCCCAGAGTCCTCCTTCTCTCTTTATCAATGGCTATGTGATCTATTTGATATTTGTAATTGCCACATGGTGAAGTCCTTGTATATTTGTGGATCTCCTTGTGCTGGAAAAGAGTACCTCCAGTAACAAGATTGTTTGTTGAACAATAACTTATAAAATGTGCCCCATTTTCATTTGCAACTTCACCAAGAACCTCAACGCCCATCACATTTTCTATCCCTTGATTATTCCTTCCAACTTTAGCATTGAAGTCATTAATCACAATTTTCATATCTCTCTAGGTTCTCACCTATTATACTCTGCAGTTCTTCACAGTATTCATCTTTCCTTTCTTCAGGGGAATCATTTGATTCGCCTTGTAAGATGGAATCTTTGGGATCTTGAACCCTTCTGTGAAGCCTCTTCCCTTTTTGCCCTGCGGGCATGCTGTCATGCGTTTGCGGGGAGGGGAATGTGGCAATTTTAACCTGTCTAAAAGTTTTCATTATTTTTGCCTCTCGCGCAAGTGCGAAGGAGAGTACTGGAGCGTTGGTGCACAGGATGCTGCTTGTGCTCAGTTTCTGCTGAAGTACAGTTTTTGGTGAAGGCGCAGAAAAGCGCTGGCGCGTAGGAAACCAATGCGTAAGGTGAATATACAAAGAATAGGCCAGACTATTTGGCCTCTATTTTGAGGTACCTTACCTCTAGCATTAGAGGCTCTTTGACCTTTTATTTTGAGGTGCCATACTTCCAACATTAGAGGATATTTAAGCTCTATTTTGAGGTGCCATACCTTTAGTATTAATGGCTCTATGACCTCTATTTTGAGGTACTATAATCTTAGCATTATATGTTCTTTGATCTCTAATTTGAAGTGCTTTACCTCTAGCATTAGAAGGATCTTTGACCTCCTTTTTGAGGCTCCTTACTTTAAGCATTAGAGGGTCTTTGACCTCTATTTTGAGGCTCCTTATTTTTATCACTAGAGGCCCTTTGACATCTATTTTGAGGCTCCTTACTTTTAACATTAGAGGGTCTTTGGCCTCTATTTTGAGGGTCCTTACTTTTAGCATTAGAGGGTCTTTGACCTCTATTTTGAGGCTCCTTATTTTTAGCATTAGAGGCTCTTTGACATATATTTTGAGGCTCCTTACTTTTAGTATTAGAGGGTCTTTGACCTCTATTTTGAGGGTCCTTACTTTTAGCATTAGAGGGTCTTTGACCTCTATTTTGAGGCTCCTTATTTTTAGCATTAGAGGCTCTATGACATCTATTTTGAGGCTCCTTACTTTTAGCATTAGAGGGTCTTTGACCTCTATTTTGAGAGTCCTTACTTTTAGCATTAGAGGGTCTTTGACCTCTATTTTGAGGCTCCTTATTTTTAGCATTAGAGGCTCTTTGACATCTATTTTGAGGCTCCTTACTTTTAGTATTAGAGGTTCTTTGACCTCTGTTTTGAGGCTCCTTACCTTTAGTATTAAAGGTTCTTTGACCTCTATTTTGGGGCTCCTTACTTTTAGCATTAGAGGGTCTTTGACCTCTTTTTTGAGGCTCCTTACTTTTAACATGAGAGGCTCTTTGACCTCTATTTTGAGGTGCTATACTCTGGTATTAGAGTTTATTTGACCTTTATTTTAATCCCCTTACCTCTAACATTAAAAGTTCTTTGACCTTTTTTTTTTTTTTTTGGGTGCTTTATTTCTAGAACTAGAGGCTCTTTAAGACCTCTGTTTTAAGGCGACTAACCACTAATAGTAGAGGCTATTTGACCTCAGTTTTTAGTTGACTTACCTCTATAATTAAAGGCTATTTTTTATACTTCTTCATATAAAGGCTTTCCTTCTTTATTCTCTTCTGTCTTTTATAGTTTTTCAAGATCTTCTTTGCTTAGTTCGCCAGTCTCCTTCGAGATTTCAAGAGACATTTCAGTGTTGTTTGTCCTCGGTTCGTCAGATTCCTCGGAGAAATCGATGGCTTTCATGTCTTTACCTATAAGGGCGATGGGTTAAGACATGGATACCATTGATTTCTCGGCATACACTATACGCCATCATACTAAAGTCAACGAAGAGCAACACAAATATTTACCAATGCCGTCCTGATTTGTTCTATCTTCAATGCCGAATTTTGAAGAAACAGACGTCGCTCACCACTTTGCACCAATGCAATCCAATTATAGGACATCGTCGCTAAACTGCAAGCAAATTATCCTTCAAGGCGCTTACATTATGATCTTAGCTTGCCAACTTCGGCAGCACCTATCCAAACTATCTATAGATGAAGGTGTTCCAAATAGCCTCCAGTTCATCCTGTAGCTGTAACAAAATTCTCACAGTCAGTTACCTGTTCCGCCAGAACGCAAGCTCTGTGAGTAAAGTGAAATCCTCCTCCTAATGTTCACTGCGTAAACTTCCATAGCTACAGTACATACAGATCGTGAGGTGTCGCAAGGTATGTTTAAAAAGGAAAAAAAAAAGAGAGATCAGGTCTTCAGAAGTCTTTTGGAATCCGGGGCGGAGCCGTTCAGAACTGCTCCGGGAAGATTCCGTTCTGGAGTCATTCAGAACTCTATGCTAAGTGTACGGCTATTTCATCTGAAGTCATTTGGAGAGGAGATTCAGGAAGATTTTCTTCCGAAATCGTTCAGAGATTTCTGGAATCATTCAGAATTTCATGCTAAGTCTATGGAAATTCCTTCTGAATCCTTTTGGAGATGCACGAAGATTTTCTCCCGAAGCCGTTTAGGACTCGCGAAAAATTATGATGATGATGATGATGATAAATTTCGTGATTTGATTTTGATTTACAGCTCCGTGAAGATTACGTTTTGGACACATTCAGAACTCTATGCTAAGTCTACGGCTATATCTTCTGAAGACATTTGGAGATTCAGGGTTTTCTTTCGAAGTCGTTCAGATTCGCATCTGGAATCATTCAGAATTCCATGCTAAGTCGCTAAGTCTATGATAATTTCTTCTGAATCCATTTGGAGAATCACGATTTTCTTCCGAAGCCATTTAGAACTCGCGAAAAATTATCTTTTTCTCTGGTTGTTTATAGGCCCTAATAATAATAATAATAATAATAATAATAATAATAATAATAATAATAATAATAATAATAATAATAATAATAATAATAATAATAATAATAATAATAATTTTTGTAAGTAACAATCTGCTACTTACAGCTCTCTATTTGGTTAATGCCTTTTCTGCTCTTGGTGTCACCATCATTATTCCTACCCTTTCTCTTCTAACTCCATCTGTTCCTTAGGGCAAAGATATCCAAACTATATTTCATAAATTCATTCTCTACTAGCTGTAACTTCCCAGTTTGATTCATGGTTCTAACATTTCAATTACCAATTTTCAATTTCTCTTTAGTATTTACAAAGCGGGAGGTTCTTAGCAACCCACTACGGCGGGAGGGGGGGCAATTCTTTCATTTTCGCTTTCCATAGACTGACTAAATCCATAGAGGATTCATAGGCTAAATTCATCAAAGAATAGCCAGTTTCTTAGTGATGCGCAGCGCATATCTAAATAAGGCAAGTGACCCCTGCCGGTCAATACTAATTCCAGTAAGATCATCTGCCGGGCATTAGAAGTAGAGGAGTATCCAGAGCACCAAACGGATACATACCTTTTTCAAATTACAGATGGAATTAATGGTCCTTTATTTATGGAACCCATGCCTCAAAGAGAATGTTTAGTGCCATATTTAAAAGAACTGAAGCTGTTTTTTGAGCATTCGGTTGAATTAAATAGACCCGTCATATATTCAAGCATTTAAATTGTCACGTATATGGCTATAGTATATATTGAATTGTTCACCTTTATTTCCAATTTTGTACTTGTCCCTATTTTCTCATTAGTAATAGGTTT
>NC_090725.1:288804349-288814349 GCF_036898095.1 Palaemon carinicauda
TACTTTTCGCACTGGATCAAAGAAATGGAAGTGTACTTTTCATATTGGAGCAAGGATATGGGAGTGTACTTTTCATACTGGATCAAGGAAATGAAAGTGTACTTTTCATACTGGATCAAGGAAATGGGAGTGTACTTTTCATACTGGATAAAGGAAATGGGAGTGGATTTTTCATATTGGAGCAAGGAAATGGGAGCGGATTTTTCATACAGGAGCAAGGAAATGGGAGTGGATTTTTCAAATTGGAGCAAGGAAATGAGAGAGGATTTTTCAAATTGGAGCAAGGAAATGGGAGTGGATTTTTCAAATTGGAGCAAGGAAATGAGAGCGGATTTTTCAAATTGAAGCAAGGAAATGGGAGCGGATTTTTCTTACTGGATCAAGGAAATGGGAGTGTACTTCTCATACTGGATCAAGGAAATGGGAGTGGATTTTTCATATTGGAGCAAGGAAATGGGAGCGGATTTTTCATACTGGAGCAAGGCAATGGGAGTGGATTTTTCAAATTGGAGCAAGGAAATGGGAGTGGATTTTTCAAATTGGAGCAAGGAAATGGGAGTGGATTTTTCATATTGGAGCAAGGAAATGGGAGTGGATTTTTCATACTGGATCAAGGAAATGAAAGTGTACTTTTCATACTGGATCAAGGAAATGAAAGTGTACTTTTCATACTGGATCAAGGAAATGGGAGTGTACTTTTCATACTGGATCAAGGAAATGGGAGTGGATTTTTCATATTGGAGCAAGGAAATGGGAGCGGATTTTTCATACAGGAGCAAGGAAATGGGAGTGGATTTTTCAAATTGGAGCAAGGAAATGGGAGAGGATTTTTCAAATTGGAGCAAGGAAATAGGAGTGGATTTTTCAAATTGGAGCAAGGAAATGGGAGTGGATTTTTCATATTGGAGCAAGGAAATGGGAGCGGATTTTTCATACTGGAGCAAGGCAATGGGAGTGGATTTTTCAAATTGGAGCAAGGAAATGGGAGTGGATTTTTCAAATTGGAGCAAGGAAATGGGAGTGGATTTTTCATATTGGAGCAAGGAAATGGGAGTGGATTTTTCATACTGGATCAAGGAAATGAAAGTGTACTTTTCATACTGGATCAAGGAAATGAAAGTGTACTTTTCATACTGGATCAAGGAAATGGGAGTGGATTTTTCATATTGGAGCAAGGAAATGGGAGCGGATTTTTCATACTGGATCAAGGAAATGAAAGTGTACTTTTCATACTGGATCAAGGAAATGAAAGTGTACTTTTCATACTGGATCAAGGAAATGGGAGTGGATTTTTCATACTGGATCAAGGAAATGGGAGCGGATTTTTCATACTGGATCAAGGAAATGAAAGTGTACTTTTCATACTGGATCAAGGAAATGGGAGTGGATTTTTCATATTGGAGCAAGGAAATGGGAGCGGATTTTTCACACTGGATCAAGAAAATGGGAGTGTACTTTTCATACTGGATCAAGGAAATGAAAATGTACTTTTCATACTGGATCAAGGAAATGGGAGTGTACTTTTCATACTGGATCAAGGAAATGGGAGTGGATTTTTCATATTGGATTAAGGAAATGGGAGCGGATTTTTCATACTGGAGCAAGGAAATGGGAGTGGATTTTTCAAATTGGAGCAAGGAAATGGGAGAGGATTTTTCAAATTGGAGCAAGGAAATGGGAGTAGATTTTTCAAATTGGAGCAAGGAAATGAGAGCGGATTTTTCAAATCGGAGCAAGGAAATGGGAGCGGATTTTTCATACTGGATCAAGGAAATGGGAGTGTACTTTTCATACTGGATCAAGGAAATGGGAGTGGATTTTTCATATTGGAGCAAGGAAATGGGAGCTGATTTTTCGTACTGGTGCAAGGAAATGGGAGTGGATTTTTCAAATTGGAGCAAGGAAATGGAAGTGGATTTTTCAAATTGGAGCAAGGAAATAGGAGTGGATTTTTCATATTGGAGCAAGGAAATGGGAGTGGATTTTTCATATCGGAGCAAGGAAATGGGAGTGGATTTTTCATATCGGAGCAAGGAAATGGGAGTGGATTTTTCATATCGGAGCAAGGAAATGGGAGTGTATTTTTCATATTGGAGCAAGGAAATGGGAGTGTATTTTTCATATTGGAGCAAGGAAATGGGAGTATACTTTTCAGGGACATGTTTAGGCTTCCGTATTCTGTTTTTAATGGAATGTGTTTTATTTTTACGTATTTCTTCAAATGAAAATTATCCATGTGATTTTTTTTTTTTACGTTCATGGATATTTTTAGGCTATTGTTGAATATATTTTGATCTGTTTATATATTATGGGTTATTTCTATTCTGAGCTGGTCTTAATTCGGGTCATTTATTATCCACATGGGATATACCTCTCTTGGTTATTATTATTATTATTATTATTATTATTATTATTATTATTATTATTATTATTATTATTATTATTATTATTATTAGCTAACCTACACCGCTATTTGGAAAAGCAAGATTCTATTAAGCCCAAGGGCTCCAACAAGGAAAAATACATTTGTGAGGAAAGGAAACAAGGAAATTAATAAACTGCAAGAGAAGTAATGAACAAGTGAAATAAAATATTTTAAGAATAGTAAAAACATTTAAATAAATATTTCATATATAAACTATAAAAACTTAAAAAAGCAAGAGGAAGATTAATAAGATAGAATAGTGTGCCCTCAAGCAAGAGAACGCTACCCCAAGATAGTGGAAGATCATGGTACAGAGGCTATAGCACTACCCAAGACCAGAGAACAATGGTTTGAATTTGGAGTGTCCTCCTAGAAAAGCTGCTTACCATAGCTAACGAGTCTATTCCACCCTTACCAAAAGGAAAGTGGCCACTGAACAATTACAGTGCGGTAGTTAACCCCATGTGCAAGGAAGAATTGTTTGGTAAACTCAGTAAAGACAGTGGAAGACCATGGTACAGAGGCTATGGCACTACCCAAGACTAGAGATGAAAAGTAATGGGCAAAGAACACTACCCTAAGGAACACCAGGTATCATATTCCTATACCTGTTATGGTGCCCATCAACTACTACTCTTTACAATATATCATTTAAAACTTCAAAAATGATGCTAAGATAAAACCCACCGACTCCCAACAGCTTGCTTATAAGAATTAATGCTTCTTTAAATTTTAAGCTGATTCATTTCTTCCATTATACTGTTATATTAAACGTCATTACGAAAAGAAATATTGAGATTAGTAATTTATTAGTCATTTGTTAGTGTAGTCATCAACGTGAATTGCTGACTTTAAGAAGACTCTCAAATAATCGAAAAGGGATTTGGCCTTTGAGAGCTCTGACTTCGAATTCCCTCTTAATGCTGACAGTTGGGCAGGTATTAGATGACTACTAATGGTGGAATCACATTAGTCATTTCTTGCTCGAGGTTTTCGCCAACCTCCAGTCGATGATAGCGAGCGAAAGTAGCGTCACACTACGATCTCGCATTTCGAGGAGCAAATAGGAAAATTTTTTTTAACGAAATCGATCAGTTGATAACATGGCGCCCAGAAATTTTCTAACTGTTGCAGTATATGCATTTTCGGTATATTACGTGCATTGAAGAATTCTTTAATTACCACAGGATGAATTTTTTTATTATTATTATTTCTTGAGGTTTGTTGGACTCAAGGTTGCCATGCAAGAGCACGTCCTATTTGCAGTGGCCATATTGTGTTTACATCTGACGTCATGCTCGCGGTTTATGCGAGCTGCTTCCCGTCCAGTCAGGAAGCCAAGATCTCGAGCAACATCATCTCGTGCTTTCCATTTTGGTCAGCAACGGCTCGGTGCTGGCAAAAAAAGAAAAAAAAAATCCTAGTGGGATTTCAGCTTAACTGATTACAAGTGTCATTCCCAAATTTTTATTTCATTGTTTCTAGTTCTACTTTGCACGGTATTTCATATATATATATATATATATATATATATATATATATATATATATATATATATATATATATATATATATATATATATATATATATATATATATATATATATACTGGAGCAGTATATTTTTTAAGACGTTCTTGTTTTTTTCCGTCAGTCATTGTCGTGAGATTATTCTTGTCTCAGTAGGACATTAATTCCTCAAGGTGACCTTTTTTTACCATCCATAATCACTATGATCCAGACCATGGTGACATTGTCCAAATATTTTTGCCCATTGAATTAATTTAAAAGTTCTCTCTCTCTCTCTCTCTCTCTCTCTCTCTCTCTCTCTCTCTCTCTCTCTCTCTCTCTCTCTCTCTCACCTTTTAGATCTAGATAAACAACGCCAAGGTTAAACATTTATTTTTCCCCCTATTTGCATAACTTTCACATTGTCACTCTCATACCAGGATGGTCTCAGTCCCTTGATAGTTAGTCATGTAGCGATCTGATAATCTTGTAATTGTTCCATCTGGTTCAAGTGATTGTGTAGGCCAACATAAAGAACATAAAGAAATCGTAAATGTGTGTTCTCCTTTTACGCCACTGATCTGAATGTTGCTTTTCATGACAACGGTCGATATAACTGGTGAATTACAACACGTAAATGTGAGATTCCACTGCATATTTATACAAGCAAATTGAGAACAGGAGAGAAAGGGAAAAGATAAAACCAATCACTAACTTATTAGAAACTGACACGATATTAGAAACTAAAATATATAAATAAAAGGGCATATTTCAACTTGAAAAAAAAAAAAAACACCAAGCCTTCCTTACTAGGATTCAGTAATGCCGCTGTTAGAAATGCTAGTTTCACTTTTAGATATTTATATCACCAAAAACTTTGCCCGAATTTTTGCAGAAGTTCCACACCTGTTGCACCTCTGGCCTTGATCAAAGGCCGGGGATTGGGCAGTGCCAGCTCTATTATAAGGACCCGGTTGGATGAGGATACTGGGGCATAGGAGATAGGGGTCTTACAATAGTCCGCTGCATTAGCTTCTCTCTCTCTCTCTCTCTCTCTCTCTCTCTCTCTCTCTCTCTCTCTCTCTCTCTCTCTCTCTCTCTCTCTCTCTCTCTCTCGGAAGTCTTGAATTATTCTCCAAGCCAAGGTCACAAGCCAAGATACCCTCATCCTCATTGGGAGCAGAAAGGTCTTTTATATTATTTCTATTACATATCATTGGCTCTTTCACTTGTCAGTTTTGTACTTGAAGTGGTTCTTCGCAAGTTATACCACTAAGAAACACAATTACTCTTGAAAGTATTTGCTGTTGTTGCAGGGCAAAGGTTTGAAAGAATTCTTGGAGTTGATTTTTATTGTGGATTGAAGACCAAAGCATCCATGTCTTTTGGCAAGGCTGTCAGACTGGTTCTACTCGATATTGTCAAATGAAAAGGATCTTTTCTATTTCGCCTGAGTCTTTATATATCTTCTACACTGTTCTGATATATTAACCTGGCTGTTATAAAATGTGATCCCATTGCAATTTTTAATAGCTCTTTAATTTTGCATGATAATATTAATGTAAATGTTTTGATGGACAAGTATTTTCATTACTATTCAAATTGTTGTGGTAATTTTACAAAAGAGCTCCTCACGAAGATGTCAGTATTGAAAGATAGTTTTGTCGTAATACTACTGTAAAGAGTTGAAACTATGTAGTATATATGAGACAATTCCTTAAAATAAAATATATACCTAAAAATGTATGATGTAATAATCTCCTCTCATAAAGGGGTGTAGTTTTTCTCACGTGTTTCGTTTACTCTATATTGTGGTCAGGATGTTGGTCACGCTCGTACTTACGTATATTGGTTACTATGTCCTGAAATATTCTGTTCTCACTTTTTATCTCTAATGGGAGAAGATTAGAAGTGGAATATTGCTGGCCAATTTCTCTCACACATTTGAGTTCTGTACTCTTACGATCGAAACCTTCGGAACTATTATTATTATTATTATTATTATTATTATTATTATTATTATTATTATTATTATTATTATTATTATTATTATTATTATTATCATAAGCCAAGCTGTCACCCTAGTTGGAAAGCCAGAATACTACAACCTTTAAACCTTACATGGAAAACAGTTCGATGTGGAAAGGAAGCTGAAGAAAAGAAAGACTAAACTATAAAAGAAGAATAAAGAAATAATATCATCAGTATGAAAAGTATTATGTACAGAAAAAAAGGATGGAAGATTTCAAAGATTAAGATAAAAAACAAGATAGGGAAAAGGTAACATGTATATAAACCACCAGACATCCTTGACCCTTGCAATTAACGTTCCTAAATGCTATTTAAAAAAGATGAAGAGCAAATTGATCGAGAAGTGAGTTTGGGTGTACACTAAAGCAAAAACGCGGAATATAAAATGGTACAGAGATTATGGTACTACTCTAGACAAGAGATCGTTGGTTTCTTTTCGAAGTGTCCTCGAAGAACTGCTTACCATAACTAACCTTGTCCTCACAAGGAGTAGTAAAAGTCTCTTTTTGTCATGTGTGAAAGGATATAGGAGAATGTGCAATCAATATGTCAACCAATTCGTTCTATGAATAAGAAATTAACTGTGTCTAAAGAAGGACCAGGAATCGAAGTGTCTGGCTCTGGAATAGAAGTGTCTGGCTTTGGAATCGAAGTGTCTGGCCCTGGAATCTAAGTGTCTGGCTCTGGAATCGAAGTTTCTGTCTCTGGAATCGAAGTGTCGGGCTCTGGAAATGAAGTGTCTGGCCATTGAATCAGAATGTCTGGCCCTGGAATCAAAGTGTCTAGCCCTAGAATCGAAGTGTCTGGCCCTGGAATCAAAGTGTCTAGCCCTAGAATCGAAGTGTCTGGCCCTGGAATCAGTATCGAGTCCTTCTTTAACAAATTCAGTAATTTAGTGATAATAACTAAATAGGTGGACGGTACAATTGGCTTCATCAATTCCGTGAAGTATATCGGAATTAATGAAGCCAACTGTACCTTGATCAACCTATTACTTGAAGTCTTGTAGTTAAGAAGATACTGCAAAGGAATTGCATCTCTATGCGCTGTTGGAATTAGGTCGTTTTAAATACCCTTTTCCCTTGGATACCTTTCTCTGTTCTTTAGTCAATTTTTATTCAAGTATTCTACTCCTCGGGAACCTAGAACATCGTTTTCTATACTTATCCATCATATTGCATGTGATGTAACTCAAGAATTAAGCAAGCGTGCAAGCACTCAAGGGCTTTAGTAATTAACTCAAGACGTCTTCATAACAATAAAATGGACATCCAAAATATTATAGATAAAGTACCTCAGTTTGTATCAGAGTTTACTGGCAATAATTATGGACATTTAGCAAAGTATAATTACTCTAAGCATATGATGGTATATATCTCGAAGATCAAACACTGGAAAAGAAATATCTATTGGACGACCTCAGCATAACTTAGATAACCATTATTTTCTTTAAGTAGAAACGGCAAAGACATATTTACAAGAAACCTAGAATGAAATTCATGATGAAAGACGAAAATGCCGAGAGGTAATTTATTGGTCATCCAAAGATGACGATGTAGTCAAGCAAAAGTTTTTAAAAGAAGCAAAAATTTTCTCAACAGCAAAAGTAAAGTTAAAGTATTGCAAGTTTTTGTGTTGATTTCGAAAGCACATGGACAATGAACCTGAGTGACGAAACGAGTGATTGATCTCAGAAGTTGCTGGTCTGGCAAAGTTGGTTATCATTTGATTACTGGAATCATTACACACACACGCATATATATATAATGTGTATATACAGTATATTATATATATATATATATATATATATATATATATATATATATATATATATGTATATATATATATATATGTATATATATATATATATATATATATATATATATATATATATATATACTGTATATATATGTATATGTATGTATATATATAAATATATATATATATATATATATATATATATATATATATATATATATATATATATATATATATATATGTGTGTGTGTGTGTGTGTGTGTGTGTATGTGCGAGGATGATGTATGAGGGGCATGAACTACCATACAGACAAAATATGGGGAGACTGAGGCATTCTCTTTGAAGGTTACCCTTGATCAGGGATCTGCTCTGAGTCCATTATTGTTCTTCGTCGTTATAAACACTTTGTCATTAGAATTAAGGAACGACGAAGAACTGGAAACTGATTATTATTATTATTATTATTATTATTATTATTATTATTATTATTATTATTATTATTATTATTATCATTATTATTATTACTTGCTAATCTACAACCCTAGTTGGAAAAGCAGGTTGCTATAAGCCCAAGGCCCCCAACAAGGAAAATAGCCCAGTGAGCAAAGGAAATAAGGAAATAAATAAACTGTAAGATAAGTAAATAACAATTGATATAAAATTTTCAAGAACAGTAACATTAAGATAAATCGTTCGTATATAAACTATGAAAACTCTAAAGAAACAAGAGGAAGAGAAACAAGATAGAATAGTGAGCCCGAGTGTACCCTAAAGCAAGTGGTTTTTTTTTATGATTTAGTCATTATAGTAGACACAGAAGAACTGTAAGAAATGTTTCTAGAATGAAAGGAGCCGTAGAAAGGAAAGGCTTATGATTAGTAGTAGAGAAGGTCATGGAGAAATAAACATTCAAGTGGAAGATGACACAGTGCTGAAACAGGAAAAAAAAATGAGTTCTACTTAAGGTCAATAATAATAGAGGAGAGAGTTACTGAGAAAGTAGTGAGATAGAAAGTGAAAGAAGAATAGCGAAAATGTGAGAAATAACTGGAGTTGTTTTAGACAAGAAAATGCCATTAAAACTCAAAATGAAGATCAATAAGACAGTTGTCAGGACCGTGCTATTATATGGGGCAGAAACTTGGGCAATAAAGAGTAAAGCAATTTTAAGTTTCATATAAGGAAGTAGCAAGAAGCACATTTCCTTCATCATAATCATTTTTATAATACTGTAATTTTAACCAAACCAATAAGTCACATCTGTTCAGCCGGAAGGAATTATCCTAAATGGAAGGAATGAATATTGGGAATAGAAAATCTAAGCCGGAAGAAATTATTCTAAAGGAATGAATGAATGTTGGGAATAGAAAATCTAAGGATGAAAAGATTTTTTTTTTTGGGGGGTGAAAAAAACCGAGATGAGGATGGTGAGATGGCTTTCTGGAATATACCTACTGGAAAGAGAGAGAGAGAGAGAGAGAGAGAGAGAGAGAGAGAGAGAGAGAGAGAGAGAGAGAGAGAGTCAAGATGTAAGATGAATGCATAGTATATGTATTGTAAAAGGTAAGGCTATGGAAGCTAGTCTGAAAATACGATGACTATTTAATAAGAAAGAAGGAAGTGCAACCAGTCAATAGAGGTAGGAACATGGGCAGGAGTAATGTGGGGCTTAAGGGTTGTGGTGGCCGATGTGGTAACGTCCCTGACTGATGAACGCCAGACTGGGGTTCAAGTCCCACTTAAACTCGTTAGTTTCTTTGGTTGCTGCAACTTCACAATCTTTGTGATCTAAGGACGGGTATTTTAGGGGAGCCTATAGGTCTATCTGCTGAGTCATCAGCAGCCATTGTCTGGCCCTCCTTGGTACTAGTTTGGGTGGAGAGTGGTCTTGGGCGCTGTTCATATGTATATATGGTCCGTCTCTAGGGCCTTGTTCTGCTTGCTAGGGCAATGAAACTGTCCCTTCATGAGTGGCTTTTAAACCTTTAAAATGAATTGGTGTGGTAAGGAGGGATACAGGTGTGGTAGGACTGAGGGAGAACGATGCAAGGCATATAAATAGATGAAGAAAGTTGACTCGAGCGGCAGATCCTGCTATGCAGTGGGACTAATATGATCGAAAGAATAAAAAGAGAGAGAGAGAGAGAGAGAGAGAGAGAGAGAGAGAGAGAGAGAGAGAGAGAGAGAGAGAGAGAGAGATGTGTGTGTGTGTAACAGATTACTGCTTACTGTATTTTTTCCTCAGTGAAATACAAATGATTTTATCTTCCTACTATAGG
>NC_090725.1:288824349-288831655 GCF_036898095.1 Palaemon carinicauda
TCGACCCTTACGTTTCCAAAAACGAAGGCAAGGAGGAGAGAGAGAGAGAGGAGAGAGGAGAGAGAGAGAGAGAGAGAGAGAGAGAGAGAGAGAGAGAGAGAGATGCTTTTTTGCCATCATCATCTAAATAATTGTTCTATTTAGGAGATGAATTACCCATTTTTCACAATTAGGTCCAATGTGTTAGCAACCCGCTATTTTGTTAAAAAAATGCTTTCTTTCCTGACCTTAAGACCATCGTACATCCACTTTATCTTACTATGTAGTGTTTTTAAATCATCTACCAGTGATAATCTGGATTCGATGCGTTCTTAACTCCTTTACGCTTCACCTTTCTTAACACTCTCTGATGTAGCTCAAAGTTCATGTCTATTGTACTGTAGACCATTTCTGGCCCTTATTTAAAGCATGCATAAGGCCTTGTGTAGATTACAACTTACACCTTCACAAAGGACAGAGTTGAGGAAATTATGTTTATATCAATTTTTTTTTTTTCATATTGCTTTCGAACTCGTTTGGGCCCATTCTCTTAAGGCCAAAGAATGTTGTCGTGCTAGATTGGAGGGCAAATATCCAGCACTTGTCATCCACAAGAGATGCTAAAGGAAGTTAGGAAAATTTGATAAATGAAAGTTATTAATATTATAAGAAAAGATGCAAGGTCTACACAGTGACATACGGGTGTTTTGGACCTGTTCCTCATTTTTAAACTGTTAAATATCTTATCTTTGTTCTAGACGAAACTGATTCATTTACAGTGGTCTTTTTCATTGACCCCCCAAATATAATTAATAGCACAGCATTACAACCTATGGACTATGGTCTTCCACAATGATTAGGAAATCCCTGGGAGATGAGTTGTGGTGGCCTGGTGGTAGCGTCCTCGCCTGGTGATTGCCAAACTGGGCTTCGAGTCCCGCTTAAACTCGTTAGTTCCTTTGGTCGCTGCAACCTCACCGTCCTTGTGAACTAAGGAGGGGGAGTTTGTTGTAGCCCATAGGTCTATCTGCTGAACCATCAGCAGCCATTGCCTGGCCCCTCCTTGGATCTAGCTTGGGTGGGAGAGCGGGCATGGGCGCTGGTCATATGTAATATGGTCAGTCTCTAGGGCATTGTCCTGCTTGATAGGGCAGTGTCACTGTCCCGTGCCTCTGCCATTCATGAGTGGCCTTTAAACCTCTAATGCTTCGAGTTCAAGCAGTAGAGGGTAAATTCAACCACGAAATTCAACTTATTTGTAATGTGTTGTAACATTTAAACAGATGCGTTTTTTCTTCTTATTACTAATATGAAATGTTAAAGATTTGTACTATTTTTATGTATTTCCCCATCTGAGTTTTCATCTGGGTCATTAAGAGATATTTCTTAGGGAATTTCGATAGCATATTTTGATGGCTCTTCAGTGATCATAATTTTTAATATTGGTAGAACAACTGAGTATTTTGAGAGAGAGAGAGAGAGAGAGAGAGAGAGAGAGAGAGAGAGAGAGAGAGAGAGAGAGAGAGAGAGAGAGAGAGAGAGAGAGATGAAAACTATGGGGTTTGCCTAATAAAATTTGACGCACTCTTGATCACAGTTGTAATACGAACATTTATTCTCAACAAAAACGATTAAATTAGCAAATAATAATGCGAGTCCAACTGTCAGTTCCTGATGCGTTGATGTTCGTGTTCGCCGAGACCTCGTGAACAAGAATCCTCGGGAAATTCCCGAGTATTCCACGATTCAGTACTGTAGGGCTTATGTACTGTATGTCTCAGAATTAACTGCCACAAAGAGATAAATGGTTCTCTATGGTACTATTTTCAAGCATTCATATGAACCTATCTAAAAAGGCCATTAATTTCCAGACAGACTTTTACAGACCAGAATATCGATCAAAGAACAAACAGACAAGTTATTATTATTATTATTATTATTATTATTATTATTATTATTATTATTATTATTATTATTATTATTATTAGCTAAGCTATAGCCCTACTTGGAAAAGCAGGATGCTATAAGCCAAAGTCCTCCAACAGGAAAAAAATAGCCCATTGAGGAAAGGAAATAAGGAAATAAACTACAAGAGAAGTAATGAACACTCTAAATAGAATATTTTAAGAACAGCAACACCATTAACATAAATCTTTCATAAATAAACTATAAAACCTTATTAGAAAAAAACTAGTCATAGAAACAAGATAGAATAGCAATCCCGAGTGTACCCCCAAGCAAGAGAACTCTAATACAAGACAGTTCGTTAATTAGTAAAGATGTATAATGGGTGAACTAAAATGAGAAGCAGGATACACAGGAAATAAAAAAAAAAGGAATTGACGGACACCCTCGGGCAGTAGTTAACTCATATAAATATAAGACCACAAGGATTGTGTACTAATATACCTTCTGCGGGGGTGACGGTCGGGGGACCTGTCACCCTCAACAAAGTCTCACTACCGCATTCCGTAAAGGGCGTCCGGGGTGGGCGGGGGGGGGGGGGGGGGGGGGTGTTTACTCGAGCATTTATTTCGACAGACGGCCCTTCACACTTGACCATATCGTTTAGAAATGGACAAATGCGCAGACATGCGTACTGAGAGAGAGAGAGAGAGAGAGAGAGAGAGAGAGAGAGAGAGAGAGAGAGATGGTCTTATAAAGTAGATATTTGTGATTTCGTGATCGTTTTCAAGAAAATTACTCTTGGTAGATCAGGTTTCAATGATCCACAGCAAGGCTCCTTGTCCTTTTCACACCTTAAGAGGTCCGCACTAGGTAGAAAGGCGGGTTAATCTGTTATAAGAAGATATAGAACAAGTGTCTGGCCATATATATTTCTTTCCGGTCACGCCCAGCGACATTGCTATACGTATAACTATTGGGTCTCTTCCGGATCCTCGGGTAGGGCTTTATTAAATCTGGTAAACTTCACAGTATGCTAAGGCGAAGTTTGACAGCATACACATTGTAGTTGATAACTCTGTCTATCAAAAGAGAAATTGCTGGCAACGTTGCCTGTAAAAACATAGTGGCTGAGCTTGTAAACACGTGATCAGCAGCATTTATATTAGAATTGCAGTGTTGTTAAGCATATAATAATATTTTATATACTGCACTTCGTAAATTTAATAAAAGTGCTTTTGATCACGTTTTTACAAGGTCAGTGTGTTTGTTTTACAGACATCGTTGCCAACAGTTTCTCTTTTGTTAAGCATAACGTAATCAGCTACAATGTACAATTGCCAGACGTCTCCATAGCTTCCCGTGAAGTAGGCCTACACTGACGTCTCCACAACTTTCCGTGAAGTAGGCCTACACTGGAATCAATGGAGCCAACTGTACACTAAAGTTTATGCGGTCGAACGGTTCGAAGAGGTGGCAGACAGTCACAAATGCATAAGGTTTGTGGACAATGAAGCCCCGCCCTCAGAAGTCAGGCTAAAACATACTTTCTTCGAACTGTTTAACAAACGTGTTCGACAACCAAATACCCCGTTCATTCGTTCGAACATCACTTCAAACACTTGTCTGTCGAATCGCTGATACTCCACCCGGAACAGTTCTTTCCTTCCGCTAGTAAGAACAGCAGTCACGTAAGGGTGAAAAGTTTTCAGTACAATTTTACCAATGTATCAAGGTTGAGAGCTCAAGATAAGGTCTTCAATCATTGTTATTTTTATCTATTGTTTGGAATAATGATAATATTTGACGTTTTAACATATTACAGAAGCAATTAGTGTATCATCGATATAAATCAAATGAACGCAGGAAGTGTTAATCACTAGGCCTTGAATTGGTTTCAATTTACTTCTGCATCTTTGTTGCAACTCTTTTTTTCAATCTATATTTTATATTCTACACAATATATTTTTCGTTGTCTATTTTTGTGTATTTTGTGTGGGATATTTTTTTAGGTAGTGATTTCAATCCTCTTATGTACCGTCTATAGCCAACAAATCGATTTTCTCTGAACTAAACCCGGAAAAAATTTCTAATTCCATATCGTTTATACACTGACATTCTATTTTATCAGGTTATACACGAAAATTGCCTCGCATGTGTAATCTGTACATGGAAATTCTATCTTTTATTGCATTGTATGTTTCACTCAAGGAAACTAAAACATCATTTCAATTCTTTTCCTCCTTATCTTCACCATCATCATCGTGACTCCTACACAATAATTTGCATTTGAGAGCAACATTTTCTGTCACGTATTTTTTCCGTAGGAGGTCGAAACATCTAGGAAATAAGAAAATACCCAAAATACCCTTGCCGACCCTGTGCATTTGCCTCGAAAAAAATTAGATATTCTTTTAGGTATTAAAAAAATCCACGCCAAATTTGATCTTTTTATGTAAAAAATTTAATTTATAATATTTCTCTTTTTCAATGTTAGTTCTCTCTCTCTCTCTCTCTCTCTCTCTCTCTCTCTCTCTCTCTCTCTCTCTCTCTCTCTCTTTGTATATATATATATATATATATATATATATATATATATATATATATATATATATATATATATTTATATATATATATATATATATATATATATATATATATATATATATACAGTATTTATATATACTGTATATACATATATATATATATATATGTATATATATATATATATATATATATATATATATATATATATATATATATATATATATATATATATATATATATATGTGTGTGTGTGTATATATATGTATATATACATATACATATATTTATATTTATATGTAAATACATACATATATACACTTCTATCTGCTCCAATATTTGGTACTCTCCTATTGACTTTTCACCACTTGTCTCCCACAATGAGTAATTTCTGCATACTGCTATTCCCTTCAAGTCACTGAAGGAAACAGTACTGTAGCGATCGTGTAACAGTTTAACATGTATTGGTAACACTTCAGTCAGCCATATATTTGAAAATAGAGATTGACCATTATTCTTTTCTTTCCATTCATTACTGTCTCTCTTCATGACTGTAATGGGAAGTGCCAAGCAAGATTCAGAGTGGTTATTTAAAGATCGTCTTGTCCTTGTGTCTTTCTTCTGATCTGTTTGTTTTGACACTAAATGTTTTTTTTCTTTGCTGTGTTAAATAGCAAAGGGAACCTTGTCAAATGTGGCTTCCTCGTTGACTGGCCTTTATTCATAATATGTTAAGAGGTCAAAGGGTATACAGCAGTGGCAATTATCTGCTATATCTTCCTTGTGTTTTATCCATCTATGTTCCTATGATATATATATATATATATATATATATATATATATATATATATATATATATATATATATATATATATATATATATAATATATATATATATATATATATATATATATATATATATATATATATATATATATATATATATATATATATATATATATATATTATTACTTGCTAAGCTACAACCCTAGTTGGAAAAGCAAGATGCTATAAGCCCAGGGGCTCCAACAGGGAAAATAGCTCAGTGAGGAAAGGGAACAAGGAAAAATAAAATATATTAAGAAGAGCAACAATATTGAAATAAATAACATTTTATAAACTATAAAAACTTTAACAAAACAAGAGGAAGAGAAATAAGATATAAGATAGAACAGTGTGCCCGAGTGTACCCTCAAGCAAGAGAACTCTAACCCAAGACTGTGGAAGACCATGGTACAGAGGCTAAGGCACTACCCAAGATTAGAGAGCAATGGTTTGATTTTGGAGTGTCCTTCTCCTAGAAGAGCTACTTACCATAGCTAAAGAGTCTCTTCTACCCTTAACAAGAGGAAACTGGCCACTGAACAATTACAGTGCAGTAAGAAGAATTGTTTGGTAATCTCAGTGTTGTCAGGTGTATGAGGACAGAGGAGAATATGTAATGAATAGGCCAGACTATTCGGTGTGCGAATATGTAGGCAAAGGGAAAATAAACCGTATGTGTATATATATATATGTATATATATATATATATATATATATATATATATATATATATATATATATATATATATATATATATATATATATATATATATACGTATATATATATACATATACATACATACATATATATATATATATATATATATATATATATATATATATATATATATATATATATATATATATATAAATATATATATATATATATATGCATACATACATACACACACCACACATACACACGCACACCTATAAGTAAAACTTGCCAGACACTTTCAAATGAAATAAGCCTAGATTATTAATAGTTTGTGATGAGGAAATCCTTGAACTTTATGAATTCATCAAGTTTCAGTAGAGAAACGAGATATGAGATAGGTCACTTCTCCATCTTCTCCTCAAAGAGTAACTAAAGTATTTTAAGTTTCCTATTGATACCTATACAAAACTTACAGTTATCGTGAAGTTTCTTTACATTATACAGATTTTTTTTCGTTATTCGATGAACTACAACATTGTACTTACCTGTGACTAACACATTTTATTATAGATACTTTCAGTATTATAAATGCTTTTAGTAACAGTAAGAGTGACTTTTCATTCAAAAATTAAAATCAGTAATCTTTACCATGGCTTTCTTTCTAGTGACAAAACAATAACAATTGCGAGGCAAGACATATTGGCAAATAACAAAATCAAGCAATCCATAGCATTACATGTTCCTATTTTGCTTGCATTAATTATATTGAACTCTGTGTAAGTTATTCAAATGTACGCCTGATGTGGTTGGTCAATAAATCATATTTTAATATATCCATATAATTTTTGCTTCATTTAAATAAACTTTTAGGTTATCTCTCTTATTTAGTTGGTTAATTTCTTATTTTTGTGTGGAGGGTTGTTAATCATTTGATAAGAAATTCATAAATTTTGTTTAAAAGTATAAAGAAATTAATTGGGACTTCCACTTACTTGCCCGGGAAGTGAACGATCGCTTCATCGCTTCATGTCCTGACCCCAAAATCCCCGTACCTAAAGATAATTCCGAGCATTTATCATCTCAGAAAAATAACCTATAACCTCTTTGAGGTATATGATAGAAATATCCAACACAAACGATAATATTTAACTGTTCATAGTATTAATACAGGTGTTCAGAATTCAAGATTTATCTCTTAGTATTATCTTTTAGAAGATTTTATTGATGTTTGAGAGACTCGTCCTTCTTTTCTCAGTTCGTTCTGGATCTCTAAAATCAAATTTCATCCAGGTCTAGTTGCTAATGTTTCTTTGATAAAAATAAAAGTATCTCTGCTTTCATCATAATCTTTTCATGAAATATGTATGATTAATTTACGGTTATTATTATTTCATA
>NC_090725.1:288832155-288837155 GCF_036898095.1 Palaemon carinicauda
GATCTCTAAATTCAAAATTTCATTCAGGTCCTAGTTGCTAATGTTTCCTTTGAGAAAAATAAAAGTAACTCTGCTTTCATCATAATCTTATCATGAAATATGTATGAATTAATTTACGGTTATTATTATTTCATGAAATGTGTTTGTAAGGAACTTTAAATTTCCTGTTATTCCAAGTATTTTTGGGAAGATGATGATATTGACCCTAAAGTTGCTTTCTAAGAATTTTCGTATATGTTGAGATAAACAATGGACTAAGCCTTATGTAGATATATACTGGGAGAGAGAGAGAGAGAGAGAAGAGGAGAGAGAGAGGAGAGAGAGAGAGAGAGAGGAGAGAATTCACACCATTATTGAAATAATAGTGATTTGTCTAATTGCAGCCTTGTCATGTTGTTATTAAGAGGGTAATGAAAAACTACCTTCCTGCCTGTAATCACTCTCGCCTTGTGACCTTCATCTTCTTTAACGAACTGTGACCTTATTTGTCAATAATTACAATTCAAATCGTGCCATGGAACGACAAGGAAGTACTTAATAATAATAAAAAACGAATCATTTGAAATAACAATGTGTCGTCTGAATGTTTAAAAACTCTAATGTTTATTGCAATCGAAATGAAGGAAGGTTTTTATGTGCGGGATGTATATTTTATCAGTTGGAGAATGGTTATGAAATACATATTTGGGGAATGCAGGGCGTGGCTGTCCACTATATATACGTGGGATGATAGGATGTGCATCGGCTTGTAACTTAGTAATGGGTTCCTATTTCCTTTCAGTTTTTTATTTCTTTTCAAGGAAGTGGTGTAAGAGATGATAATACAGGGTCTATAAAAACAGGACCGTAAACCTTATCAGCGAGTATTTATGAGATGATGCATACGGGTATAACCTAACTTTGTGTAAGGGTTTCTGTATAGCCATGATCAGCAAAGCTCTACTAGCAAGGGGCCACCCGTACTAGGTTGATTTGCTGTAAGTGATCAGACCTAATGTCTCCCACCAGCACCAATCCGCGTTGGCCAGCATGGTGATTAAAACTGGCCATACTTGAATAAGGACACACTTAAAAAAACGTAATTTTAATCGGAAATTCCTCCGTTAAAAATATACTGTTCTCTGCCGTATTTTAGTTAAATACAGGCGACCGTAATTTTTACCCTACTTTGTTATTATCATTTATGGTTTGGTTACCGTAATGTCACTCCTTAACGTCAATATATCCGTGCTTAAAACGGTAAATACCTGGGAAC
Source organism: Palaemon carinicauda (assembly GCF_036898095.1). Taxonomy (NCBI): domain Eukaryota; kingdom Metazoa; phylum Arthropoda; class Malacostraca; order Decapoda; family Palaemonidae; genus Palaemon; species Palaemon carinicauda. Next base: position 288,833,411 of record NC_090725.1, read on the forward strand.
ATTTATTCCAGGATTTTTACCTTTTTTTACGGCAAATTTTAACAGTGCGTTTGTGGCCTAGAAACGGTTGGATATGTTGTTGTTGTTGTTGTTGAATATGGATATAGGTTAACTTACCGTAAAAGATAACCTCGAATGAATTTGATGTGAAGTAAGAAATAACTGAACTGAAAGGTCTTTCCAGATATCAGGATCGGTCAAAATCCATCAAATCATCTAGTAATAACTTTGCGGTCATACCCAAGTCATGTTTCATGAACAACAGCATGAGGGGAAATTTGATCACCTGCTTCAAGGATGACACTATTTCTAAATTGTTATTTCCTTGCCAATATGAAATCCCATCTCACTATTTTGTTTTCCTTATCAGGAAGCTAGAATTGTGGGTGTTGAAGTTTTATACATAGCCATTTTTCTTAAAATCTTCCTTCAATCCATTTCATTTGCCTTTATATATATATATATATATATATATATATATATATATATATATATATATATATTTATATATATATATATATATTTATATATATATTATATATATATATTATATATTTATATATATATATTATATATATATATATATATATATATATATATATATATATATATATATTATATATATAAAGTTTGCTCCTCCCCTGAAACCTCTGAAGATATTCATATCCAAAATATCTGTGAAATTAATTGGGGAAAATAACAGTAGTGACATAATCTTGAAGCCAATCTAAAATTAAAAAGACGCCTTTGCTCCCTGACGCTGGTCATAGAGCAGTATATGAGCTTTCACCAAAAAGCAAAAATACAGTAAGTCAAGTATTTAGTGAAAGGTGTAAGAAGTAAGTTTAGGGAAGCCTAACGGGCAAGGTTTCATTTAAGGAGTAAAGGTAGGAACTGGCGCTGTTTTAAAGTGGAACTCAACACTTAGTTTCAACATAAAATCTTGTACTCTTCTCAACCCCTAACCAATAGAAGACCAGACATTTTAGGTTTTTCCAAACACTGACCTTTCTTCCAAGGATTCAGACCTTTAGCTTTGACCTTTCATAGTTAATTCAGCATTTCCATAAACGTCAACGTGTACTGGAACTTATGCCCTTTTGATCCTTTACGATGTTTTTCGAGCACCGATTCTTGATTTCCTTCCAGGTTTTTGGACTTGCTTTCAAGATGAACCTTGATTGTGATATGCGCATTTTCTTCTTAATTCTATAATATTTCTGTTTATAATCCTCAGTTATATCATTTAACTGTTTTTGAAACTCCATTCTAAAACGTATTCAATCTATTTCTTAAATTGTCATCATATTTTTGGATCAGAAACTTGGGCCTGTAAGACGAAAAGAGAAGCAAAGCTTGAGAAAACAAAGCTGAGATGCTAAGGTGAATTATGGGAATATCGCTGTTTGAAAGATTGTAAATGATGAAATAAGAAGAATGGCAGGCGTAGCAAAGATTTCAGAGAGGATAAGAGTGTCACTTATGAGATGGTGTGGGCACGTGTTGAGTATGGATGGTAGGGAGAGAGTGAGGAGGGCTTGGGAGGAATCTGTAAGGAGAAAAAGATCAAAAGGGAGACCGGGAATTAGATGGCGAGATAAGGTGAAAGATAATATAGAGAGAAGAGGTTTGATGGAAGAGGATGCCTTTGATAAAAGGCATTGGAGATGGCGCATCAAGCAACCGTCCCCTTAACGTAGGGATAATGGTGTGGAAGAAGATATTGGAATTTAAAGGACATTCAGGACATCCATTCCAAGTCATTTAGATATGATAATTATATGTTACTCGTCCATTTAAGATGGTGCTTTAATCTCCTAGATCCAAATAACAACCCGAATGCCTCTTTTGGTGTTTTAATTATCTTAATACTTTCTCAATGTAAAATTTACTGTGAAATCAATGTCGTTCATCCATCCGATAAACATGAGCTGCAAATGAGTCATCCGGTATCGTCCATTTCCTGTCATGATTTCTATTTCTGAAATTTCTCCGAATATGGAATATTTTTGTTGCTACATATATAAAAGAAATTGCCCTTTTATTTTCATATGACTTAAAAACTTTTCGCTTAGGATAAAGTTAATTGGTTGACTGTATAAGATATGGGGGACACTAACGGACTCCGAGATGAAGCTGGAGAGCTAATATTCGATTAGTCAAGGTTAGATAGTGTGTAGGTTAAGTTATTATGCTCGAAACGTAGAGGCGGCTTCAAATCTAATTTTAACGTTGACGTTTCTCACCTTATTAAAGTTTTGCTTTCTTGAATCTTATACTGAATTCCTCTTGAAGCGTAATCAGATTCTTGCTTATGTGTACAGTATCCGTAGACTTATCATACCGAGTTTTTTCGCAGGGATTCTCACCATCGACGCAGTATTATTACAAGTTCGTATATAACTTGTACAGTTTATAGTGTTTGAAAAATTGTTATAGTATGTTCTTATTATTCTATTATTATTAGAAGTACTCCCATATGAACGTGGAATCGGAGAAAAATTAAAACTAAAAATTTTCCGAAGAAATAAATGATCAAATTAAAAAAAAAGATAATATAGAATGTAGAGTTAAAAGTCTTGAATTACAGTTGAATTAAGAGTGCTACAACACTAGAGAAAAAAATGTACGAATGTGTGTAAAATTTATCCTTCACTCTACTCAATCTTTTTTTTTTCTTTAATTAATTTTCTTGCTATTGTGCCATCTAAAACTTTTCCAGATTTCTTAAATACTTTTCCAGGCAGTGTTACGATTGTTGATCTCCGATAGTGATAGATTTCAGTCATTATAATTCTGGTTAACAACAATATGTTTCTATAGAATATTTTCTTCAAAACTTTTAACTTATCAGCAACTTTTGCATGCCAATTTCACTACGGTATTTCAGCATTGAAAGTATTTTCATGTATTTTTTTTTTCTAAAATTTGATTACATGATTTAAATGAAAGCAAGTGAGATATTAGGAGATAGATACACTTGTGAGCAACTGTAGCTTTTTGTCATTTTGCAATTATTATTATTATTTTTATTATTATTATTATTATTAGCTATGGAGTATTATTATTATTATTATTATTATTATTATTATTATGATGATGATGATTATTATTATCATTATTATTATTATTATCATCTTTATTATTATTATTATTATTATTATTATTATTATTATTATTGTTGTTGTTGTTGTTGTTGTTTTTATTATTGTTATTATTATTGTTATTATTATTATTATTTTTACTATTATTATTATTATTATTATTATTATTATTATTATTATTATTTTCTTTCAATCTCCCTAGATTGACATCTCCACCCCTCCCACCCCCAAAAATTATCTGCCTTAAGCCAGTAACTAAAAAATCAAACGAGAACAATAGTAACAATATAAGGAGAACACTGCGGAAATAATACGAATATTACTTTATCTATAACAATGGAATGTAGATGAAGAACACTGATTATCCATCCTCTCTCTCTCTCTCTCTCTCTCTCTCTCTCTCTCTCTCCTCTCTCTCTCTCTCTCTGATTGTCGCACCTTAGAGGTGGCTTTGCTTGAAGCGGTTAAAGCTCTCTCTCTCTCTCTCTCTCTCTCTCTCTCTCTCTCTCTCTCTCTCTCTCTCTCTCTCTCTCTGATTGTCGCACCTTAGAGGTGACTTTGCTTGAAGCTGTTAAAGATCTCTCTCTCTCTCTCTCTCTCTCTCTCTCTCTCTCTCTCTCTCTCTCTCTCTCTCTCTCTCT
>NC_090725.1:288842155-288849655 GCF_036898095.1 Palaemon carinicauda
TCTTGACCCTTGCTTGACCTTGACCTTGACCTTTGATCTTAACATGGATCAATTGGCATTGGTTTTTATACACTCAAATATGAGTCAAGTTTGAAGTCTCTGTGACAACGATGTCCAAACTTATAGCTGATTACGTGAATTGGACATTTTAATTGACCGTGACCTTGACCTTCCAAAATCCTATCATTTCCAGCTTTTTGCTTAACAGTTACTCCCTGCAACTTTCATTACGTTTAAAATTGTGGCCAGGAAGCTGTTCACAAACAAACACACACACACAATTACAAAAATGCAAACAGGGTCGAAAACATAACCTCCTTCCAATTTCGATGACGGAGGTAATCAAGTTCACCTTTCTCTCAGCAAACTCGGCCGTGTTTTCGAAGCGATGCGTAATCTTTGATCTCGGTCTTAGGACCAGTTATTTTGCGTTGCTTTCAATAAATGTTTTCTCATTTTTGTGATTAATGCCACTCATATAAGTACATTATTCAAATAATGATAATCATAGATATAAATATTGATAAGGTTATGATAATTGTAGGGGTGGGAAATGGTAAATGCTCATAATAAATTCGTGCGAGCGAAACAGGGGATCACATTGTTTTGCAGTATATTTTGGAAATCAACATATCCATTAATTAAGTAAGGGATGCAAGTTCTTGCAGTTCTTTACTTGTGTCACGGGCAGTTTCAACTTAATTTTTCTCAGCCCGTAATTGCCTTTGTTATTGCGCATGCGTGCTCTACTTGCTGGCGGGTTTTTTCACGGTCGGCTTAGAGAAAGGGGGTGCACTGTTAAAAATTAGCTGTAAAAAACAGTAAAAATCCTTGGATAAATGTTGTCAGACATTTACCGTTTTAAAAACGGATATATTGACGTTAAGGAGTAATATCGCGGTCACCAACCCGTGAAAGATAATAACAAATCATGTTAAAAATTACGGTCGCGCACTTACTGAAATACTTTCGAGAACAGTATATTTTTACAGAGAATTTCCAATTACAATTACGCTTTTTTTTTTTTTTTTTTTTTTTTTTTTTTTTTTTTTTTTTTTTTTTTTTCTTAAAGTAAAACCCTTGGGGCTGATATGGACAGGTCATGTTGCTGGTACACTATGATATGGTGTGTCCTTGTAATGTGATTTGATTGCTTTTAAGTCGGTCGTTAAGGCACCAAACATTCGGTAACTGGCATATTTTCGACCCTGGCCTTGCTAGGAATATCGGCGCTTAAATATTTTAACTGTATATTATCTGCATCTTTTACCCAGTTTATGAAAATGTTGATTTCCGAATAAGCATTTTAAAACCATTTCATCCCACTAAACAAGTTTTACAATTTTTTTATGACATTTTCAAGATATAGGCGATTTGACTCACATGACTGTCACAGTTATTTTAAGCTTTCACCGTTGCTATAAATAACATCAAGAATAGTTGTGGTAGTAATAACGACATTAACAATTGCACAAAGAATAACATTTATGGTAACTTAGAAAACAGCAGATGAAATAGATGGTACATTGTAGAAGAATATAAAAGAAATAAGGGGTAAAAGTCACTAACAAAGGAACCAAATATACGGAGTTTTATGGTCACCATAGGCACGCCTTGCCCAGGATGCTCTAAATAAGGAGGATAAGGGCAAGGCAGGAATTTTCAAGAACAACCCATTTGTTACCAAGAGCCTTTGGCGTCAAGTCCTGTCTCAGTCGGGGAGAGACAGTCTGTCTGGTTGAGGAAAACGTGTGAAATTAATCCAAAGGACTTCTTGTGTAACCCCGAGAATCATTTCATTGTTTTCGGCCATTGTCACAATGAAGTCAGGACAGAAATTAGGTTCTGTCTTTAAAATTATGAGGATCAGTATTTAAACTCTTTTGAAGACATGATATACCGTAGACATGACTGTAGATTAATACTATTTCTGAGTGGGGATACCTTAACGAGGTTAAAGGATTTGTGTATCTTCATTATCAGCAAAGTTGTACTAGTCAAGGCCACCCATACTAGGTTGGTTTTTTTTGAGGGATCAGACAAAAGTCTCCTACTATCACAAATCCGCAGTTGGCCAAACCCCAACCGCGAATAAAAATATGCCCGAGACTTTTGTCCTGCAGTGGACTAGAAACGGCTGCCTTTGTTGTTTTTGTTGTTGTAGAGTAATAGCAGACGACGATTGATACTTGGAAAACTTTTCGTTGAATTTTGCTTCATTGGTTTTCGATTTGTATTGCATACAGAAAAAAAATTATAATTATTGAATATTTTTTTTTTTTTTATCTGAAAGGGATTCAGGTGAGCCAATATGACGCAAAAGCTTGACTGTTTACTGGTTGAGTGATACGAGTATTGGGAATAGGTAGTGACACAACCAGTGCCATCAATGTTTTATAAAGGTCTTAGCGGTATTTTCATTAACTTTTCACTTGATTTTATGCAAGATGTTCTTTAGTAGAAGGAACACGAATATATACACACGTGCATACACCTGTATGTGTATATGTATATACAATATACATCTGTACACTTAATATTTATATATATATGTATATATATATACGTATGTGTATATATATGTGTATATATAAATACATACAAACCTTTCTCACTTTATAAGAAGACTAGAAGTTCACAACATTTCGGTTTCTCAAAAAATCTTTAGAATTTATGCTGCTTGACTCATGCCATTTTTTTTCACTCAAACAGATACCTTCTTCGCCCATTTAAAGATGGTATGGTTTATTCTGTGTGTGCATGCGTAAGTGTACTATTAATGTAAAGATAGACTTTTATATATATATAAATATGTATATATATATATATGTATATATATATATATATATATATATATACTGTATATATATATATATATATATATATATATATATATATATATATATGTACACACACATATATATATATGTATATATATATTTATATATATATATATATATATATATATATATGTGTGTGTGTGTGTGTGTGTGTGTGTGTGTGTGTGTGTGTGTGCATTACGGTCACAAGGATCACGGGACTTGATATGCAGCAAAAACCAGTAGGAAAAAATAAAGTTTTAGCGCTAGGTACTAAAGCTTTGTATTTTATTCCTACTGGTTCTTGCTATGTATATATATATATATATATATATATATATATATATATATGTGTGTGTGTGTGTGTGTATACTGTATATATGCTGTATATTGTTACAAAAAGAATGTATGGCGAGATAACTGATAATAAGGAGGGGGAAGGTTGGAATGGTGTTTAGATGAAGAAGAAACAATTACCATTTAAAACTACTATGCAAAAAAAAAAAGAAGAAAAATACAATTGACAGCAATCCCTATCTACCACTTCTGATAGATAGTGCTTTAAAATATACTCTTAAGAGCTCCTTGATTTTATGTGTTCCTCCCCGTCGTTAGCCTCGTAATACAGTTCCTTTTTTTATAATCCATTAAATGATCAAATGTTGTTTGGGTACTGGGGAATTGATTGCAAAGCTCTCCAAGTAACATTCTTTACTTTTTCATACTTCATAAAGCCCTCAATTTTCTGCCTTTCAAAAAGTTTTTCATTGTTGTTCACTACAGTTGATGATATGGGGTTTGTAGGAGCATATAGGTCTACCTAATAAATCATTAGCAGTCATTGCCTGGCACTCCTTTGTTCTACCTTGGGCGCTGATCATATGTGTATATGTGCTCGATCTCTTGGGCATTAACCTTTCCCTTGCCTCTGCTGCTTAGGAGCGACCTTTAAACCCTTTTAAAACTACTATTATTATATTATTATTATTAAATGCTAAGCTACAACACTAGTTGGAAAAGCAGGATGCTATAGGTGCAGGGGCCCCAACAGGGAAAATAGCCCAGTGAGGAAAGGAAACAAGGAAAAATAAAATATTTTTAAGAACAGTAGCAGCATCAAGATAGATATTAATTAATCAATTGAAAATTTTGCAGGATATCCTAAATGTCTACCAGTTGTTCATTTTGCTGAACAATGTTTATAAAATATTTCGAACACAAAGGAAGAAGAGTGTCCATCCTCCAGAGGCATTATAAACCCTAACCTTTTATTTCAAGCTCAGCTATTCCAAACTGAAATAACCTTGTATCACACCGCCATCATATGAGGAATGCAGTTTTTGCCTTTTGATGAAAACGCTAAAAGAAATTGTGTGAGACCTATAGCCATCGCCACCTGCTTCATATCAAAATATTTTATCGCTAACATCCAAAAAAAAAAAAAAAAAAAAAAAGTATAGATTAGAAGTCTTTGCTTACAGAGAATATGAATTTGAATTTTATAATGATATTATGCTATGCAAATCTTAATTAAAATCATATATTAATATGAGAAAAAACGAAGAAATAGAATATGGAGAACAAGAGTACCTGAATGATACATATTTTTTCTATGAATTAATTCATCTCTGAAAGGAGACGACTAACTACACAAGAATTTACATCGATTTTCTTCTTCTTCATTTTTGTTCAACACGCATGTTCCTCTTTGTCGATTCCTCTGCAACCTCTCATTCACCTTGGTCCTGGAAGGACAAAAAGATGCTTCTGAAAGTCACTGAAGGTGAACTAGTCCAGATTATAGGATCGTTCTTCTCTCTCTCTCTCTCTCTCTCTCTCTCTCTCTCTCTCTCTCTCTCTCTCTCTCTCTCTCTCTCTCTCGTGCGTATATAAATCTCCAGTATCGTCCATCTGTTCTTTTTTTGACATTTATATCTGAAAAATGATAGCCAACTAAATTTTTTTTATTGTGCTGAAGTTTTCTAAAAAATACTATTTTTAGTAAGATTCGGGTGTTTTATTTAAATTTCTTCTATGTAAATCTAAATATAAGCATGTGTTTGTTTTTATGTAAAGTTTTAGATATGGCCATTTTTTTAAAATGTAATTCTATAATGAGTTTTTAACGATTATTTTTATTTAGTAATTTGGTCGTGTTTATCAAAGCATGTCGGTGAATCCGATTTCATTAATAACAAAGGCTTGAGCTGTGGACATCACTTGGTGACAAAAGATTCGAAATGAATACTACAATGTGCGTAAGTACAATCGAAACAAAGACATTTGCGAGACTCCACAAATACATTTTAAAAACTTAATTTTTCCACAATAAAGACTTTGAATAATTGTTTGCTACAGTCCACAAACATTTAAAAAAACATCACTGTTCGACAAAAAAAAAAAAAAAAAAAAAAGACTCGAAACAAAGATGTTTGCGAGAGTTCACAAACACTTTTTAAAAACTTAATTTTTCGACAATAAAGACTCGAAATAAATGTGTTTGCTAGAGTCCATAAACACTTAAAGAACTTCACTGTTCGACAAAGAAGAAAAGAAAAGAAAAAAAAAAGACTCGAAACAAAGATGTTTGCGAGACTCCACAAACACTATTTAAAAACTTTAATTTTTAGACAATAAAGAGTCGAAATAAATGTGTTTGTTAAGAGTCCACAAACACTTAAAAAACTTCCCTGTTCGACAAAAAAAAAAAAAACTCAAAATAAAGATGTTTGTGAATCTACAAACACTTAAAAAAAAAAACTTCACCATTCCACAATCTATACCCGCAAATTTGATTGACTCGTCCATCCATCGTCTTCTCTTCCTTCCCCTCCTTCGTTTGCAATCTCTTTTTCCTATTCTGTTATTCTTCTTGTCCATCTATTATTTGTCATTTTCATTATATGTCCTGCCCATGTCCATTTCTTGTTCCCAAAAGTTGTTAGAATATCCTCAATTTAGTTTGTTCTTGTATCCATAACTTATGTTCTAATGCTTTAGTAAAGCTTTTAAGTTTCTGATGCAATGGTTGATACTGGTATGACCCTCTGATGAAATACTTTTCCATTTAGAGGAAGTGACATTTCATAATCTCATTTTGTATACCAAATGCTCTCCATCCCATGCTTATCCTCCTTTAAATTTCGGTCTCATGTTCTGGGTAAACGCTTAATGTCTGTGTTACGTACGTATATTCATTATCAATCTATAGAGGTTCGTCCATAGCTCTTATTTGTTGTCTCTGCATTTTCATTGAACATCATCTTCGTTTTACTCGTATCCATCGTTAGTCCTAACATTTCTGCTTATTCCATTCAAATCTTCTATCATCTTTTGAAATTCATCCCGTGATTCAATATATAGAACTATGTCATATGTAAATCTGAATGTTTTGGGTATTCACAATTAATGTTAATTCATACATTATCCCTGTCTAAATTCTTTAAAACTTCTTCTAGGCATACTCTGAATGATTTAGGAAAGATGTAGTCTCAACTGTCTTACTTCTTTCCCAATCAGAATTTTCTCACTATATTTGTGTAGTTTTAGGATGGCTGTACTTCCTATATAAATATTTTGAAGTGTTCTAACATAAAATTCATCTATTCCTTGTCCTGGAAGGACTTTCATTACAGCTGAAGTTTTGAGAGAATCAAATGCTTTCTCATAGTTTATAAATGACATTCATAGTGTTTTTTTTTCTTGTTCTCTTGATTTTCCATTATCTGGTTAATTACATGGATATGTTGAATACCCGCTTCTAAAGTTTGCCTGCTCTCTTCGTAGATATAAATCTAGCTGTCTTTCCATTCGGTCTTATATGATCTTTGTAAATATTTTGTATATTACATAGAGTACTGTTAATTTCTTGGGCGGTAATTTTTCAGGTCTTTTGTGTCTCCATTTTGGTGAATTATTGTAATAATGAAGGTTTCCAAGCTGTAGGTATAGAGCATTCTTGCAGACATTTTGTGTAAAGTCCAGCGACTTTTACTGCTATGAAATCTCCTCTATTTTTATAGTAGCTGTTGGGCTATCTTCTCCTGCTACTGTGCCTCTTTTTATGCCTTTCAATGCTTTCTTTACTACTGTTGTTAATTTTACTATTGGCTCAGGTCTTTTTTTTTTCTTTTCTTAGGAACTTTTCCACTTATCATCTGGTGCTGGTTCTAATATATATATATTTTTTTGGGGTTAAATTGCTGTTCCTTTTTTTTTACTTGCTTCCATTTCATCATGTAGCTGGGAGTACTCATTTTGTATTGTTAAACTAGACTCATGAGATTTTAGTGTTATTACAGCAGTGTTTATTTTCTTTCTTAAAATAAATTTTTCTTTTTCTTTCCTTAGATCCAGATAAATTTTACTTCTCGCCCTTCTATTGTTGCTTGACTTTAATTTCTTTAACAGTGTTACATTATTGCCTTTTTTCACTGAGAATATAATCTATATTGTATTTCGTTTCTCCAATTGGGCATCTCTGTGTGCATTTTATATGTTCCTTTTCATAATAAGAAATATGTTCATAGTTTTAAAATTTTTCTTTCAACAAATTCTACAAACATGTCTCCTCAGTTATTTTTTGTGCCTACTCCATATTTACCTATTGTTGATTCTTCTCTCTTCTTTTAACCTACTTTAGCATTGAAATTACCCAAAGCAAATTTGAATTGATTCTCAT
>NC_090725.1:288852155-288859655 GCF_036898095.1 Palaemon carinicauda
GGGAAAAAAGGATTTAAGGAACCATATTACTTTTGTTTAATTCAATTTACAAAATTTTAATATTTCTGTGACTTGTAACGTAACAACATTAGCAGTCAAAGATTTGATTCAAGTTTAGTAAATTTATTTTTGCATATATATATATATATATATATATATATATATATATATATATATGTGTGTGTGTGTGTGTGTGTGTGTGTGTGTGTCTATGTCTGTGTCTGTGTATGTGATCGTTTTATCACCAACATTTGTGACTCATGTTTCTAAATGCTAAGGCACAAATAGTTTTTTACATATGAACGCATCTCACTTCTAAGCACTCTATAGTCACTTGACTTTAATTTTTTCAACACTGTTTCATAATTAACTATATCAACTTTTTCACTGAGAAAAAAATCTATTTCGGTTTTCTTTTCTAGAATTGGGCTTCTCCATGTCCATTTTCTTTGATTATTCATATTAAAATTGTATATGATTATTAGATTTTTTTATTAAAATTTACAAGCATATCTGCCATGTTGTTACTTGTGGCAACTCTGAATTTGCCTACAGCTGATTTCCCTCTCATTTATTAGCCTAATTTACATGAAAATCACCGTAAACAAATGCGAATAGAATCTTTCTATTTTAGGATATCCCCAGATCATCATACAAAGATTCTTCTTCCTTTGTATTGGATATTGTTGGTGATACGTTTGAAATATCTTCATTTGATACCTTTCATTTAATTCGATAATCAATCCTGGAATTCTATTACTGATACTACATAATTCTTTTGTTACCTGCACGATTTCTATTAATATGAAAACACTAGACAGGGTCTTGACATTGTCCGTTGTGAGGTTCAGTTTCCAAAGGTGGCCGATTTATTACACAAACACAAACATACACACACATATATATATACACATATATATATACACACATATATATATATATATATATATATATGTTTGTGTGTGTGTTTGTGTGTATATAAATATATATATGAATATATATGTATATATATACATGTGTGTTTTTGTGTGTACATGCGCATGATTATATATATATATATATATATATATATATATATATATATATATATATATAAATATATTTATGTATATATACATATATATATAATCATATGCATGTACACACAAAAACACACACACACACACATATATATATATATATGTGTGTGTGTGTTTGTATGTATGTATGTATTTAGATATATGTATATATATACATTTATATATATATACATATATATATATATATATATAAATATATTTATGTATATATACATATATATATAATCATATGCATGTACACACAAAAACACACACACACACACACACACGCATATATATATATATATATATATGTATGTATGTATATGTGTGTGTGTTTGTATGTATGTATGTATGTATTTAGATATATGTATATATATACATTTATATATATATACATATACATATATATATATATATATATATATATATATATATATATATATATATATATATGATCGCGTGTGTTTTAGTCAGCTATAGAAAGCTGACAGTGTTTCAAAAATGCATTATAATCCATTGTAAAGTTTTAGCAGAACCGTGATATGTGTCACATGTATAAGGAGTCCCACAAGATTTTGCAAAACGAATTCAGGGGAGTTTCTTTAGATGCCTATGGAATGGAAGCTGTGAACCAATTGCAAGAAATGCCGTATTCTTACCAAGGGCAGAAGGAGGGCTAGGAATGATGGATATTCTACATAAATCAAAAGCAAATATGTTTAGAACTTTCTTATGATTAAATGTTATGGTTTTGAAGTTATGTATTTCTATTGTAAAATAAAAGTTGGAGTGTTAATGGCAGCTGAAAAAATATAGACATTGTACTTGATGCTTTAAGGAAAGTATATTATTTAAAGGTGTCTGTTGAAGAAATATACTGCTTACTTATGAACTGTAAAGACTTTTAACAAAATACAGAGTTATTGTACCCACTTTTTAATTGGACACAGATTTTTAAGTATGTAAGTAATAAGTATATTGATAAGAAGAGCAGAGATACAGTTTATCAATATCTTCATGAAATACTTAATACCAAGATAGGCTGCATAATTATGATGAAAATCTCGAATGAAGATAAATGTCTCTTTTGTGGTTATATTGAAGATAATAATATATATCATCTCCTCCTACTCCTATTGACGCAAAGGGCCTCGGTTAGATTTCGCCAGTCGTCTCTATCTTGAGCTTATAATTCAATACTTATCCACTCATAATCACCCACTTCACGATTCATAGTCCTCAGCCATGTAGGCCTGGGTCTTGAATATTTAGCAGGCATATTTTTATAGATTGACTAACTTCTCTGTCTAAATTTATACCTTTTCTACTTCGCTCTGCTTGCGTTCGCTTCTCTCTCTCTCTCTCTCTCTCTCTCTCTCTCTCTCTCTCTCTCTCTCTCTCTCTCTCTCTCTCTCTCTCTCTCTCTCAATTGCAAATTTAGTAGGAAATTATCATATTCGTAATCCTTAGTTATTTATTGCCAATTTCGAGGGAAAAGGGCCTGAAAATATTTCAAGAAATAGGTCAATGTTATCGTAGATTTGGCTCCAGAGAATCCATTTACCAACTCCATCTTCAAGAAACCAATATTAATTCTCGATCATTCCTGACGACCTCCCGGAAACATTCTGGATTACATTGATTTTCCTATCTTTTAAGATTCCCAGGATACTGAAAGTCTTCGAGTCTCCCTCATTGCTCTAATGAGGGAGACTCGAAGACTTTCAGAATCCGGGGAATCTTAAAAGATAGGAAAATCAATGTAATCCAGAATGTTTCCGGAAGGTCGTCAGGAATAACCGAGAATGAATATTGGTTTCTTGAAGATGGAGTTGGTAAATGGTTGTTGGGGAAGACTTTCGGTTAGGCGAGATTTTCACAGTATCCAGAAGCGTGGGAAATTTGAAAAATTGAAAAATATGAGAAATATCCCAACCTAGGGTATATAAAGATAGGGATTCGGTTGGCACGTTGATTGAGAACTGCAGGTAAGTTTTAGAAGGTCCTTTGTGCATAAGGTAAGTTTGGCGGACCTAGTTCTCAATCAGAAGCAAGGATGCCTAACACTCTGAAGAGGAAAGCTCAGGATGGTGAAGAAAGAAGAGGGAACTCCCCGAAGAAGAAACGACTTGGGGCAGAGAAGAAAGGAGGAGAAAGAATGGCTAAAGCTGGTAGGAAGAGAAAAAGGGTGGATGAAGAGTCAGGGATGTCCCCAAAGAAGGTGAAGCTGGAAGCCGCAAGTGACCCTGACAGAAGGCTGAAGCGGAGTGATATCAGGACAGGAAGACTCCTTGGAGAAGGTTCCTATGGAAGGGCCTTCAGATGCAGGATCAGGTTGAAGAGAGTTTGGATAGATGGTGTGCTGAAGGTCTTGAAGGATAATAGACCGGCACAAAGAGCAGCTTTCTTCAGAGAAGCAGAATGTTTAGAGAAGCTTGCTGGAATTGAAGGAGTTCCTGTTCTGTATGGACGGCGGGACACGAAGACTGATGTAGCCATTGCCATGTCCTACAATGGCGGCTACACTCTGGGTCAGTTTATGCGTAAATACGCAGAGGATGTGCAGAGGATTTTTGGTGTGCTGGCTAAGGTGGCTGAGATTCTTGGGGACATCCATAGGAAAGGCCTTGGTCATAATGACTTACATGCTGGCAATGTGATGATCGAAGAGAGTGTGTGCCCGGAAGACCTGGAGGCCACTATAATAGATTTTGGATTTTGTTTGCCATTCGGAACGAGGCTGTTTCCAAGGCCGATTAAGGATTTCGAGTCATATCATTATGACCCAGTGCTGAGTAAGGATTGCCGACGAACGAGCCCAGAGACGGACATCTTCTCGTTTGGGAAGCTGATGGAGAAGATACCTGGATACGGAGAAAACCAGGTTCTGAAGAACCTGGTCAGCAGGAGCTTGTCTAGGGACGTAAAGCGGCGGCCATCTCTGGAGGAATTGAGCAGGAGCCTGAGGATGTTAGAAAATGGACAGAAGGTGGGTAAGACCAGTAACAGGTTTGTTCAGTTTGTTTGTAATCTTTGGTATAAGGTAGTGGACTGTTACTACGGTCTGTAGGGGGAATATTTAGTTTGGGTTTAATTTCAAGTAGCAATTTTATTTGTGAGGAATTTTCTTAGCTTATTAATTTCCTTTGAAATTAATAATCTAGGAATAACACTTTTGAAAGGGGAGAAGTCTGACTTCTCCGGGGGTTTTTTCCCTCCCAATACTGGCTCCCTTGTCGTGGGGGGAGGGCTTACGAGTCAGCAACCACTGGCTCAACCAAATGCCAGTACTTCTTTTTTCTTCAGGTTCAGGTTCAGGTTCAGGTTGAGGCTTTGCCTTTGCAATGGCGCCTCTGTGTCTTCTATTTTTGTGTGTTCCTTATTTTCACTAGTTTTTCTCTTTTCATCCACATTTGTTGTAGTACACTTTTCTTATTTTCAATATTTTCTTCACAAAAAAGGAATTTTCCAACTGTTTGTGCACTATCTTCTTCGTATGGTTGTTGGAGCTCAATTGCTTTTATTCTTATATCACTAAACTGTGGACAATATAATATAAAGTGGTTAGCATTTTCTTCTACATCACAGAATACACAGTTTATATTTCCCTCTTGGTGTCTGTTTCTTATATTCAAGCCCAATGAGTTTGTCCTTGCTCTGAATAATAAAATTGACGAAAATGTATTGTCATACACTTCCTCCTCCTTGATTTCACTTTTCCAGTTTTTATACAAAATTAGTCTCTCCTTACACTCCATTTCACTCTTCCATTTGCTTGTGTCCCATTCTCTTGTTGTCTTCTTTATGTCCTCTTTCGTACGTCTCTTGATTTCTCTCATCGCCAACCCACATTTTTCAGCATACTTCTTCACATGCATCCACCACTTCCTCTCTTTTTCTTCCATATCATTGACTATTGCTGTTAGTAGGTCCTTTTCTCCCTTAAAAATGTTATTAAGGTACCTCAGCTTACCATCCATTACCCTTGTTTTCATAGCAGATGCTCCTACATCCCCTCTCAAGGCTACAATTGCTGTATTCTTTATACCCCCTAACATCCTTCTATACACTCCATTCTCTATTCTCTGCAACTTTTCTATTTCCGTTTCCGTTAAGTTAATCACATTTGTTCCATATAATATAGAAGGTAGTGCTACACTTTTCCAGTATGTTTTCCCTATCAGTATGTTATTACAACTTTTTTCTATGATCGAATATGTAAGAATAGCTAGCTTTTGCGCCTTAACTATCATTTCACTTTTCTGTGTTTTGAACATATTTCTACTATCATCTACCTTGATACCTAGGTATTTAATATTGCTTACTACTCTTATTCCCTCTATATTATCTGGTTTCTCCTTCATATTATATATAAGTACGCTACTTTTGTCTCTATTTATGTCTAAACGACACTGCTTTCCTATAGCTATCACTTTCCTTATGTTTAATTCAGCATCCTCTATATTCTCAGCAAGCACTAGGACATCATCAGCAAAAAATAATACTACTAGCTTTATAATATCATTTTTAAAACCATTACCTTCCTTTTCTACTTGTTTTATAATCTGATAAGTAATTAATTTGAATAATGTTGTAGAGGCAGTACAGCCTTGCTTTATTCCACTACTTACGCTCAATTTTTGTTCTACTCTTTCCCCTATGTCTAACGTAGTCGAGTCTCCCACATATAATTCAGCTATAGAGTTTAGCAAAAACGTGATATGTGTCACATGTATATAAGAGTCCCACAAGATTGTGCAAAACGAATTCAGGGGAGTTTCTTTAGATACCTATGGAATGGAAGCTGTGAACCAATTGAAAGAAATACCGTATTCTTACCAAGGGTAGAAGGAGGGCTAGCAATGATGAATATTCTACATAAAGCGAAAGCAACTATGTTCAGAACTTTCTTATGATTAAGTGTTATGGTTTTTAAATTATATATTTCTATTGTAAGATGAAAGCTAGAGTGTTAATGGAAGCTTAAAAAAATATAGAGATTGTACTTGATGCTTCAAGGAACGTATATCTTTTAAAGAATTAACTGAAGGTGTCTGTTGAAGAAATATACTGCTTACTTATGAACTGTAAAGACTATTAACAAAAGATAGAGTTATTGAACCCGTGTTTTAATTGGACACAGATTTGGAAATATGTAAGTAATAAGTTCGTTGATAAGAAGAGCGGAGATACAGTTTATCAATATCTTCCTGAAATACTTAATACCAAAGATAGGCTGCATAATTATGATGAAAATC
The DNA here is from genome assembly GCF_036898095.1 of Palaemon carinicauda. NCBI lineage: Eukaryota > Metazoa > Arthropoda > Malacostraca > Decapoda > Palaemonidae > Palaemon > Palaemon carinicauda. The sequence continues at coordinate 288,858,475 of NC_090725.1, forward strand.
TCGAATGAAGATAAATGTCTCTTTTGTGGTTATATTGAAGATAATAATATATATCATCTCCTCCTACTCCTATTGACGCAAAGGGCCTCGGTTAGCTTTCGCCAGTCGTTTCTATCTTGAGCTTATAATTCAATACTTATCCACTCATAATCACCCACTTCACGATTCATAGTCCTCAGCCATGTAGGCCTGGGTCTTGAATATTTAGCAGGCATATTTTTATAGATTGACTAACTTCTCTGTCTAAATTTATACCTTTTCTACTTCGCTCTGCTTGCGTTCGTCTCTCTCTCTCTCTCTCTCTCTCTCTCTCTCTCTCTCTCTCTCTCTCTCTCTCTCTCTCTCTCTCTCTCTCTCTCAATTACAAAGTTAGTAGGAAATTATCATATTCGTAATGCATAGTTATTGCCAATTTCGAGGGAAAAGGGTCAGAAAATATTTCAAGAAATAGAGGGTCAACGTTATCCTAGAATTGGCTCCAGAGAAACCATTTACCAACTCCATCTTCAAGAAACCAATATTGATTCTCGCTCATTCCTGAAGACCTCCCGGAAACATTCTGGATTACATTGATTTTCCTATCTTTTAAGATTCCCAGGATACTGAAAGTCTTCGAGTCTCCCTCATTAGAGCAATGAGGGAGACTCGAAGACTTTCAGTATCCTGGGATTCTTAAAAGATAGGAAAATCAATGTAATCCAGAATGTTTCCGGAAGGTCGTCAGGAATGAGCGAGAATCAATATTGGTTTCTTGAAGATGGAGTTGGTAAATGGTTGTTGGTGAAGACTTTCGGTTCCGAGAGATTTTCACAGTCTTGAGAAGCGTGGGAATTTTGAAAAATTGAAAAATCGGAGAAATATTCCAACCTAGGGTATATAAAGATAGGGATTCGGTTGGCACGTTCATTGAGAACTGCAGGTAAGTCTTAGAAGGTCCTTTGTGCATAAGGTAAGTTTGGTGGACCTAGTTCTCAATCAGAAGCAACGATGCCTAACACTCTGAAGAGGAAAGCTCAGGATGGTGAAGAAAGAAGAGGGAACTCCCCGAAGAAGAAACGACTTGGGGCAGAGAAGAAAGGAGGAGAAAGAATGGCTAAAGCTGGTAGGAAGAGAAAAAGGATGGATGAAGAGTCAGGGATGTCCCCAAAGAAGGTGAAGCTGGAAGCCGCAAGTGACCCTGA
>NC_090725.1:288864655-289017155 GCF_036898095.1 Palaemon carinicauda
TTCTTGAAGATGGAGTTGGTAAATGGTTGTTGGTGAAGACTTTCGGTTCCGAGAGATTTTCACAGTCTTGAGAAGCGTGGGAATTTTGAAAAATTGAAAAATCGGAGAAATATTCCAACCTAGGGTATATAAAGATAGGGATTCGGTTGGCACGTTCATTGAGAACTGCAGGTAAGTCTTAGAAGGTCCTTTGTGCATAAGGTAAGTTTGGTGGACCTAGTTCTCAATCAGAAGCAACGATGCCTAACACTCTGAAGAGGAAAGCTCAGGATGGTGAGGAAAGAAGAGGGAACTCCCCAAAGAAGAAACGACTTGGGGCCGAGATGAAAGGAGTAAGAATGGCTAAAGCAGGTACGAAGAGAAAAAGGATGGATGAAGAGTCAGGGATGTCCCCAAAGAAGGTGAAGCTGGAACCCACAAGTGACCCTCACAGAAGGCTGAAGCGGAGTGATATCAGGACAGGAAGACTCCTTGGAGAAGGTTCCTACGGAAGGGCCTTCAGATGCAGGATCAGGTTGAAGAGAGTTTGGATATATGGTGTGCTGAAGGTCTTGAAGGATAATAGACCGGCACAAAGAGCAGCTTTCTTCAGAGAAGCGGAATGTTTAGAGAAGCTTAATGGAATTGAAGGAGTTCCTGTTCTGTATGGACGGCGGGACACGAAGACTGATGTAGCCATTGCCATGTCCTACAATGTTGGCTACACTCTGGGTGAGTTTATGCGTAAATACGCAGAGGATGTGCAGAGGATTTTTGGTGTGCTGGCTAAGGTGGCTGAGATTCTTGGAGACATCCATAGGAAAGGCCTTGGTCATAATGACTTACATGCTGGCAATGTGATGATCGAAGAGAGTGTGTGCCCGGAAGACCTGGAGGCCACTATAATTGATTTTGGATTTTGTTTGCCATTCGGAACGAGGCTGTTTCCAAGGCCGATTAAGGATTTCGAGTCATATCATTATGACCCAGTGCTGAGTAAGGATTGCCGACGAACGAGCCCAGAGACGGACATCTTCTCGTTTGGGAAGCTGATGGAGAAGATACCTGGATACGGAGAAAACCAGGTTCTGAAGAACCTGGTCAGCAGGAGCTTGTCTAGGGACGTAAAGCGGCGGCCATCCTTGGAGGAATTGAGCAGGAGCCTGAGGATGTTAGAAAATGGACAGAAGGTGGGTAAGACCAGTAACAGGTTTGTTCAGTTTGTTTGTAATCTTTGGTATAAGGTAGTGGACTGTTACTACGGTCTGTAGGGGGAATATTTAGTTTGGGTTTAATTTCAAGTAGCAATTTTATTTGTGAGGAATTTTCTTAGCTTATTAATTTCCTTTGAAATTAATAATCTAGGAATAACACTTTTGAAAGGGGAGAAGTCTGACTTCTCCGGGGGTTTTTTCCCTCCCAATACTGGCTCCCTTGTCGTGGGGGGAGGGCTTACGAGTCAGCAACCACTGGCTCAACCAAATGCCAGTACTTCTTTTTTATTCATGACTACTTTTTTCTGATTGCCTATATCATAAGCTCTCTTGTGCTTTGCTGTCCTGTGTGGTGCATTCATTTTCTATTTTGTTTGTGTTTGTGTGTGTATGTGTGTGTGTGTGTGTGTGTGTGTTCTGTGCTGAATCTGATTGTCTTTTGCTTCCATTCAAGAATACTTCTGTTTTATTCTTCTGAATTTAATTTCAATTTCTACTCTATATTTTTTCCAAGTTAATATCTTTTATCAGTAACTATTCAACTGAGCCTCTTTTTGTTTGTTATATTTTTCACCTTAATAATAATCTAAATAATTATATTATCCTGACTACAGCACGTTTTCCCTACTTGTTTATTATTTCAAGATCATCCTTAGGCTCTCTCAATTTTCCTTATAGTTTCCCTTTGGTACGCCAGTTACAGCTGCGTTCAAAATAGTTCTGTATATTTTTTTCATCTTGTTTGTAGTTTTTTTTTTTTTTTTTTTTTTTTTTTTTTTTTTTTTTTACCAAATTTTTCTCGCCTTTGAGTTTCTTTCAATACGATTGCTAATTGCGGAACATATAAGGTGAAATGCCGTCCTCGCCCGGATGATGGAGTTGGGGGTGATGGGGGAGGGGGAGGGGGTCAGGGGAGGGGGTAGGGATAGGTTGAAGAAGAAGGGACATAGTAAAAGAAAGACCAACACTTGAAGACAGGAAAGACCAGTTTTGTAGTTAAATGGACAACCCTTTAGCGTTGGTTTTACTTGATGTGGAGTATGTGTTTGTGCTTTTTTGTTGGTTTAGATTGGCAATTGGCATATTAGATGAGTTTGAAGGGGAAATGGTTGCTGGGATTCTTCATAATAATTATGCTATACATAAGTATGTGCTTTATAAAACAAACACTTTTGTAAATTTTTAAAATGTTTATTCAAACAATCATATATCTAAACTATATACTTATAATTATATGTTTATTCATGTAATAATAAGTTAACATATTTAGTACATATAAATATGTAGAGAATATATACATTGTGATGTACATGATATACACAAAGAGATTTACATGATACATTAAACATCCATAGCATTGCAAAATAACATGGATAGTCCTAGACATAACATAGCAAAATCAAAATCTTAACTCAACTCCTGCCAGACACCGCATGACAAGAAAAAGATAAGAAATTGTTTTTTACCTAAACATGGTTACTCAATGTATAATGGTGGTTAACACTTCTTAACTTCGCTCCTGTCTGACACCGCATGACAGGATGAAGATAAGAACTTCAATGTTTACACAAATTATCATGACAGATCAGCTTCTTATCTTGACTCTTGTCTGACACAGCATGACAAGTTATAGATAAGAAGTTACAATTTTTGTTTCACTTAGTACCTCAGCCCCTGTCTGACACCGCATGACAGGTTTAAGATAAGAAGTGGATCTTAGTAAATGCAAAACTAGCAATTAGAAATCAAGTACCTTTCTAGTTTTTCTTTTCCTCTTTTTGTTACATGTATCACTACATACCCAACTAGCCAAATCAATATCATCAGTGTTTTCAATATTCTTACATCTATAATGAAACCATGTCAAACATCTTGTACAACTTAACATAGTATCAAAACATTCAGGTAATGAGCAACAAAATAGTTCAATTTTGGCTGAGAAAATACACAAATCCTCACACAGCTTTTTATGTATTTTTGGAAAAGTCCTAAATTGTTGTTTTTGTAAGCATTCCACCAAATGTTGTCTTAAAGAATTTTGATCAAATTCCCAATCTATTGACTTGCCTTTAAATAAACAATCAAGACCACCCTCACAAAATTCCACCAAATAAGCAATTGCAAAAACCCCAGAATCAACTGATCCCTTCTGTTTTTGCAAATTTGGAATAGCAATTGAAATTGAGTCATTGCCATATTATTATTATTATTATTATTATTATTATTAAATGCTAAGCTACAACCCTAGTTGGAAAAGCAGGATGCTATAAGCCCAGGGGCCCCAACAGGGAAAATAGCCCAGTGAGGAAAGGAAATAAGGAAATAAGGACAAATAAAATATTTTAGGAATAGTAACAATATTCAAATAAATATTTCCTATTTAAACAATAAAAACTTTAAGAGAACAAGAGGAAGAGGAACTAGATAGAGTTTCCCAAGCTGCATTGAAAGTGAATGATTTAGAGAATTTTTTGATGCCAAACTATCCAATAACAATATCTTCTCATTCTTACCCATTTTCTGGGAACATGATGCAACCCAATGATTATCCCCATCATGATGAATTTGGCCAGTAGGTGCACTGCGAGATTCAAAAGGATTTAAATAACAATTTTAGCTTTTCTTTATCAATTTTGCCAATAGTGTCCACGTCCAAAGGATTTTCAACATTGTTTACTGACTTTGGATCTCTAAGCACAGGTGTAAGAGTTGTTAACTGAAAACCATTAATGTATTCATATTGTGGTTGCATAACAGCATTTGTTAGTGTCATGCAGTCACTATCTAACTTTTCACCATTTAGAATAGTGGCATAAATGTCAGTTGAATTTTGAGATTCTGTTGGTGTTTCTGTCAATAATTTAAATTTAACTGATTTACCTGGAGTTTTTGAAGAGGTTTTTAGAATAGATTTTTCTAACTTTCTTATTTTTTGGGGAGTTTGTTTTGGAGTAGATGCCAAAATGGAATTATCTCCTACGGGTTCATTTTTTGAAGGAGTTTTTAGAATAGATTTTTCTAACTTTCTTATTTTTTTGGGAGTTTGTTTTGGAGTAGATGCCAAAATGGAATTATCTCCTACGGGTTAATTTTTTGAAGTTTATAGAATAGATTTCTTTGGAGTTTGGGACAATTGAGGAATTCCATTTAATTTTCTTCTTTTTGGATTTGGAGTTTGGTTTGGAGTAGATATCAAAACAGAATTGTTATCCAAAGTTTCATTCAAAGTTTCGTTCATAATAAATGAATCAGGAGCAGCTGTAAACTCATTAATTCTAGGAGCCTTGCAACCAGATTTTTTTGTCATGTCGCTTTCTTGATTTTCTAGACAGAGCAGTCAGATTTGTTGTTTTTTTATCATCTTTTGTTTGAAGACCTAAACTCATTTTTACTGCTATGATATGATAACATTCAGACGATGAAGGACAGTTGCAAGATTCCTTAGGAGCAATAGTTACTGTATATTTATCTCCTCTAACACCCTGAACTACAAAGCAACCAGCATCAGGCACATGAAATATACCCTTATTTTGAATAACTGTTTTAGCCAAAGACTTCTGAGGCAAACGTCTATGACAAACAGACTGTTCATTCTCTTTGATACCATCCGCTTCTAAATTGCCATCGTCATCATTAACTATGTAATCCAAATTTGCTCTATTCTGGTCCGGAGATTTATCTTTATCATCATTGATATCAACCTGTTTATCACAATTAATAATACTATCAACGTTTTCAGGAAAATAATTTGGATCATAAATGTGTTTTACAATCTCATCTGGAGATAAAACATCATACTTTGGAATTTCATCTCATCAATCAGAAGATGACTAAATTCTTTTTTCAGGCGATAACTGCCAATATTTGCTTTACCACGACAAATTTCCAAATGATAATACTTTTGAAGGTGCCAAAATGAAAGCATGGTACAATCTGCTGGTCTTCTAACATTTTTATTTACATCCTTCAGCAATCTATTCAAAGACTCAGCAACGTTGTTTGTTATACCAGAAAAAGGGTCATAGAGATCAAATTCCTCAACAATCCACCTTCCTGCATAGTCTGTGATATATAGCATTTTTGACACAATTCTCAAAATACCCATAGACATCTTTTGACCAATTTTTGGATTTATCTGCATACATTGTATCAAAATCCTCCCTTGTTTGAGCATTTAGCAAGTCTTCAGCCTCTTGAACATGAAATGCAATATTATCAGATGGAACACCTGTGAATTTATTCTTCAGATGATATCTAATATAATTTTTAATGTGGTTCCAACAATACAAAACTTTGGTATTAGGTAATTCTTTTTCAACTGCATTAGTGACACCAATTTCACAAAGGCAAATCTATTGTTTGGCTTGCCGAGTGCAGGAATCTTTTCCTTCAAAGTTTAAAAAAAAAAAGTTCATGACAAGATTGATATCTACGACTATGGATCAAAAATGCTATCGGAATGGAAGGCTCCTCTTGAAAAGCAACATGCTTACATGAAAGAACAGAAACATAAAAATCACCAAACTCATAAGTAGTATCATAGTGAAAGTTAATTCTAGGTCGAACACTTCTACACTGTAAGAGTTTTTTAACTTCTTTAAATATATCTGTGTCACCCAACATCAAGATCAATTCTGGATAAACAGTTACTAATAGAGTGAAGTTTGGAATACCATAAGCCAACTCTATCACATTGCCAATATCATCTCTACTTAAATCTTTTTTTCCTATCTTCATTTTTTTCATATTTCTACATTGCTCCTTATTTCGAGCATTCAGTACACCTTGATCTAAACCAGAAACCTTTTTAGTGACCTGGGCCCGATAAGCTTCAGCAGGTGCTTTAATCTGAACTTCTTTTCTAATTTCATTCAAAGTAGAAGGAGCTGTTCGGATGAATTGATTAGACTTGTCCTTTGAATTTCCATGAGCCAAAGGGACAGATGTGTTTTCATTGCCTAAATAGTGAACAATGACGAAATGCATTAAATTTGAAATCTTGGGTAAATACACAACTTTTTTGAATTTAGATGAATATTCATTTTTACCAGCCCCAGTCCCTGTATCAAAATATTTATTTTGGAAAACAGGATCTTTTTTTAGGTATCAATTTTACACCATGTTGTATCCAGTGATAATCATCACATTTCCAATCTTCACCAATTACTCTTGTGTCAAAAACAAAAATCTCACCCCCTTTTGGTTTTATAGCCCGACTTTTAGAGATCTTATCTGAATTCTCAGTGAGTAAACAGCTATTTACAATTTGCAAATATTCCCCAAAACTCTGGATCAGTGACTTGATATGCACTGGCGGGAGGGTGTCCTCCACCTATCTGTTTATGATTGTCCAAAGGAAATGATTGGTTACTGGTAGATAAATCAGTAACTTCTTTAGAGGAGTCAATTTCTCTATGACTAGCAATGTAGTGCTCAAGCATATCGAGTTCACTTGCAAATATCACTACATCTACTTCAAAACAACACTAATTGATTCAAACCATCAAGAAACACAACACAAGTCCCCCTAACAGGCTACAATACCTAAATTACCTATAATTTACACTGTTCAAACTGGTCTTCCATTTCCTCGGAAAAGGAAGACCAGATTGATGAATTTCCCAAAAATAGCAACTTTAGCGTGTGGTGGTATTTCCCATAATCAATGAGATTGTTTCCAGATGTGGCTTTTAAGTTTTCAATCGACAATAGGATGGTGTATAACTGTAGCTGTGTGGTTTGAGTTCCAATTGGGGACACTGTAATCACCTATAAAGTGTTGTCCATTTAACTACAAAACTGGTCTTTCCGGTCTTTCCGGTCTTCCCGGTCTTCCCGTGTTGGTCTTTCTTTTACCAAGTCCCCTTCAGATAGTCGGAATCAAGATATAGGTAACGTGTGATAAAGTATCAGTGGAGACAAAACAGGATTTAAATTAGAATTATGCCCTTATGCCCTAGTGTTCTGAGGACAGAGCACTGTAGTAGTATAGAAGTGCTAGTCATTAACATAGTTTCCAATAATTCATCTGAGTAAAGTAATTATCATTGATTACTTTACTGGCTTTTGACCGGTTTTGTCTCTGGTAAGTCTACGTCGTTATTCTTATTTGCCTTTCAATTTCTTCTTTTTTTTTTTTACTTCATGTCCTTTTTCATTTATACAGTATGGTCTCTTGTTTTTCGATAGTATGTTTATTTTTTATTTTTTTTTTTTTTACAATGGCTCCCCAAAATAATTTTTATAGCAAATCTATTTGATACATTTTTAGATTTTCTAGAGGTTGTGTTCCTGTTTTTTGGCACATTTAATTTGCACAACAATTTCAATGTAATTTCAACGGGTTGGTTTAGTATAATATAATTTTACTACCGCAAGGTATATTTAAGGGAAATGCAATAAGTTAGTAGAATTTTGTATATTTGTTTAAAAAAATTAAACTAAATTTTTTTTTTATTTTTTCATAGCTATAACTTTCTGAGTTAGATAATAAGTGGTCAAACAATTTATTTTTTATGTAAAAGAGAACGCACTCAACTGTACTTGATCAAGAGAAGACGCCTGTGTTTTGACAGACAGGCTGAGGTCGTTGAAATCACCTAAATCCCCAGGTTCTAGTTGCAAAGAAATTGCGTCTATTGCTATTGCTGGTATTGCTGTTCCCTGAAGAGATTTCGTGAAATTATTAATGAATTTGTATTTGTAGGGAAAACTAGAAATATGACTTTGGGTCACAATTCTCACCGACCCACTTCATACACAGGTATGTACCGGCAATGATGTTGGGAAATTTGTCTGTCCTATTGGAACTACCTTAACCTCTCGTATTGCCGAATATATTTTGCCTGTTCTTTGTTCATAGATGCTATGATGGTCGATAATTGATAAAACCAAACTGTGCCCTAAATGGTTTAAGTAAGGATGCAAATACATAATTGGTAGTTAGCTTAGATAAGATATTTCATATATGAATACTGATTTCTTGGCAAACATATGATGCATATAGTATTTTTACGTCATTGTGTACAGTATATTATTTATGTTTTGACAATAATTATCAAGGAAACATGACCATTTTATTTTCCCGTAGACGAACTAACCTAATGTAACATATGGTACAGATTTTTTCCTGACCACTCGATAACCCTGACACCATTTGTAATTTACATTGCCGAAAAATAAGGGTAAAGTGTGATTAGGGTTGCCAGATTACAAAATTAGAAATCCGGGACACTTGAAATTTCTCACCATATGCAAAATATATACCTATACGCACAGCCTGAACAATACAGTATATTATAAAATGATTTATGACATAAGTGAGAAGCATAAAGGAAGAATTTTAATGGAGTATGAAGAAATCAAAAGGAAAATCATTTGGAAAACTCATAACTAATGAAAAGATTAAAAAAAAATGAAAAAGGATTAATTTAGAAAGTTAACAATCAATACAAACAGTTCATAAACTAAACCAACTTTCTCTGGATTTGGAACATATGAGTAGAAATGAAAATAGGAAATGTACATTAATGAAAATTTAACTCACATCTTTCATTATATATATCTGATGATTTTATATTTTTCTCCCACCTCCTTATAAAATTCTTTACAATGAAAATTGAGGTTCCATGTGGAATGCACAATGGCATATAGAGAAGCCGTATCCAACTTGTTATGCTCATGACTTTACAGACCACTGGAATCCAAGATATTCATTAGCATTATGAGCTGGAATGCTAAATATATAAGTACTAGCACAAAAATACCGTTTCTGAATATTGTTCTCGAAATTCCATTACATAAAGTTCCAGCTAAGAACCATTCTAAGGCATTATAAGAGTATAATGTTGTTATGATGAACAAAATTGGATAATAAGGGTGTCTCAGAAGGGGCAATGTAGGACAAGGGACAAAATTATATTATCCAGGACATGTTCTGGAAAAACAGGATTTCTGGCAACCCTAAATGTGATACTGTACCTCAATCTCTCACAAAGTACACAAACTATATAAATTTATTTTTTCTGATTTATTATGTTTTGCTTTATGAATCTGACCAGCACAGTATTCTTGTTGCAAAAGACTTGATAATATGTTTCCCACCCAAGTGTATAAAAAAGTTTTTGGGCATCCCAAAATCGTTGATTTTTTGGCAGGAAAACCCCCCCCCCAAAAAAAACTATGTAGTTCATTTCACTGGAAATCTATGGCAGATATGCATAAATCATAGCAAAACCTGTAAGAAAATTAGATAACTGTGTTTCATAGGAAACTAGGCTTATTGGGTTGGGTAAAACATAGAACCTAGCGGGCCAGCTTTTCATCATTCATCAGCTGGGTGTCACCCCCCACCCTCTGGGCCTTATATGACCTGTGACTTTTTATCACCTAGTAAATACAAATTAAAACATTATTCAATTTACACTTACTGTAAAACACTGTAAATTCCAATAATTATACATATATCAGCCATTCAGTAAATGAAGAGAATGTTATGATTGTTATAAATGACCCAAATAAATAGAATTCCCCACAAACATTTCATGCTCACACAGCAGCCTTCAGTAACCAAAGAAGCTGTTGTAAAAAATGCGCTAAATATGAAAACATCTCTGAACTTTAGCATAATGCATTTGACAATAGCACATGTGCAATAAGTTAACGTCACCTCTTCAAATATGAAAAAATATATTTGCTTGGAACACCAAACTACTGTTTACCGTTTTGTCTATTTCTGATTGAATTATTATTTGTTTGCCCTCTTTCATTTCAAACAAAACACTTCAAAATAGCCAGCGCTGGACAACTTGACCTTCCTTTCTCCTTTTATTGACGAAGAAGTCCTAGAAGTCTGATTGATAAGAGTTGCGTGTACGGGATTCCTACCGTTTCTTTTCCTGTGGGAGAGACAGTGCTACCCTAATAGTCCCTGGGACTCGCTTCAACAAGGCAAAGAATAAAATGATTCCAAGAGAGAGGACAACACTGAGGACTTGGTATAGTGATCCTTCATCTTATCATGCACCGCCAGTCGGGATGGAAGGTCTCCGCTTTTCATATCCCTCTTTTGGATAGAGAAGTCCTAAAGACCAATCAATAGGAGTTCCCTTTGCGTGTCTCCGACCCATTCTTCTCTTTTAGGAGAGACACTGTTACCTATGCGCGTTTCTGTTCACATGCACCCACGAGCATAAAATATGCATGTGCACATGTGGGAATGCTCTCACAAGTTCTCTACTGTTCGTGTTCTCAGTCCTACAGGAAGAAGAATTGGTGGTGATCTCCTTCATTGCACCTCACCTGTTTGTAGGCCCTAGAGTGCTTTCCTTTACTCGTACACGTTCCTACAAGAGGGAGCCTTCACATGTTTGTGTATACTTTTCTACAGTAGCGCGACCTCACCTGTTCACTTGCTCCCATACCTCTACACTCACATTCTGAGAGTGCACCTTAGTCTTGTAGTGAGGCTAGAAACTTGATGGTTGTATGTTTTCCAATAGTTTTCATCCAGGTTCAATCTTGGGGCGGGCCCAATCACATGCTGCACTTGAAGCAAAAGCTTGTCATGCACAAAGATAAGGAAGTACACTGACTTGAATTTTGTCAAATACCAATAATAATGCCTTGATTTAACATTCATCTGCCTCATGGGCCATTCGAAAACTATAGGCTTTTCAGACATTACATCCATTTTGGATTTAGTTTCTTCCTTGCACCTCTGTCACGTAACAGAATCCTAGCCTATCACCTGAGAATTTCTTTTTTACGTTGTTCGTAGGTGGTTAGGAATCAACACTTTTGCATCTCTCCAGGTCCAAGTGTTCAGACATCCCGGTATTTTATACCAGCCAGCTTGGTTATAGGGATGTCTTCCATCCTTAGGATAAGTCTCTTATTAAAGGACAAGGGTTTGTATATGTGTAGGAACAAATCACAAATTTTTAAAGTACTGTAGTTAGTATTTTTTCCAAACTACAGTATACAAATCTGAGTCATTCAAGTTTTGTTTCCTGCCTTAACTACCACACAAGCCCTACATGGAGGTCAAAGTTGCTACTTAGTGTGGAGGTGAGGGGCCAAGGCTTCCCGCCACCCTTCAGTAACTACCAAAAGCTCTTTATAAATTTTAACAACTGAGTTCCAGCTATGCTAAAAACGTATTCCTATTAAAGGATTCAGGGTTGTATTGTTATGAAAAATACAAAATACTTTTTAAAAAATGGGATTTTAAAATTGATTTCATATTTTCAGGTGGTGATTATCTCACTGAAGAGACTGCCATTCATCCTTCATATCCTTTGTATGCCAGAAGAAAGCGACATTGTTGCCATGGGAGTGATGGTTTTACTATTATAAGTGTGTGCTTTTTGGTGTTAACTACTGCTATAACGTTTGCTCTCATCATCCAGATTTACTATAGGAGTCCTGAGGTAAGGAAAATTTTAATTTGATCTTTAGAAAGCACAGGCCATAATTTTCTGGTTACTTGTCAATTCTAGTATAGGAAGAAGTTATGAATTTGAAGCCATGTAGTATACATAACATCTTTTATTTCATTAAAAAAAAAAAAATTCAACTCCAATTCATTTTTGAAATGTATAAAGTTGAAATTCTTACAAAAAAAAAAATAGAATGAAATAACATGGCATAAAGTACATTTGCTTATTGCAAGGCACTAACAGGATTTTAAATATAAAATCTGTTATTTTCATACATATCTTTGAATTGAAAATGCTATTAGTGTACAGTAATGCAAATGCCTGTTTGATGACTTTTGAATAAAAACAATAGGAATGTTCTCTCCAACTGCTATTTCTTCCCCTCTCGCTGAGGGATTGATATACTGCCACCCACCTGTCATGTACCGAGATGGAAGAGGCAAATAATAGGTTCCAGAAAAACAAGTGTCAACAAAGATTCAGGCTTAGTTGTTGTGACCAATTTTAGGTAAATTTCTCGAAAGTCAAGTTCTCGAACTCAGTTGCATGAAAAATAATTTCTCGAACTATCATTTTCTCGAATCCCATGTTTCTCGAAAACATATCTATTTTGTCGAGAAAATTTAATGGAAGAATTTTCATGTATTTCAAGGAAAAATGCATCCTTTTGAGTTGACAAACACAAATGTTAAAAATTTATTGTAAATGAAGGAATGAAAAAAATACAAAGGTTATAATATATTATTTTTCAATATTAATCTTACCCGATGATCATGTAGCTGCAACTCTGTTGCCCGACAGAAAAAACCTACGGTCGGGATACGCCAGCGATCGCTATACAGATGGGGGTGTACAACAACAGCGCCATCTGTCGAGTAGGTACTCAGTTACTTCTTGTCAACAAGAACCAATTTTTCCTCTGTCGTGCCACCGGCAAGACCTACTAAATACGCCGTCCCTAACTGGTTTTGTTTTCACAACGATTTGGTGAAGTACACTATTCCAGTTTTGAGCTTTCGCTATGCAGGGGTTTTATCTTCATTTCAAAACTTGAACTCGTTTTGGATAGATTTAATTATGGTGACGAAGAGAGTATGGACTCTCTTTCACTTTTAAATGGCCGACCCTTCCCTTAGACGGAAGTGTGTTTAGGTTTTTGGTAATTTTGCTTAACAAGTTAGATCTATTTAATTTATTTCTCTCCGCCTTTATAGGCCTCTTCGATTAACTTTCCATTTATTATAAACTTATAAAAAATTAATTTTTGTTTGTTTATATGCGACCTTTCCTAATAGTAGGCGGTCCTTACTTGGAACCGAAGTTAATTAACATTGAGCCCGTTATATCGTTTTTAACCTTTTAAGAATTTAATACTTTTTTAATTTTAATGTTTTATGAAAGAATTTCTTTGATAGTCTCGTACTGTTTTCAAAGATGAACTAACGTTTAGTTTTTTAGTGTCATCAGTTGTTGACGTTCAGAACGTTCAACTTGCGCTCTATCGTTACGATAGAGAGAGAGTGTATCACGGTTTCACGTTGCAGTAAGAGTAAACCGATTCTAGCGTTTCGTTCATTCTTTCTTAGCTTAAATGGTTTAAATTCTAAATAAAGGAACTTTTTATTTGGGAAACCTTTCAGTTTTTTCCTTTAGCAAATAACATGTTTTAACGATATATTGGGCTCTTCTCTCAGGTGCTAAGTCAAGAGAGAAGAGAGAGAGAGATAGAGACGGAGGGAGAGAGAGGAGAATAAACGTTTCGTTCAAGCGGGTAACGTTGTTCTCGTTTTTTACTCTTCTCCCTAGTCGCTGTAGGGGAAGAAGGTAAAACGTTTCTAGAGTTTTATTCTTATTCCCAGGCTTTATGCGGCGAGAGATTGTAAACGTAGTTTATTTGATCTAGTGTTTAGTCTCTTTTCCAGCCACTGAATTCTTTATCTTTATTTATGTTTTTCTGTTGCATTGTAAAACTGTTTCCGCAATTACTACCTTTTAATGAAGGATAGGATTGCGTGTTTCAGGTAGAAATCAGTTAAAGTTTCGATTTCAGTGAAATAAGTGCAAACAGAAAATCAAAAGTGATAAAGTGATATGCGCAAAGTGTTACAGTGTTGCGTCCGAGGGTTCGTCTGTTCGTGCCAGTTGTTCACCTAGTCCGGGACCTCTTACAAGCTCCCAAGCCCAGGGGAGAAGTAATGTCGAACGACTTATGGGTTCCACAGGCCTTGATCGACGAACCGACGTTTTCCCTCCGTGGTTTCGGGCGTATCTACACACGTTGCCGACGTGATCGCCCCACCCACACAAAGACGAGAGAGCCCATGTATTCCTCGTCTGCGGAAGAGGTTTCTCGTAGAAATCATGGACCAAATCTTGCAGCTTTTAAGTGCAAGTCGGTCCCTTCCGCGCAAGTCCAACGGCCTAGGTGTAGCCACTGGGTCAGTTCGGACTCGCTGCAGTCATCCGATGACTGCACACCTCCCAAGAGAGGCAAGGTGGTACCGCAACAGGCAGTAACTCCGTCTGTTGCCGCACCAGCTGTTTTAGACCCTCAGTCACAACGGACAGTAGCTCCGTTTGTTGCTGTTTTTTGTAGACCCTAAGTGGTCTTTACTGCAGTCTATGCAGACTCAGTTAGCTGCGGTTATGCAGGAGTTTCGTGCGGAGAAGGTTTACACTGCTCTCGTTAGCCTACAACCTGCCACGGTTGTGCGCCCAGCTCACGCTGAGGCTGCCTGCTCCCACACTCCGGCTGCGGAGAGCTCCACCTCCGATGCGCAATCGACCCTGCCAGACGCATGTTAACGTTAGCCGACGTGCGGCTCCCTCCGTTAAAATGCGTGAGCTACCGCATCAGCAGTGGGAAGGTGGAGTCAAGCTGCCGTGTTTTGACGCGATGCGTTAGTTTCCGCAACCCACGGCAGTCCCCACCACGCACCACCACTCCGCTTTGGTTGTTGCCTGCTCCCACACTCCGACTGCGGAGAAGGTTGACGATGCACCCGTTTGCCTACAGCCTGCCACGGTTGTGCGCCCAGCATGGCTGCCTGCTCCCACACTCTTGTTGTGAGAGCTCCTCCACCCATGCGCAGTCGACCCTGCCAGACGCATGCTGACTCCCACAGACACACGGAGCACTCCGTTGCCGTGCGTGAGCTACCACAAGCTGCCGTGTTTTGACACGGTGTGTCAGCCTCCGCAACCCACTGTGGTTACCGCCACTCGCCCGCAGCAGACTAGTCAGTCAGGAGTTGAGGCTTCCCCACACAGCTTTGGTTGTTGCCAGCTCACAGACTGTCAAGCAGTTACATGACGTTGCCTTCTGGTCTGCTACTAATGCACCAGTGCTGTATGTCCTCACGCACCTGTTGTGGTTGACAGTTCAGTTTTTGACAGTTCACAGACTGTCAAGCAGTTACATAACGTTGCCTTCTGGTCTGCTGCTTATGCACCAGTGAGACCCTCACTGAGGTAACCTAGCTTTTCTCGGACATGGTTCCTGTAGATGAGAAAGTGCTGTTCTCCCTCCTTCTGATATTCCTTTGAGGACTCTGTCATTTGGAGAGGAGCCTTAAGCTACTTAGCCTCCTATGGACTTTAATTAAAGCATAACAATGCTTCCAGGGATGGTAAATGGTTCCGCTTCAGTCGCTAACCCCGTCTGTTGCCACACCTGCTCCCATAGACCCTAATGGGCTTTGTTGCAAGACATGCAGTCCAAGCTTGTGTCCTTGATAGAGGATTTTTTACGGAGAAGAACCTTCTAGCCAACAACCTTCCTACCGGTTGGTTGTACGCCCTTTTGACGCTGAGGTATCCTACTCACGTCCGCCAGTTGAGATGGTTCCTCCACCGGTGCGACCCAGTGTGGGTTGCCAGTCGCACGTTGACGTTAAGCGACTCTCGGAGGTGGTTGTGGACGTTCAGTGTGTCACTAGGAAGACGTTCAACAACCAACAGAGGTGACTTGTTGTGACGCAGTGCGGCAACCTCAGCAACCCGGTAGGGGGTTGACTGCACAACCCAGACAGTCTAGACAGTTTCGGGTTGACGCTGTACTTCCTCGCGTCCCCATGGTTGACAGTTCACAGACTGTGCAGCAGTACCATGATCTTGTGTCCGGCTCCGTCACGCATCCACCATTGCGACCGGATTCAGCGAGTCAGACGTTGCCCACTCCGTTGCCGTTTCCTCATCAGTTTCGGATGAGGAACCCTCTGATGAGGACATTGCTGAACAAGACGATCAACCCCCAGCCCTGCTATCCATCCAGAAGATGCTGAAGAAGGAACACTGCCCTGTCAGGCTGTGGATGAGTCTGGTTAGGACACTGTCATCCGTGGTTCAATTTGTGTCACTTGGAAGACTACACCTCCGTCCTCTTCTGTATCATCTAGCTTTTCACTGGAAAAGGACAAGACGCTAGAAGCGGTCTCGATCCCGGTTTCCGGAAAGATAAAGTCTGGTCTGACTTGGTGAAAGGACTTTATCAACCTTTGAAAGGGTCTTCCCCTGACTGTTCAGACTCCCAACCACGTTCTCTTCTCGGACGCATCGGACGTAGGCTGGGGTGCGACATTAGGCGGTAGGGAATGCTCGGGATTATGGAACTCGAGTCAAAGGACAATGCATTTCAACTGCAAGAAGCTTCTGGCAGTTCGTCTGACCTGGAAAAGCTTCAGGTCTCTCCTTCAAGGCAAAGTGGTGGAGGTGAACACGGTCAACTCCCTGCTTTGACGTACATCTCCAAGCAAGGAGGGACCTACTCTCTGACAAGGTACGAGTTCGCAAGTGACCTCCTCTCCTGTTCAACAGGTCTAGACTTTTCACTAGTAACGAGGTTCATCCAAGGCAACTTGAATGTCTTAGCAGATTGTCTCAGTAGGAAGGGACAAATAATTCCAACATATTGGACCCTCCACAAGGATGTATGCAAGAGACTTTGGGCCACCTGGTGCCTGCCAACCATAGATCTCTTCGCAACCTCGATGACCAAGAGGCTCCCAATACTTTGCTCACCTATCCCGGACCTAGCAGTAGTTCATATAGATGCCTTTCTAGATTGGTCTCATCTAGATCTATGTGCATTCCCTCCGTTCTAGATTGTCAACAAGTTACTGCAGAAGTTCGCCTCTCACGAAGGGGCAATAGTTGCTTCCCTCTGGCCCGCGAGAGAATAACTTACCGAGGTACTTCGATGGCTAGTAGACGTTCCCAGAACACTTCCCCTAAGGGTGGACCTGCTACGTCTGCCACGCGTAAAGAAGGTACTCCAAGGCCTCCACGCTCTTCGTCTGACTGCCTTCAGAATATCGAAAGACACTTGAGAACTAGAGGTTTTTCGAAGGAGGCAACCAGAGCGATTGCTAGAGCAAGGAGAACATCCACCCTTAGAGTCTACCAATCGAAGTGGGAAATCTTCCGAAACTGGTGCAAGTCAGTATCCGTATCCTCGACCAGTACCTCTGTAACTCAAATAGCTGACTTCCTCTTATATCTGAGGAAAGAACGATCTCTTTCAGCTCCCACTATCAAGGGTTACAGAAGCATGTTGGCATCAGTCTTC
Source organism: Palaemon carinicauda (assembly GCF_036898095.1). Taxonomy (NCBI): domain Eukaryota; kingdom Metazoa; phylum Arthropoda; class Malacostraca; order Decapoda; family Palaemonidae; genus Palaemon; species Palaemon carinicauda. The sequence goes on from NC_090725.1 coordinate 288,881,854, forward strand.
CGTCACAGAGGCTTAGATCTTTCCAACAATAAAGATCTACAGGACCTCCTTAAGTCTTTTGAGACCACGAAGGAGCGTCGTTTGGTTACACCTGGTTGGAATTTAGACGTGGTTCTAAGATTCCTTATGTCAGACAGGTTCGAACCACTTCAATCAGCCTCCCTGAAAGATCTCACCTTTAAGACTCTTTTCCTGATATGTTTAACCACAGCTAAAAGAGTCAGTGAGATTCATGCCTTCAGCAAGAACATCGGATTCTCATCCGAAACGGCTACATGTTCTACAACTTGGTTTTCTAGCCAAACACGAGCTGCCTTCTCGGCCTTGACCAATATCGTTCGATATTCCAAGCTTATCGTATGGTTGGAAAAGAACTAGAAAGATTATTATATCCTGTAAGAGCTCTTTAAGTTCTTTTTTAAAAACCTTTACGAGGCCCGTCTGAAGCTTTATGGTGTTCTGTTAAGAATCCATCTTTGCCTATGTCAGAGAATTCTTTATCCTATTTTATCAGACTGTTAATACGAGAAGCTCATTCCCTTCTGAATGAGGAAGACCAAGCTTGGCTGAAGGTAAGGACACACGAAGTTAGAGCTGTCACAACTTCCGTGGCCTTTAAACAAAATAGATCTCTGCAAAGTATATTCGACGCAACCTATTGGAAAAGCAAATCAGTGTTCGCGTCTTTTATCTTAAGAATGTCCAGTCTCTTTACGAGAACTGCTACACTCTGGGACCATTCGTAGCAACGAGTGCAGTAGTGGTGGGGGCTCCACCACTACAATTCCCTAATTCCAGAACCTTTTTAATCTTTCTCTTGAAATATTTTTGGGTTGTCCGGAAGGCTAAGAAGCCTTTCGCATCCTACTTGATTTGGCGGGTGGTCAAAATCATTTCTTGAGAAGCGCCTAGATTAGAGGTTTTGATGAGGACCTTTAGTATGGGTTGCAACCCTTCATACTTCAGCTCCTAGGAGTCGCTCAGCATCCTATGAGGATCGCGAGGCTCAGTAAGGAAGACGTACTTAAAAAGGCAGAGTAATTGTTCAAGTCGACTTCTTTACCAGGTACTTATTTATTTTATGTTGTTATTTTGAATAACTGCTAAAATGAAATACGGGATACTTAGCTTCTAATGTTAACATGTATGCTGGTCTCCACCCACCCCCCTGGGTGTGAATCAGCTACATGATCATCGGGTAAGATTAATATTGAAAAATGTTATTTTCCTTAGTAAAATAAATTTTTGAATATACTTACCCGATGATCATGAATTTAAGGACCCTCCCTTCCTCCCCATAGAGACCCAGTGGACCGAGGAGAAAATTGGTTCTTGTTGACAAGAAGTAACTGAGTACCTACTCGACAGATGGCGCTGTTGTTGTACACCCCCATCTGTATAGCGATCGCTGGCGTATCCCGACCGTAGGTTTTTTCTGTCGGGCAACAGAGTTGCAGCTACATGATCATCGGGTAAGTATATTCAAAAATTTATTTTACTAAGGAAAATAACATTTTTAAATATAAAACTTACCCGCTGGTTATATAATGGCTAAAGTTCCTGACGCCCACGGCAGAAAATTCAAAATCTCTTGCGCAGCTTAGCGCATATAAGCCAGGTGTACCCCAGGTAGAACTATACTCAACCAATTCAGATTTTCTCTGCCGCCATAGCTGGCTGAACTATTGGAAATTCTCTCTTGTTTTCTTACTCTGTTTGGACGTTATTTGGTGATGTATTAACGTTTTTGAGTTTTGGCTTTCGCATATCTGTTTTATTTGATCTGTGATCACGTATTTATAACTTAAAAGGTAGGGTTGGAAGGTTTTTCAACCCATTTTAAACCTCACGAAAGCTTAGGGGCGAAATGTAAACATTTCGACCATTGATGACGTCACAGCCCCTTCCGTAGGCTAAAAGTCTGTCTTGCCTTTTACAAAGAATATAAGTGTTTATGCTTTTAGAGTTTTAAGTTATAAATTAAATTAAACGAATTATTTTGAGAAAATTTTATCCTTTTAATATTTTTCTTTAGATAATCTTCGATCTGTTTGCAAAGATTAACTACCGTTCAGTTTATTTTTGTTACGCAGTAATCAGTATCGTTACGATGTTACATATATTGTAGCGATTTCATGAATAGTACTTTCTTCGTACTTCCCAAGTCTTTAATTGTACTTTATGAAAGGAACATTTTATTTTGCTATTAATTGATCCTTTCAGTATTTTTCCTTAGTCAGAGATTAAAGGAAGTTACAGTTCAGTTTATTTTATACGATGCAGTATTCTTTACATTCGTCGTAGCGCACGATTCTATGTATCGTTGTTGCTTTGGTGGTTTTCGGAATACTAAATTGTTCGTATATTATTTGTAGATGTTCCAATGATGCGAGTGATGATTCATCTTTTATTGGAACCCCTTAATTTAAGGGTTTATTTTAATTTAGAATTATTATATCTATTAAGGTAATATTTGATATTTAATATTTTGTTACATTTATATGGGATTCGGTACTTTTGCTTTCCCATTCAAACAATTGTCCAGTGACAGAATTATAAATCTCTCCCTACGGAGTTCATTTCCTCCTTTGAGAGAGTGTATACTTTGTCTTTCAGGTAATTATGAAACTATCTTTGTGCCAAAGAGTAAAGTGCAAATTTTTTAGTGATAAATTGTGCAGTGAATATTATTCAGTGGAGAGTGCTTTTATTCGGACCTGTCGTTATCCTAGCCTTAGACCTCTGCCGAGCTCCCGGACCCAGGGGAGAAGTTAAGTCAAACGGCGAAAGGAATCGAGAGGGTAACCAGGCGTTACAATCTTTTAGACCCGAACTGAAGTCCTCTCGAGCGTTTTCTGTCGATCACCAGAACGCTCACCCTTGCTATAGATAAAGCGAGGTATTAGTGTTTTCAAAGACGCTAAGCTGAAAATAAAATTAGATTCGTTCTGCGTGTGTTACGTTTCATGTGGCGCAGACGCAGTGCCGCCACCCCACCTGATGGGTGTCGTCTCTCGACAGTGGCTGGTGCTATGGTTCGACGAAGATAATGCTGAATACGTTTCGCCTAAGGTTTATCCTTGATCTTTGTAGTTAGGCATGAAACAGCATCTATCTTCGTTTATGCAGTCTTTTCAACCTGCCGTTAACAGTGTGGTTGGGTTTCTCGATTCCGGTCTTTGACACGGACGCATAGGCGTCGTGTCTTTAACGGTGAGGACTCGTTGTCGCACAGGCGGCCTACCAACCGCAATGTTCAATGGTGGGGGAAAGTGGATGCTTTACTTCGACTGCTCGACGCAAACCAACGGCTCATAGCACCTAGTATCAGTCTATACAGACGCGCCGTCGTTCGCCAGGTAGCAGAGCTGGCGAAGCGTCATCGGAACGGTGCGGCAACGGAAACGGAACGTCGACGGAATGGAGCGAAGCGCCACGTCGGTGTGGACGCTTCAGCGTCAGTGTAGACGCTTTCAGTGTCAGTAAGGACACTTCAGCGTCAGTATGGACGCTTCAGCACCAGTGTGGACGCTTCAGCGTCAGTGTGGACGCTTTAGCGCTAGTGTGGGCGCTTCAGCATCAGTGTGAACGCTTTAGCGTCGGGGTGGACGCTTCAGCGTCGGGGTGGACACTTCAGCGTCGGGGTGGACGCTTCGCTACCTATGACTACTGTATAGACTTTGATGTCTACCTGACCATGAACGTCTAGTGTTAAGTTATTGTTGTTCAGGCGCTATATTAAGAAATAAATCTTAACTAGAATGATATTATTTTCTCGGACCAAGGCCGGCTGGGCTAACTCTTGGTTGGGAGAACTAGAATTAAAACCCCCTAAGTATTGAGGTCTGAATTCAGAATCATAAGGTGTGGATTCCTAAGAATCAAGACTTCTCTTCCTAGGATAGAGTTTGTTAAAGGAAGGGAATAACTTTCAGAAACTCATGAGAATTTTTCTAAAGAGTTTCCCTCATATTTTTTACCTGCTGCTCCTCGTTTCGACTAAAGAGTTTTCGCTAGTTGAGTTGATGGTGTCGCTATTTATTTTATTCTATTTGTATTACAAGCCAGCTACAACCCTAGTTGGGAAAGCAAGATGCTTTAACCCAAAGGGCTCCTTTAGGGAACGATGGCCTTGTAAATTAATGGTAAAATAAAGTAATGAATTAACATTAAATCATTCTCAGGAAAATAACGAACCTTACTGTAGAGATTGATACAGCGCTTGCAGCTGCTACAACAGAAAGGGCATTAGGGCCTTTATGAGAATAGAACGTGAAAGTATATCTCCCTCCACGGGCAGATCTTTTATGATTTAATGTTTTATGTTTTCAAACCGCTCTTGTTAGTGACTCGTAAACATAGCACAGTGCTCTGAAGGAGGTGTTTGTTCGTTTTCACCTTGCCCCTAGTCCTATATCTCTAACTTATGTTCCAACCCTTGGGAGAAGGAAGACCGGTAGGCTGAGGTTCTTCGCAGACCTTGTGCACTAAACGTCTGTTCCGCCGAGCGATATTGTTGATGCAGTCCAAGACGGTCTCTCTTCACTTTGGAATGATGAAGTAATTCTCTTTTCTTCGCCTATGATTGGCGAGCTATGTCATCACAACCATGTGACATAGTATCTTGAAAAGAGCGGAGTTGGAATGTCTTGAAGTGATCAGTTCGTCATCGCTATGGTATCAGGGACCTTGTAACTGTTTTCTGCATATTAGAATGCAGTTCCCTGACGAGAATAACATTCTACGTTTTCCCTGTCTACCAGACTAGGTAGTTACTCATCATGTATGCACGCGAACAGAACTTACCTTCGCAGCAGTCGTGTTTTGATGCTTGAACGCATGAGTCCCTGAACTAGGCTCTCCATGGAAGCTATTCTCTCTTGTGATTGCTGAGTATGAGACGATAGCATCGACTCAAAACGAGCAAACATCTTCTCGGAAAAATCCACCGGGTTAAATGATTCCGCGGGGGGGGGGGGGGGGAACAGGTGCCGTAACGGAGACTACTCCGAGAGAGGTTGAGGGCACAGCAATTGGGTCTTGAGGGACTCTGGTGGAGGAAGATTTAGCCTTCGAAGATGATGATTTCGAAGACTTGTGGTCTTTGGAAGACTTGTGGGTCTTATATAAAGGCTTACGATGAGCCTTCACCTTAGGGATAACAGGCCTGGGATCTCAGTCCCGGTTGTCCCCGGAAAACCTCGAAAAGAAGAGTGTTCGGAAGTAGAAGAGAAAGCCGGGCTAGGGAGAGGAATCTTAGCCCGGGAACCACCTGACTCACCTACGTCCCTACCTGCGTCGGGATCATCCAGAGCCATGGGTTCCACATCGAGGTTGAGGGTAGCGACGTCCTCAGTTAGGGTGCCGCCCGTCTCTTCTTGGTCCGGGGCCAGAAGAAGGGATTCGATCCTCTCGATGATGGGGTCCGCCAACTCTTTGGGGACCACAGCTGAAGTTTTAGCTTGGGGTTAGAGACGGGAACACCATTCCTCAGAGAGGATATAAGGCTGTTTGGCCTTCACGTTGCGGGCGAACCCGCCAATCTAGACCTTGAGGGTAGCCTGAGCTGTGTCTTTTTCAAGTTGGGAGCTCTGAAAGAGAACAGACTATTAGCGAGGGATATTTGTGCCAAAGAAAAGTGGAGAAGTCCAAGGACTTCGTAGACACGAAGTGAAAGGCATGCGGGAAGTCCAGAGGACTTGTGGCCTTGAAAATAATAATCGAAATTAATGTAAACCATTGAAATTAATCGTAACTCCCTACAAGTCTGTATTAATGAAAATGCACTCACCGAGTCAGATGTTAGAGTGGAGGTCATTGTGTAGCAGACTACACAATTGTCCGGATGCCAAACAGCTAAGTCATCCACTTGGACAGAACAGTGGGCGTGCGAACGACACACGTCATGGCCGCAGGGTTGATGGAGGACAGCGGCACATGCCGTCATCGCACAGCGTACAGTCTGTAAAATAAAAGATACATGAGTATCTTAAAGGAAAGCAATTAGGGGCCCGGAGGCCCCGGAGCTTAAAATATATATATATCAATATCATGATAAAATTTTTTTATATATACATCAAGTATCTTGAAGGAAAGCAAATTAGGGGCCCAGGGTGCTTAAATTATATCAATATCATGATAAAAGATTTCACTGGGTCTCTCGCCCAGAAATAGATTTTTCCTACGTCAAAATCCCTTTTTGATGCTTGAACACGAAGCAATCGAGTGTGTTTTTTCTTCCGCGAGAGAAGCGGAAGTCAGACAAGTCACATACAATCCTAGCTCTTCCTCTGGATTCTGACTCACTTTCAGGGAGGAAGGACTTTGTCCTCATCGAAGGACGCATAACCTAGAATTGGTAGTCACCAATCAATTTGTCCAAGACCTTTCAGGAGTTGTATGTTTTCTATTTACTTATCCTGCAGTATCTAACGTTCGCTGGAAGTTTTTTCTTTTCGGAAGAAGGCGACGTGTCAGCACCAGAATCGTGTAAGAGACACAGTTCTTCGGGGGAAAAGGTGCTCAGTTTGCTTCTGTTCACACTTTTTCTCCTTCCCCAGAGTTAGAGCTGTAGAAACTACACCGTTCTCTGCAAAGCATCGCGTATACAGTCTTGTGAAGGGGTAATCCTGTATTCGCCTTGCATTACTTTTACCGTGTTCAGTCTCTATGAAGACGTCTACGTTTTGGGATCACTTGCAGCAACGAGTGCAGTAGTAGGTGAAACATTCTCCACTACATTTACTAAATTCCTAGTACCCCTGTTCTTCTCTTGGAACTGTTATATATATTTTTATGATTGTACGTGAAGATTGCTTGGCAATCTTCCGCAGTCTTTGACCTAGTCAGGTGGTCATTTTGTTCCTAGAGAGCGCCCGGAACAAGGGTATTAGTTGAGGTCCTGTCATGTCATAGGTGGTTGTACCGTTTGACAGCTCCTAGAGATCATCAGCCCTGAGTGGATCACTGGATCTCCTAAGGATAGCAGACAAAATGAGGCAGAGCATTGCTGTCAGCTTCCTTATCAGGTTAGAACCACTTAAGTTGTTTATGTAACTCTTAAGTGAATTTCCAATTATGCAGCTGTCTCTGACCCGCCACCAATGGGTGTTAATCAGCCATTATATAACCAGCGGGTAAGTTTTATATTTAAAAATGATATTTTCATTATAAAATAAATTTTTGAATATACTTCCCCCATGTTATATAAGTTTTAGACCCACCCTCCTCCCCTCTAGAGACATGGGGCATGGAAAATCTGAATTGGTTGAGTATAGTTCTACCTGTGGTACCGCGAGGGCGCTGGGGTACACCTGGCTTATATGCGCTAAGCTGCGCAAGAGATTTTGAATTTTCTGCCGTGGGCGTCGGGGACTTTAGCCATTATATAACCAGTGGGTAAGTATATTCAAAAATTTATTTTATTATGAAAATATCATTTTATCTAAAAAAATAAAGTTAATATCTTTTATGACACAAAAGTGTGATTACAAATACATTAGGTACGCAGTGTATCGTGCATTATACGTATGCCTGTACATGCATGACATTACGAAATGCTAATAGCCTCTTTTTAACTTGGTCTTTGGTGCTTATGGGATACTTTCAATTGTATTCGAGAAATTTATTTGTTTGTTTTCGAGTAATTGACATTCGAGAAAATGATAGTTCGAGAAATTATTTTTCGGTCAATTGAATTCGAGAAATTTACCTTCGCGCAATTGATTTAGAGAAATTTGCCTGACACCGTTGTGACCAGTTATAGATTCCTTTAATGAGCTAAAGAAATGACTCGCCTACTCCCATTTGTTCAAGTTTGAAAAGAGGGATTCAGGATTAGCATGGTCAAAGGCAGCTCTAAAATAAGATTTGTTTCTAGGAGTATACCATCGAAAAATGAAAATATTTATGATTGAGGAGTTTGTTATGCAATATAATACGTTGTAATATGAGATGACTAAAAACATGTAAATACTGTATTCCATATTGTTCTTAATTTACAGGTTACACCACATGGAGCAGTTGCTACTGATGGAGAGAAATGTAGTCATATTGGAATCAAGTTAATGCAAGAAGGTGGTAGTGCTGTTGATGTAGCTATTGGCTCCCTCCTTTGTATGACAGTTATCCATCCACATGTCATAGGGCCTGGAGGGTAAGAATGAGAAGTTTTTAATGTTATTTAGCACTGTAAATTTTGAGAATGGGTACTGAGAGAGAGAGAGAGAGAGAGAGAGAGAGAGAGAGAGAGAGAGAGAGAGAGAGAGAGAGAGAGAGAGAGAGAGAGAGAGAGAGAGAGAGAGAGGGATGTTGTTTTGCCTACTGTATTAAATACTATAGTATTGTTTTATTACAATATTTCTTTATCTTATTACAGTATATGAACTTCTTATACAATATCTGAGATTTATTATTTCAGTTGAAATGTTTGTATGTTGAGGGCCTTCTGTACAGTATTGATATTTATACTTTTTATGTTATTTGATGCAATAGGAAAGTTAAACTTAGTAGGTATGCAGTAATTTTCTAGTATTTTCAGATTACAGTAATGCACTGTATGAAATTTTTTTAGGTGAAAGTGAAGCTTTCAAGTTTATGTACAGTATTTCAAATTTTACGAATTTGGTTTGTTTACAGGAGTGGCGTTATGTTAGTGCATGATCACAAGAGCAACCGGTCAGTCATCATTGATTTCATGAGTGACATACCAAGCAATCATACGACTGAAATACCTCTCCAGAAAGACACAGGTAAAATCTTTCAGCATTATTATTAAAAAAATATGCTGGGAACATTAATCTTTAATGTAAATATTTCAAATGACATAATATTGCTGATATTTAAAGGAGACCACTGATGCCATAAAGAGCCATAGAAATATGATGTTCAAGTATGAGCTTAAGGTTTAAAGAATTTCTTCAAATTTTTAAATGATGGTTTTCATAAAAATCTTAGTAAATAGACCTAAGGATGTTGGAAATAAAACTTACTATAGTGTCAAAAGATTAATATTCCTTTTAAAATTTATTTTTAAATATTCTAGTGTCAAAATGAACATATCGTAGAGTATACTAGCTCAAAAATTTTTTATGTACAGCAATACCTCTTGATATGAAAGCATCTGCATACAAAATTTCCATGCTGCGAAGCGAGATTCTAAGATCTTTTTGCTTCATATTGCAAAAATTGTTTCATACTACGAAACAAGGTACGGTTCGAGAACCCGACTGCCTCCGAGACCGATTTTAAAATTTGCGCACAGCCAGCCGTAAACTTGCCACCATCCTCTCACGCTCCCATTGGTTATCTCAATACTTTGATGCTAGTTAATGCCATATGATCCTGCTCTCCTATTGGTTAGCATCTTCTGTATAGTATCCCATCAGGCATCTACGTATAGGCGTCTCTTAATCATTTCGTTTTGGCAGCGCTATTGTTCGCATTGAATTGGTTTTGGTGATTTTGTTTCCCTGCTTTCGCTGTAGTAACTGAGCTATATCATGTTGCGTTATTCAAGTCATACTGTATATTATTAGCCATGGGTACCAAAAAAGTTGCTGATGTGCAGGGAAAGAAAAGGAGTATTCTTTACATGGAGATGAAGCTTGGGATAATCAAGAATTATGAGGCTGACATGCTGGTAAGTGTGTTCGCTAAGGAATATGGCTGAAATCCCTCTACGATAAGAACCATCCTTAAGCAGAAGGAAGCCATCAAAGCTGATCTTGATATTAATCTTTGGCACCGGCCTTTAATTAGTTCATTATGCATGTTGCATAAGATTTTTCTTAATTCTGACCATCCTTTACATTCAGATCTTCCTGGACAGTTCCATCCCGTTTGTAATACTAGGCATGCATTTTATTCTAATAGTCAGGCCTTCTCCATCATGAGGCTCAGTATTACACAGTATTCTAGAAGTTGTGTTCCAGCTGTGATCAAGTTGTGGAATGACCTTCCTTATTGGGTAGTTGAATCAGTAAAACTTCAAAAGTTCAAACTTGCAACTAATGTTTTGATGTTAAACAGTCTGATATAAGCTTTTATAGTTTATATATGAATTATCTGTTTTAATGTTAATGTTTTTTAAGATATTTTATTTTGATTTTTCATTACTACTTATATCATTTATTTATTTCTTTGTTTCTTTTCCTCACTGTGCTATTTTTCTCTGTTGGAGCCCTTGGGCTTATGGTATCTTGCTTTTCCAACTAGGGTTGTATCTTGGCTAGGAATAATAATAATTATAATGATAAGGGCGTGACTTTTCTCCAGCAAGAGGAATGACCTCCATGATGAGATAGATAGACTGCTTCTCCTTTGGATTAAGGATAAGGAAATCGCTGAAGACATAATCAGTGAGACGAAAACCTGCCAGAAACCCAGTGGCATTTTTGGTGATCTCGTGTGTACTCAGGCCGAAGACGATGCAGTAGAAGGAACATCGAAGCAGGTACGCCCAGAATTCAAGGCTTCTCAGGGGTAGTTTGGTGGTGCAGCATTGGGAGGCTGCCAGCTCGGACACGGAAGCAGCCAAAGCCTTTGTTAAGACGTTCTACCAGTTGACTTTCTTGGAAGGCTACAGTCCTTATCAAGTCTTCAACTGTGACAAAACTGGGGTTTTTTTTTTAAGAAAATGCCTCGTGGGACATAAATACGCCAGTGGCAATTGCAAGGTGAAACCTGTGCTGGTGTATCACTCTGAGGCTCCTCAAGCCTTCAAGGCCCACAAAGTGATTAAGGAGAAGCTTCCAATGATGTGGAGGGCTAATGTGAAAACCTGGGTAATGAGAGACTTGTTCACCAAATGGATAAATCTTTGTTTCAACCCGACTGTTAAGAAATATTCATAAGAGAAGCACTTCCCTCAGAAATGCCTCCTGGTGTTGGATAATGCCCCTTCTCACCCTCCTGGCCTCAGGGAAGATATCCTAGCGAAGTATTCCTTCTTCAAGGTTCTCTTATCTTCCACCTAACCACCCTTCTCCTCCAGCCCATGGACCAGCAAATGATTTCGAACTTGAAGAAGCTCTATACAAAATATTTCTTCAAGAGATGTTTCAAAATCACTGACAGCGCAAACCTCACCCTGTGTGAATTTTGGAAGGAGCATTTCGGTGTTGTGATATGTCTGCGTGGTAGAAGCTGTGGCCTGATGCCGTCTCCACACTAAATTTTTTAGGGTTACCACGTAGGCTAAGCTGAAGCCAAAGCCTTAAAAGTTGATAATCCTGAACCTGTTGCTTAATCTGAGGTTGCTGAGTTCGTTAGACCCAGCATGTCCATGGCTCTGAAAGTTGATGAGGATGACATTAATGACCTTCTTGAGGAACACCAAAAGGATCTTACGACAAATGAACTGAAGGAGTTGGAGGCCATGCAACTGGATGTTGTTTAGGAACAGTTCCCTAGCGGTTACGAGGAGGATGACCCACTGACAACGGCAGAAATTAAGGAGGATCTAGCTGGATACCATTAAATGGCAGCTCTTGTAGAAAAGACACACCCAGAAAAGGTGCACACAGGTTGTGCTCTTGAGTACATAAAGGACATTTGCTGAGGCCTTTCAGGAACATTTTAAGTAGCAGGCAGAAACAATCTTCCTTGGATAGTTATTATTCAAGAGGCCTTTGATACTAGTAGGCCAAGAGGAAGCTGAAAGTGATCCAAGGAAACGAAAATTGAAAGTGATGAAGAAAATTATAAATTTAGAAAATACAAAACATAAAGTAAAAAAAAAGTATTACAAAATTAGAAAAAGGCAAAAAAAAAAAAAGATATTCAATTTTAAGTTTATCATAAAGTTTAGTGTTAATATTTACTGCCATTTCTTAATGTGTTTCGTAAAGTTGATTGTTAGTGTTTTCTGCCATTTATTAATGTGTTTTGTAAATTTAAGCTTGTTTCATCACTAAATACAAACCCTTTGCTATTTATAGGGGATATTACTTTCGGCCAAGCTGAAAGACGAGCTGTGAAATTTTAACGAGGATCGAGGGATAATCACCCCAACCGCTAGTTAGCGGGAGGGGTAGGGGTAGGGGTAGCCGGCTACCCCACTCACTCACACACATGGGCTGAGCACCCACTTGGCTTTCGGCAGTCTTTCTAGGTGGACAGGGCTGGAGGACCAATTTGTATAAATAGCTCCAGGTTTATATTGTTAGGAAAAATACAAATTACTTTAAGATTTTTATTGGTCTGTCACTAAATACAGGTTTGTATTGTTAGGAAAAATACAAATTACTTTAAGATTTTTATTGGTCTGTCATTAAATACAAACCCGTCGGTATTTATAGGGATGACTTACCTCTTAGGAGGGAGTAAGTCCGTACCAACTGGCTTTGGCATTTGACCCGGGCTTCTCTGCCCTCGCTAAAATAGTTGTGCTCTACAAGATTAGCGACCTGTGGAAGCTGTGTGTTTGGGTTATTAGTAATATGGCTGGTCTAATAAATAGGATCTCAAGTCATAGGAATCTGAGAGTACTGAGACTTTACCCAATATCCTTCCTTGCAAGAGATGTTGGGGACGCAACAAGTACAGTATTATTATTTATATACTTAGGTTACACAAGGGAAGTGGATCTTACCTGCAGAGAGGTGAGGCCAGCTGTGCAGAGTATTGTGGAGCTGATTCCCTAGAGGGGAAGAAGGTAAAGGAAAGAAAGAAGCCAGTCTTTCTACTCTTTCCCCCCAGACTAACCCGGGTAACCTCAGCCATCAACCCTCTGCTACTTATCCATTAATGAACTTGAGGTTTTTAGACCACTTGTTGTGTAGCCACCACAGGACCAATGGAAAATGTATCCATTGTCCTGTGGGTTACGTCTTGCAGGTAGGGGGTTGAAGGTCGTCTGACGCTTCCACACACCTGCTTACAGTACCTGCACCACAGAGTAGTTTTTCAATATTAAACTTACCCGATAATCATGTAGCTGTCAACTCCGTTGCCCGACAGAATTCTATGGAGGGATACGCCAGCTATCACAATACTAGAAGGGGGTGTACTTACCAGCGCCACCTGTGGCCAGGTACTCAATCATTTGTTGTTTACACCTCCTCAATTATTCCTCTGTCGTGCTTCCGGCTAGACGTTCTGGGATACGCTCATGGTCTTCGAGTTTATTCATGGATATTTGGTGAAGTATTCTCTTAGATTAACGGCTGTCGCATACTGGAATCCTTTTTATATTAGCTAGTTAGCTTTTATATAAACTTTGATTAACGGTTAATGAATTTTTGCTTGTTTTTTGGATCACCCTTTGACTTACTCTTTGAAACAAGATGTCTGACGTTTCGCAAGCTCCCTCCCATAGACGATGTAGGTCTTGCAATAGGCGTATTCCGAAGGTCTCGGTAGATCCTCACACCGCTTGTTCTGACTGTAGGGACAGGCCCTGTCTATTAGAAAATCGGTGTGAGGAGTGCGCCGGACTTTCGGAATTGGATTTTGTACGTCTTTTAAAATATTCATCCAAGTTAGAGAGAACTAGAGCTAGGAGAAGTTCTTCTCACTCTTCTATGTTTTCCTCACCTCATGATCCCCTACCTTTTCCTACCCCTGTAGTGGCTACCCCCGAACCTACTGTGTGCCCTCCGCCTGATATGTCAACTGTTTTGCGTGCTATTCAGGCTTTAGGAGATAAAGTAGAATCAGTGGTTAGTGACCATAAGTCTCTGATGGCCGAGGTTAAAGAACTGAAGGTCAAGAGTGCAGTGGGTGGAAATAGTGCCAGTGCTGTGACGAGTGCTAGTGTCTGTGCAGTGCCAAGTGCTAGTAGTGCCAGTGTGGTGCGTGAGGATTTTTCTGTGCGAGCCAGTCGTCCTCCCAGTCCGGGACCTCTTGCAAGCTCCCATGCCCAGGGGAGAAGCAATGTCGAAGGGCTTAAGGGTTCGACAGGCCTTGTTAGGCGCACAGAATTATCCTCGGTGGTTGCGGGCGTGTCTTCTGTAGACCGTCACTCCCACCTGCAGACGATTGAGCCCGTCTTCTCGTCCGCTGATCTTCATGCAGGGAAGAAACGTTGGTCTCAGGTCTCGAGACCGCTTAAACGTAGAGTTCAGTCAGCGAGTGCTCAGCCAGGTTGCAGTCATTGGCTCAGCTCCGACTCGCCTCTGTCATCGATCGACAGTACTCCGCCCAAGAGGAGTAAGGTTCTGCCTATACAGACCCCGACTGTGACTTTACCTCAGTCTTTTATCGCTTCTGCCGACCCCAAGTGGACCCTGCTTCAGTCCATGCAAGTTCAGCTTTCGGACTTAATGCGTGAATGTCGGGCTGAGAGTGTTGCACCTCCTGCACTCCCTCCACCTGTTCTCGCTGCACCTGTGCTCGCCCAGCCTGCACCTGCTCCGCCTGTGCTCACCCAGCCTGCACCTGCTCCGCCTGGTCGCAGCACCAACTGCCAGGCGTACGATGTTGAACCACTTTCGGAGTTTGCTGTTCACAGTGTTGTTCAGCCTCAGCCTTCTTTAAGGCAACCTCTGCTTGGGGATCAGGAGAGTTACACTCTTCCTCCTCCTCCCCTTGTTGCTCCACCAGTGGTGCAACTCTCGGTTGGGGTACAACAACCTCTCCCCTCCGTGAGTCTGTCTGCTGCACCAGCGCTGCACCGAGTTCAACCCTCATCTAGGCAAGCTCATCTACACCATGCACTTGCGCCTCAGGAGCCTCAGCTTGCTAGAACTTTACCTTGTTCTGCGCAGCCTCAACCTTCTCATGCTCCACTCATCTCTCAGGAACAGGAACGGACTACTCCGCCTCCGTCCTCCGCTCAGCTGGTGCAATCCTTGGGTGCAACTCTTGCTAGGAGTCAACCTCCTGCACCCTTGCACCTGCCTTCTGCTCCGACTGTTGTTCAACCTATGCAGTCTGAACCTCAGGTTCTCCCTCAAGTTGAGGAAACCTCTGTTGTTGTTCCTACCCGTTCTGACTCTGCAGTTCAGCATTCTGGTCCTTTTGCTTCGCTACCTTCTGCTGATGAAGTGTCGGATGATGAAGAGGCACATCTTGATCCCTCATCAGACGTGGAGGAGTCTAAGCTTTCTCCATTGTCTGTTGATTTTAGAAAGGTCTTGGCTCTACTCAGGGAGCTTTACCCTGACCACTTCGTCTCTGCTGTTCCCCGCTCTCCTCCATCTGAGTTTTCGCTAGGCGTGCAACAAGCTAAGTCGAGCTATACTAAGCTTGTCCTAGCTAGATCCTCCAAGAGGGCCTTAAGGACCTTAGGGGAGTGGCTTCAGTCTAAACAACACCTGGGCAAGACTTCCTTCATGTTCCCGCCAACGAAGCTCGCATCGAAAGGTTGCGTTTGGTATGCCACAGGGGAAGCACCAGGCTTGGGAGTTCCTGCCTCTGCCCAGGCTGACTTCTCAAGTCTGGTGGACTCGCCTAGGAGGACTGCGATGAGACACTCGAAGGTTTGTTGGACCTTCTCAGACCTGGATCATCTTCTGAAAGGGTTGTTCAGAGCTTTCGAAATGTTCAATTTTCTCGACTGGTGCCTGGGAGCCCTCAGCAAGAAAACATCTCCTGCGGACAAAGACTCTGCCATGTTGATTATGTCCTGCATGGATAAGGCTATCAGGGATGGATCGGGTGAGCTAGCGTCGTTATTTGTATCAGGGGTGTTGAAGAAAAGAGAACAACTGTGTTCCTTCCTCTCAGCCAGCATTACACCGTGCCAGCGGTCACAGCTCCTTTTTGCTCCACTCTCAAAGTTCCTCTTTCCCGAGGAGCTAGTTAAGGACTTGTCGGCTGCCCTGATACAGAAGGACACGCACGATCTTGTAGCTTCATCGGCTCGTAAGTCTAAGGTTACCACCTCTGTCCCCAAGACTTATCGCTCTCCAGTGGCTGATACCCCGGCCACTAGGTTCATACCGCCCTTTCGTGGTAGAGCCCCCAGCCGAGGAAGTTCCCGTCCAGTCTCTCACAGGGGCAAGCCTAAGAAAGGACCCAGGACATCTAAGGGAAAGCACTGACTCTCAGATTCTCCAGACAACAGTAGGTGCCAGGCTCAAGATCTTCTGGCAAGCCTGGGAGAAGAGAGGTGCAGACGCACAGTCTGTCAGTTGGCTGAGGTACGGTTACAGGATTCCATTCTGCCTCAAACCGCCTCTGACCACATCGCCCATCAACCTCTCTCCCAACTACAAAGAAGAGGACAAGAGGCTAGCATTGCAACAGGAGGTGTCGCTACTTGTGCAGAAGAAGGCAGTGGTTATAGTCCGGGACCATCAATCCCCGGGCTTCTACAACCGTCTCTTTCTTGTGGCCAAAAAGACAGGAGGTTGGAGACCGGTGCTGGACGTCAGCTCTCTCAACGAGTATGTCACCAAGCAGACGTTCACAATGGAGACGACCAAGTCGGTCTTAGCAGCGGTCAGACAGGAGGACTGGATGGTCTCGTTGGACTTGAAAGATGCATACTTTCACGTTCCCATTCATCCAGACTCCCAACCTTTCCTGAGATTCGTTTTCGGAAAGGTTGTCTATCAGTTCCAAGCCCTGTGTTTTGGCCTAAGCACAGCTCCTATGGTCTTTACTCATCTGATGAGGAATGTAGCGAAATTCCTGCACTTATCGAACATCAGAGCCTCCCTCTACCTAGACGACTGGCTGTTGAGAGCCTCCACGAGTCGTCGTTGTCTGGAGAACCTCTCTTGGACTTTAGATCTAATCAGAGACCTAGGTCTATTAGTCAATATAGAGAAATCTCAACTCATTCCCTCCCAATCCATTGTGTACCTGGGAATGGAGATTCAGAGTCGGGATTTTCGGGCTTTTCCATCGGCCCCCAGGATAAACCAAGCCCTACAGTGCATCATGAGCATGCTGAAGAGGAGCAATTGCTCAGTGAGACAGTGGATGAGTCTCACAGGGACCCTCTCATCTCTGGCCCTGTTTGTCGAGCTGGGGAGACTCCACCTCCGCCCTCTTCAATTCCATCTTGCAGCTCATTGGGACAAGGGCTCGACTCTAGAAGCAGTCTCTATCCCTATCAACCAAGAGATGAAGACCACTCTCCGGTGGTGGAAGCACAATCTTCTTCTCAAGGAGGGTCTATCATTGGCCATCCAGACCCCCCATCTTCATCTCTTCTCGGATGCATCGGACTCGGGCTGGGGTGCGACCTTGGACGGACGGGAATGCTCAGGAGTGTGGAACAAAGAACAAGGATTACTCCACATCAATTGCAAGGAACTGTTAGCAGTCCATCTTGCCCTGTTGAACTTCAAGTCCCTCCTGCTAGGCAAAGTGGTGGAGGTGAATTCAGACAACACCACAGCCTTGGCTTACATCTCCAAGCAAGGAGGGACCCATTCGAGGAGCCTTTACGAGATCGCAAGGGACCTCCTCATTTGGTCAAGAGGTCTAAACCTCACTCTGGTCACGAGGTTCATCCAGGGCGATATGAATGTTTCAGCGGATCGCCTCAGCAGAAGGAATCAGGTCATTCCCACGGAATGGACCCTCCACAAGAGTGTGTGCAACAGACTTTGGACGTTGTGGGGTCAACCTACCATAGACCTGTTTGCCACCTCCATCACCAAGAGACTTCCGCTTTACTGTTCCCCTGTTCCAGACCCTGCAGCGGTTCATGTAGATGCTTTTCTTCTGAACTGGTCCCATCTCGACCTGTATGCATTCCCTCCGTTCAAGATTATAAGCAAAGTTCTGCAGAAATTCGTCTCGCACGAAGGGACACGGCTGACGCTGGTTGCTCCCCTTTGGCCTGCAAGAGAATGGTACACAGAGGTACGTCAATGGCTAGTCGACTTCCCCAGGACTCTACCTCTAAGAGTGGACCTTCTACGTCAACCACACGTAGACAGGTTGCACCCAAACCTCCACGCTCTTCGACTGACTGCCTTCAGACTGTCGAAAGATTCGCTAGAGCTAGAGGCTTTTCGAAGGAGGCAGCCAGTGCGATTGCCAGAGCTAGAAGAATTTCCACTCGTAGAGTCTACCAGTCTAAGTGGGAGGTCTTCCGAAGCTGGTGTAGAGCCAATTCAATATCCTCTACCAATACCTCTGTGATCCAAATAGCTGACTTCCTTCTTCATCTTAGGAATGAGAGATCCCTTTCAACATCTACGATTAAAGGGTATAGGAGCATGTTGGCCTCAGTCCTCCGCCACAGGGGTTTGGACCTGTCTTCCAACAAGGACCTTCAAGACATTCTCAAGTCTTTTGAGACGTCTAAAGAACGTCGTCTTTCCACTCCAGGCTGGAATCTGGACGTAGTCTTAAGGTTCCTTATGACATCTAGGTTCGAACCTCTCCAGTCAGCTTCCTTCAAGGATCTTACCCTCAAGACTGCTTTTCTCGTTTGCCTTGCAACAGCTAAGAGAGTCAGTGAGGTTCATGCCTTCAGCAAGAACATTGGTTTCACAACCGAATCAGCTACATGTTCTTTTCAGCTTGGATTCCTAGCAAAGAACGAGCTTCCTTCACGTCCTTGGCCTAGATCGTTCGAAATACCTAGCCTCTCCAACATGGTAGGTAACGAACTAGAGAGAGTTCTTTGCCCTGTCAGAGCTCTCAAATATTATCTGAAGAGGTCTAAACCTATTCGAGGACAATCAGAAGCCTTATGGTGTGCCATCAAGAAACCCTCGAGACCCATGTCCAAGAATGGGCTTTCGTACTATATAAGGCTTCTGATCAGAGAAGCACATTCTCACTTAAAGGAGGAAGACCTTGCATTGCTGAAGGTAAGGACCCACGAAGTAAGAGCTGTAGCTACTTCGTTGGCCTTTAATAAAAACCGTTCTCTGCAGAGCATTATGGATGCAACCTATTGGAGGATCAAGTCAGTGTTTGCATCATTTTATCTGAAAGATGTCCAGTCTCTTTACGAGAACTGCTACACCCTGGGACCATTCGTAGCAGCGAGTGCAGTAGTAGGTGAGGGCTCAGCCACTACATTCCCATAATCCCATAACCTTTTTAACCTTTCTCTTGAATACTTTTGTTGTTGTTTTTATGGTTGTTACGGTAGGCTAAGAAGCCTTCCGCATCCTTGGATTTGGCGGGTGGTCTATTCATTCTTGAGAAGCGCCTGGGTTAAAGGTTTGGTAGAGGTCCTTTAGTAGGGTTGCAACCCCTTGTACTTTGGCACCTTTGGGTTGATTCAGCCTCCAAGAGGAACGCTGCGCTCAGTAAGGAAGACGAACTTTAAATAAAAGGCAGAGTAACGGTTCTATTCGACTTCCTTACCAGGTACTTATTATTTCATTGTTATTTGAGATAACTGTTATATGAAATTTGGGATACTTAGCTATCCTTTAATCATGTACACTGGTTTTCACCCACCTCCCTGGGTGTGAATCAGCTACATGATTATCGGGTAAGTTTAATATTGAAAAATGTTATTTTTATTAATAAAATAAATTTTTGAATATACTTACCCGATAATCATGATTTAATCGACCCTCCCTTTCCTCCCCAGAGAGAACCAGTGGACCGAGGAATAATTGAGGAGGTGTAAACAACAAATGATTGAGTACCTGGCCACAGGTGGCGCTGGTAAGTACACCCCCTTCTAGTATTGTGATAGCTGGCGTATCCCTCCATAGAATTCTGTCGGGCAACGGAGTTGACAGCTACATGATTATCGGGTAAGTATATTCAAAAATTTATTTTATTAATAAAAATAACATTTTTTTTTTTTTTTTGAACGCCAGGGACGTTGCAATGCCCCTGACGTCATGAGCTCTGGGTCGTCGTTGTGGAGGAAGGTCAGGATTAAGTGGAAGGTCAATGACTGCAAATCCATGATGAGATTATGTTCTTTGTGACCCTTCTCTTGACTCTCCCCAGGCTGACAAACATTGCCGACACATGGGGACACGCTACTCCTGCTCTTTTTAAGTAACTCCTCAGACTCCTCACTGGGCAAGTACCAGTTGATCAGGGTCTTTGGTTACAGAACGAAGACTCTATCCTGAAGGGTTTGATTCCAGGATCCCCTACCCCTGGATTTTTTAGTCCTGGCAATAAACTCGGAGAGGAAGTCGTCTGATACACCATGCAGTACTCTGGCTCTTTTGGCCGAGGTCAAAGCGAGTAAGAACACCGTCTTCAGAGAAAGGTGGCGGTCTGTTGTCTGGCATAATGGTTTGTAGGAAACTAACCTCTAACTATGGATAATTCATCTCATAACTTCTTATGAGGAGAGAAAGTTCCGAGGAGGAGGAAATAACTACTTTCATATCAAAGGGGAGACTCAAGGCTGCGCGGTAGTCTTTGACTGCTGAAATCGAGAGAAGCATTTCTTCCCTAAGATACACTAGGAACTCCGCTATTGTTTGAATAGAGGCATCAAGGGGAGTGATACCCCTTCCATGACACCAACCACAGAAAACAGACCACTTAGCCTGGTAGGCTGACACTAAATAGCATCTATGGAGCCAAGACATCCTTTGTGCAACTCATTGCAAAAAGCTTCTTTAAATGAGGAGATGCTGGACAGTCTCTAGGCATGAAGTCGAAGTGAAGTTATGGCTTTGTGAAAGCTGTTGGTATGTGTTGTTAGAGTAGATTGTGTCAAGGAAGAAGTTCCCTTGGAAGCTCCGTCAGGAGCTACAGAAAGTCCGGAAACCACTTTGCATGATGCCATAGCAGAGCTATCAGTCATTGATAAGTTCTCACTTATTCTGACTTTATTGAGGACCTTTCTCATCAGACAGAACGGGGAAAAGTGTAAGCATTGATTTTGTTCTACTGTTGTTGAAATGCATCCTGTCTTAGAGTCCTGGGGTCCGGAACCTGGGGAGCAGTAGAGTGGGAGCATGAATTTCAGGGCTGTCGCAAACAGGTCCACTGTCGAGGAGTCCCACAGAGTCAGAACTTTGTTAGCTATTAGATGATTCAAAAGCCCCTCGGAGCCCACTTGTCTGCAAGCACATTCCTTTTGCCTGGAAGGAAGCAGCCAGACAGTGCCACTGAGTTGTCCTCTGCCCATCTGAGTATCTCCACTGCTAGATAGTTCTTTAGGAATTTATATGCTGGTACCTTTCTGATTTGGACCAAAGGACGGAGATGGTTTGGTGCAGCATATGGGTCCCCCACCTTCTTTTGATGCATCCGAAAAGAGCATCAGTTCCAGAAGGGGGGACAAGAAGATTGACCTCTTTGTAGAGGTTCTTGTCTGGCACCCACCATCTGAGGTTCATCAGTTCCTCTGACCTTAGTTGAACCAGGGTATCTGGGGAATCACTTGCTTAATTCCACTTGGACCCACGAGGAAAAATTTTTGCAACGGAAAATCGGAAGGGCACGGGACTACCTGGTCAATCAATTACTCCCTAGGGTGATAAACAATACCTCTGAATTATGACGGTTGCTCTCCCCTAAGGGCTAGCAAGTTCTATTGAGTGAAACAAGCGACCTTGACTCTCAAGCGAAAGTCAATTCTCCTCGGTTACTCCCAAGGGCTCTAGTGTTTGCGTAGCAAGTACAGTAACATCTCAAGTTGATGTCATGAAGTGCAACTGATTGCACGCCTCTGCTATTTACCTTGATAAATTTTTTTTAGAATTTGTTTTGTTATGTTATTTTACTCTAAATAATAGTAAAGCTCTGTGATTCTTTGTGTAAAACAGCTTTATATGCAAAGTGAAGTGATTATGTGATTGTTTAATAATTCCTTGATAGGTAGCCATCAAAAGATAATAAACATCTCATCGTTAACAGACCTTACATTATACAGAAATGTAAAGAATATATGTTTTCCTTGTCAAAAGAAGTCTACTACAGTATAATGTATACAGTAATTATGAGGCATATGATAAACACTAATCTACTGATGACGAAAGAAACGGCTGTTTCTGTCCATATGATAGAGAGAGAGAACTTTCACTCAAGGACTTGTTCAATTTTTTTATATTTGCCTTGTCTATTAACACATGAGAGATATATTTAGTTCATGAGAGAAATACTTGTTCATTCCTTTGTTAGTTCTTCAGGTGCCCCACCATATGTGTGACATGGGCTCCCATTGAACTACAATACTGTATGTGCATTTGCTGGATATTATGAAATGTGCAGTTCACTCTTACATATCAAATACTATGTAGAATGTCACTAAATTGAAATAATTACAGTAAATAACTTCTACTCTCAAAAACAAGGAACAATACAGTTGTCCCTTGGTCTTGCGGGTTCTCTATTCAAGTATTTGGTTGTTCACGATACAGAGAACTGTATAATCTATTAAATAAAAAATCACTTGTTCGCAGTTTTGTGTTAAGTATTCTTGTGGCCCAATGATTTCAAACCGAATGCACTCCTTTGCATCCAACATTCTTTGCGCAATTTCCCTCACCACACAGCACTCTCGGCCTCGGTCTTGCATTGTCTCTCCTCTCTTATACATCTGCTTTGGTTGTTTTTTGTACAGAATCACATTTTAATGTCAAAAAGTAATGTAAAGAAACCTGTACATGTCCAGTGTGTTTATAGTGATTATGTTATAAAATGTGAAATTTACATAACACTTCACACACCAAACAGTTGATGGCTCAAAGAGTTGCATCATGCTTCAAACTTATTGTGTAGAACTTCATACGTAAATGGTTAGTGGTGTTGTACTAACTCTTTTTCTTTTAATTTTTATTATGTTTGTGTATTCATTGTGTACACAGCTGAGGACTATGAAACGTGAAGTAGGAGATGATGAGTCGAGAAGTAATGATTTAAACTCTCAAGTTAGAGATGACTGGCAAAATCTAACCAAGGCCCTATGCATCAACAGGCTAGTAAGAGATGATGATGATTCATTGTGTAATACTCCAGTGTTATTGTTATACAGTATTATCTACTGTACTGTAAATATATGAAATTCTGTATTTTATAGTAGTAATGTAGATATAGGCTACATGTATGATAAGTTTGAACGGTGTGAGTTGACCTGCTCAAAACCGCGAACACTTATGAGTATTATCGTAGGTGATTAAGTTGTAATGTAGTGATAGTACGTTACATACAGTATATTACAGAAATATAGACTACAGTTTCAGTGAGTATTATATTAGATAAGAACAACAGCATTTTGTTGTCACAGAACATTCATTATGTATAAATGTGGTGATAATTAGTGGTATGTCATGAGTACTGTAGTCTTACTATGTTCACGAATGCGCATGTACTCCACTCTTACTGAAGTGTGTTCGTACCGTAATACAATATTTTAACAATACAGTGATGCCTCAGGATACGAAATTAATCCGTTCAGGATGCGGTTTCGTATCCTGATATTTTCGTATCCTGAGTCGTGTTTTACATGTAAATAGCCTAATCCGTTCCAAGCCTTATAAAAAGTCACCCTTTCTTTCATAAACACGCTAAACTGTAGTAATAAACATGCAATGTAGCCATTTCTATCATTCAATAATTAACACAACCGTTAAAAACAGCCTAATCCATTCCAGAAACCACTATGAGATTATTCAATAATATAGTTATAGCCAAGTTATCCCCCCCAAGCCCAAAGAAATCGGTCCGTTTTCTTTACTACTGTATAAAAGTTACGGTACTGTATGTACGTAAAGCATTTAGATCAGTGAAGGTGTATTGTTACCTGTACGTACACCTAAATTAATGATTGATACCTGTACACTGAAAAAAAAGTTACAGTTAATTAGTGTAACAAAAAAGTTGAAACTTACCTTTTGATTGAGACGATGTCCGATAGCGAAGTCGCGGCAGAGGAGGATGGCATAAGGCAGAAAACGTAACAAGTGACAGACTACGTACAGTAATTTACACACTTAACACATTAACACTTAAACTTTACGAAATAAAAAAATGGAAGAAATAATTAACACTTAACATTACGTATGGAAAACTATAAAATGAAAGAAAAAATTACTTTAACACTTAACAGTAACATAAAACTTAAATTGAATTTTTTTTTTTTTTTGCTTTTTTATAACTTTACGTTTTTCTTATTTTCTAAATCTCTTCTACTTCTTCATCACTTTCTTTTTTCTGTTTCTTTTCTTTACTTTCACCTTCTAATTCTTCATCCCTTCCTCTTTTCTGTTTCTTTTCTTCACTTTCATCTTCATCTTGGCCTACTAATACCGCTGGCCTCTTTAATAAGAAACTATCCATTGAAGCTTGTTTCTGCCTACTTTTCAACACATTTCTAAAATGCATTAGGCAAACGTAATATAATACACTACGTAACAAGTGACAGACTACGTACAGTAATTTACACACTTAACACATTAACACTTAAACTTTACGAAATAAAAAAATGGAAGAAATAATTAACACTTAACATTACGTATGGAAAACTATAAAATGAAAGAAAAAATTACTTTAACACTTAACGGTAACATAAAACTTAAAATTGAAATTTTTTTTTTTTGCTTTTTTATAACTTTACGTTTTTCTTATTTTCTAAATCTCTTCTACTTCTTCATCACTTTCTTTTTTCTGTTTCTTTTCTTTACTTTCACCTTCTAATTCTTCATCCCTTCCTCTTTTCTGTTTCTTTTCTTCACTTTCACCTTCGTCTTGGCCTACTAATACCGCTGGCCTCTTTAATAAGAAACTATCCATTGAAGCTTGTTTCTGCCTACTTTTCAACACATTTCTAAAATGCGTTAGGCAAACGTAATATAATACACTACGTAACGTTATATACAGTCTATGTATAGTAAACACTAATACAGTACAGTGCACAGTAACGAATGTTTATTAACGATAACACGTGGCGTACGAATGTACTGTATATTAACACTAAGTCAAACAAGCGAAAGCACACAATGTCTGTTAACGATACCGCGGTCGGAACGAAAAGAGAGAGAGAGAGATGAACGCCCGTGCGTAGGCAAGCTGGGATAGTTGCCGACCAATAGGAAAGCAGGATCTTATGGCGTCAGCTAGCGTCTGAGTAGGGAGATAACCAATGGGTGAGCGGGAGGCTGTAAGTGAGTCTACCCAAGTTCAAAGTCAGGCGGCGTGCGCTTTTTAAAATTACTCTCGGCGAAGAGTTGGGATCTCGTAAGGTTTTCGTATCCTGAAATTTTATCCGTATCCTGGGGCATAAAAATCTTCTAATCACTTTTCGCATCCTGAATTTTTCGTAAGCAGAAACTTTCGTATCCAGAGGTATCACTGTACTTATACTGTGATAAAAACCAAATAAAACAATATTAGGTAGTACAGTTGGTTACTTAATATATTATTCGAGTGAGCGAAGGCAATGTGGGGTGAGTTGTTAGGTTAAGAGCTAACCCACGTTAAGGCAGCAAGTATTCGCAGATTCTCGCATTTTGCGCCGGTTTATTAGCTAACCCTTGCGAATAAGAAGTTTTGACTATATTGTAGCTTAGTCCCAGTATCAGTATTTCAGCATACAAGCTGCTGTGATAGATTCCATAGAACCTGAATCCATAAGGCTTCCTTATAATCATGGGTCTGCGCTATGCACGTTGATAACTTGGCAGGGAAGACAATATTTCTTTGGTATTTTCTTGTTGTATTGTATTTCTTGTTCTAGAACTCCATGGGAAAATTTTTGGAGACCACATAGCACCTCTCCAAAATTATGTTTTTCTTTCATGAATCCCCATTGTCATTGCTGAGAACCCTGAAATACTTAGGTATATAATGCTTTTTGTAGATGTAGGATACATCATATCAAAAATAGCTTCCAATATAGATTCAGTATTTAATTCTTTGTCTATAGATTGAGGAGAGTTGTCAAAATAAAATTCCTATTAACTTATTGGACATATAAATCTTAAATTTCAATTATTTTTTCTTCTATACAAGGTGGACGAAGCATTGGGGTTCCAGGGTTGATGCGAGGTCTTGAATATGCACATAGCAAGTATGGAAAACTACCCTGGTCATCTATATTGAAGCCAAGCATTGAATTAGCCAGGTAAGATAGAATTTCTTCGTATTTTAAGGAGTTTTCTTGCATGATTTTGGTTTGATTCCACTGTCCATCTAGTCTTTTTTTAGGTAATTTTAACATTAGGGTTTAACTTGTTTTTTATATGGAACATATTGAATATATTTCCTGTTGCTTAAAAGTTCTTAGGTAATGATGAATTATCTGTGGGACAATTTAGTACAAGTGCAATAGTCCATGAAGCAAGTTATTTATCTTAAAGGATTGGTTGTTAAGATGGGTACTTTTTGATAAGGAAGATTTGATAGTTCATGCTCCCTATGGACCTGAATATCCATGGAAATTTCAAAACTAAAACTTTAATTTTAGTAAAAATAGATAGTGAACACAATGATAAATCAGATGAGCGGTTGCATCAGCCAGATAGTAATATGTTCAAGAATAATTGTTTTTTTGTAAACTTATAAGTAAGCTATTAAAATTGTACATTGATAATTTAGTTTGACGAGATAAACCTTCTACAGTACACAATTTAAGGTGTCTGCTTTAATGCCTTTCTCCTTTACTGTTTTTCTATACAAATTTCCTCCCTAAATGAGAGCAAGAATTGAAACAAATTTGCTAAGTGATTGTAAAATGTCTTCAACGACAGGGTACCCTATGGTTAATTCCCTCCCGTTAAAGGCTAGAAGGATCAGTATTATATTGGTGATTGTCTCTTTTAAAGTCGATTCAGATATGGAATCGCACCTAGATTTACAGCCACTGGTATAGCATGGGGGATTTTCTCTTTTGCATAAGAGTTTTAGTGTATACTGTAGGTAGTTTGATTGAGGTCTGGAGAGGAATTATTTGTGCATTCTTTGATTGGGATTACAATATATACAGTTGGGCATCGATATCTACGGGTACAATCTTTGCGAAGTCGGCCATTTGCGATTCAGAGAACCGTTTAACATTTTGAATAAAAAATCACTTATTCGTGGTTTTGTGATAATTACTCTCGCAGGCCAGCAGAACAGCCCAAATTTATAGCTAACACATGTAAACTATTCAGTGATAAACTCTTTAAAGGCCCTCAACTTACCAACAATAGACTTACAAACATTTGGAGATACAAACACAAATCCAACTGAAATCATAAATCTCAGATATTGTATCAAATATTCATACACTGTAATATGATAGGTAAATATTGTAGCAAAACAATATTATATAATTTGATACAGTAAACAAAACAAAATTTGCAATAACCGGATATTTATTTCCTTTGAAACGGGACTATTTGTTGACTTTTGTAATTGGAATTCTATGTGTGAGTCAGGTTAGGCATATCCTAGGCCAAAATTTAACAAAATTCAACTTGCAAACAGCATCTAAGAATCAATTACGTCCATCAATGTAAGTAATATTTAATATACACCAATGCCTGAGTATACGAAGCTTCGACGAACAAATTTTTGAAGATACAAATAAAATTATTTTGTCACATGCTTTGATTTACACACGAAAACTTACAAGTTACGAATATTTTGATCAATAATTTGTAGCTGTAAAATTTATTAATTTTGAAAAAGTAAAAGAAAATGATAAAATGATCATAGTAATATTATAATTATTGTGTAAACAAACACAGTCACATCAGAAACTGGACAAAAAACTTCTGTTTTGCTATGAATAATCTAATCTTATAACGACCGTTTCTTTTATATTTCAATCATCACAAGATAGTAAATACTGTAATTGCCGTAGTTATGTTAAAAAGTTAAGTAGAATAAGACTGATATATTTTTACATTATGGCCTTATTCGCTCTGGAGAAAAGATCAAGGATATATATTGCCAAATTTAAACAACAATCTGTAGCTGAAGTGAAAAAAAATGTGTTCATATCTGCTAAACTGTTTGAAATTGGGGAAAGCTCTGTCCAAAACTGGAGGCAAAAATTAAACAATTGGTTTGTTGTAATTCAATCTTATATAAGATTTTATGAGATTCTTGAGTTTATAGTTAGTGCAAGATGGTGTGTTTAGTTTATTAAAATGTAAACCAAATTGCACAAAAACTAACTAACGAATGTAAAGAAAAATTAGTTATTGCCTAAGCTGTTTACAGTACTGTAGTCAAACACTGCTAACCAAAAATTTTAAATTATCATGCATAGGCAACATGGCTTAAACTCTGATAAGCTTTGATATGCTATTACTATCGTATAAAAGTTTCATGAAGCAGTTCACCACCCATCTGTCTATGGCTTGAGGTTATCCAGCATCGCCTCCAAAAGGAAGGCTTTTCGAGACCAACTGTGAAGCAACTTTCAGGATACCTCCACAAGTCCTCTGTAGCTTTTTATCAAGCAAAATGGTCACTTTTGTATGATTGGTGTTTTGGAAAGGTATTTCTCTACTCAAGGCCCCTATTTCACTGGCTGTAGACTTTTTAGTTTTTCTACATAAGGAGAAACTTCTCTGTCACTGCGGTAAAATGCTATCACTGAGCCTTAGGCCAGGTTTTTAAATTGTAGGGAATTGATTCCTCCTCCTTGTAGAAACCCCCGGTTCTAATGAGTTTTAAGCAGGCTTACCCACCTTGGCAATTCAAAGTCCTTCCTTGGAGTGTGGTTATGTTTGTGAGGTCCCTTAAAGGGTCACCTTATGAACCTCTCCACAAAGCTTTCATATCAAGACCTTACTCTTAAGACGGTCTTCCCTCAAAGAGAGTGAACGAGTTACATGGCCTATCTTGTTTTACACTTTGGGTGGGGGAAATATATGTCACTCTTTTGTTTCAGAGTTTATTGCACGAGTCGAAACAAAAAAGGAATAACCAAAAATACCATATCCTTCTGGTTACGTGAAGTCTTACTTAAAGCTTATAAATCTTTTGGAGAAGCTCCAAACCTTAGTGTTTGGCAAGAACCACTCAATATCTCAAGTCCTTAGTTCTGATACTTGGAAGAGACAAACCACTTTCATTGCACATTATTTAAAAAAACTATCCACAGGTCACTAGATACTTTCTCTTTGGGTCCCCATGGTGGCTACTCAATAAATAGGGTGAGACTTTTTAGGCTTACATCTTAACCATACCTCTCTTACAAGCTGGTTAAGATTGTACTTATTATTATTTTTTGAGACAAGGGTCTAGCAAGTGCCCACTATCTTCTACTGAAACTTCCTCCCGCGTAGACCCCTTTAGATGACAGTGGTTTGTATTCACATAGGAACAAACTAAAATTTTCAATATTAAACTTACCCGATAATCATGTAGCTGTCAACTCCGTTGCCCGACAGAATTCTACGGAAGGGATACGCCAGCGATCACTATACTAGAAGGGGGTGTACTCACCAGCGCCACCTGTGGCCAGGTACTGCAGTACTTCTTGTTGACACCACCTCAATTTTTCCTCTGTCGTGCTTCCGGCAAGACGTTCTTGGATACGCTTATAATTTTGGAGTATTGTTCACGGTTTTTGGTGAAGTATTTCTCTAAGATTTCAGCTTTCGCTATACTGGAAACTTTTCTATTAGCTTAGATAGCTTTTATTTTGTTTTGATTAATGGTTAACGATCTTTTGCTTGATTTGGAATCCCCCTTGACTAGCTCTTTGATTCAAGATGTCCGACCTTTCACAAGCCCCTCCCCATAGACGATGTAGGTCTTGTAATAGGCGTATTCCGAAGGCCTCGGTTGATCCTCACACCGCTTGTTCCGACTGTAGGGAAAGACCCTGTCAGTTGGAAGATCGATGTGAGGAATGCGCCGGACTTTCGGAACTTGAGTTTGTTCGATTCCTTAAATATTCAACTAAGTTAGAGAGAGAGAGAGTTAGGAGGAGTTCTTCTCGCTCTTCGCTTTTTTCCTCACCTCATGATCCTCAACCTTTTCCTCCCCCTGTAGTGGCTACCCCCGAACCTACTATTTGTGCTCAGCCTGATATGTCCGATGTTTTGCGTGCCATTCAGGCTTTAGGTGACAAAGTGGAATCGGTAGTGAGTGACCATAAGTCTCTCTTGGCGGACGTCAAAGAGCTTAAGGTCAAAAGTGCAGTGGGAGGTGGTAGTGCCAGTGCTGTGCCAAGTGCTAGTGTCAGTGCGGTGCCGAGTGCTAGTGTCAGTGTCAGTGTTGTGCGTGAGGGTACTTCTGTGCGTGCCAGTCGTCCTCCCAGTCCGGGACCTCTTGCAAGCTCCCAAGCCCAGGGGAGAAGCAATGTCGAAGGGCAAAAGGGTTCGGCAGGCCTTGATCGGCGCACAGAAGTATCCTCGGTGGTTGCGGGCGTGTCTTACAGAGACCGTCACTCCCACCCGCAGACGATTGAGCCCTTATTTTCCTCGTCTGTAGAAGAAATTTCGGGGAGAAAACGCTGGACTCAGGTCTCAAGACCTCTTAAACGTAAAGTCCAGACCTCAAGAGTTCTACAACCCGGATGCAGTCATTGGATTAGCTCTGACTCTCCGCAGTCATCAGGTGACTGCACACCTCCTAAGAGAGGTAAGGCGATGCCTCAACAGACCTCATCTTCTGTTAAGGCTTTGCCTCAGCAGACCTTAGCGTCTGTTGACCCCAAGATGACTTTGCTGCTGTCCATGCAGTCGCAGCTTGCGGTCTTAATGCGTGAGTTTCAGGCTGAGAAGGTTACACCTCCTCCTGCGAGCGCTCCGCCTCACCGCAGTCCAGTCTGCCAGGCGTACGAAGTTGAGGTTCCTCAGGCTACCTTACCGCGTTCGGAGTTGCCAGTTACCAGCGTTGTGCAGCAACCTCCACCTTCCTTAAGACAACCTCAACAATGGGAACAGGAGTCTTATGCCTTACTTCCTTACTTCCTCCTCTTGAGGTACGACAACCTCTTCCATCCATGAGGCAACCACCTCAGCTCTCGCTGCAGCAACCTCAACTTTCCTCAAGGCGAGAGCCTCAACTCTTAAGGCTAGCACCTCAAGAACCTCAACTCGTGAGACAGGAACTGCGTTCTGCGCAGCCGCTACCTCAACTCTCGCAGCTCACACCTCAGGAACCTCAACTCGTGAGACAGGAACCTGCTACTGCGCATCCACAACCCTTGCAGCAAGCGCAACTCTTGAGACAGGAAGCTCATGCTAGGAGTCAGCCACCTCAGCGCATGCATCTACCTTCCTCTACTCTACTTGACCAGTCTTTGCAGCCTGAACCTCAGGTTTTAATTCAGTCGCCTCTCTCCACACTTGCTCCTCAGACCGCCGCAGAACCTCCTTCTTCCCAACCTCTTGACTTTGTCGTTACCAGCCCTCATCCTCTTCAACAGAGACTTGAGGATGAAACCGCAAGTGTTTATGCACCCATTTGTCAAGATTCTGCTGTTCAGCACACCGCTGTTACTGTACCTCTCGCTTCGCAACACTGGTGATGAGGTTTCTGAGGAGGAAGCTGCGCACCTAGATGATCCCTCTTCGGACGTGGAGGAACTCAAGTCTTCTCCTCACTCCATTGACTTTCGCAAGGTCCTGGCTCTTTTCAGAGAGGTATACCCATACCATTTTGTTTCTGCTACCCCCCGCTCTCCTCCATCTGAGTTTTCGCTGGGCATGCAACCTGTTAAGTCGGCCTATACTAAGCTCGTCTTTGCTAGATCCTCTAAGAGAGCTTTAAGAATGTTAGGGGATTGGTTGCAGTCCAGACAGCAACTAGGGAAGACTCCCTTTATGTTCCCACCTACTAAGCTGACTTCTAAGGCGGGCGTATGGTATGCCACAGGAGAGGAACCAGGCTTGGGAGTCCCTGCCTCTGCCCAGGCTGACTTCTCAAGTTTGGTCGACTCTCCTCGTAGATCAGCGATGAGGCGCTCTAAGGTCTGCTGGACCTTTTCCGACTTAGACCACTTCTTAAAGGGTATATTTCGTGCCTTTGAGATTTTCAATTTTCTCGACTGGTGCCTGGGGGCCTTGAGCAAGAAAACCACCCCTGCGGACAAGGACTCAGCCATGCTTATAATGTCCTGCATGGATAAAGCAATTCGGGATGGGTCCGGCGAGCTTGCATCAATGTTTGTTTCAGGAGTACTTAAGAAAAGGGAGCAACTTTGCACTTTTCTTTCTACTGGCATCACACCTTGTCAAAGGTCTCAACTCCTTTTTGCTCCGCTTTCTAAGTTCTTGTTCCCCGAAGTGCTTATCAAGGATTTGTCTGCGGCCCTTATTCAGAAGGACACTCATGACCTTGTGGCCTCTTCAGCTCGTAAGGCTAAGGTTGCTCCCTCAGTTCCCAGAACTTACCGCACCCCAGTGACCGATACTCCTGCTACAAGGTTTATTCCGCCCTTTCGTGGCAGAGCCCCCAGCCGAGGAAGTACCCGTCCAGACTCTTCCAGGAGCAGGTCTAGGAAAGGTCCCAAGACTTCAAAAGGCAAACACTGACTCTCCTCCTCTCCAGACAGCAGTAGGAGCCAGACTCAAGACCTTCTGGCAAGCTTGGGAAAGAAGAGGTGCAGACGCCCAGTCTGTCAAGTGGCTAAGGGAGGGTTACAGGATACCATTCTGCCGCAAACCCCCTCTGACCACTTCTCCCATCAACCTCTCTCCCAACTACAAGGAAAAGGACAAGAGGCTAGCGTTACACCAGGAGGTGTCGCTCCTGTTACAGAAGAAGGCAGTGGTCATAGTCCGGGACCATCAATCCCCGGGCTTCTACAACCGTCTCTTTCTGGTGGCCAAGAAGACAGGAGGTTGGAGACCGGTGCTGGACGTCAGCGCGCTCAATGCTTATGTCACCAAGCAGACGTTCACTATGGAGACGACGAAGTCGGTCCTAGCAGCGGTCAGGCAGGAGGACTGGATGGTCTCGTTGGATCTGAAAGACGCTTACTTTCACGTTCCTATTCATCCAGACTCCCAACCTTTCCTGAGATTCGTTTTTGGAAAGGTTGTGTACCAATTCCAAGCCCTGTGTTTTGGCCTAAGCACAGCTCCTATGGTGTTTACGCATCTGATGAGGAATATTGCAAAATTCCTCCACTTATCGGACATCAGAGCCTCCCTTTATTTAGACGACTGGCTGTTAAGAGCCTCCACGAGTCGTCGCTGTCTGGAGAGTCTCAACTGGACTTTGGACTTGACCAAGGAACTGGGTCTATTAGTCAACTTAGAAAAGTCCCAGCTCATTCCCTCCCAATCCATCGTTTACCTGGGAATGGAGATTCGGAGTCAGGCTTTTCGGGCTTTTCCATCGGCCCCAAGGATAAGCCAAGCCCTAGAATGCATCCTGAGCATGCTGAAGAGGAACAGTTGCTCGGTGAGACAATGGATGAGTCTAACAGGGACCCTGTCATCGTTAGCCCTGTTCGTCGAGTTAGGGAGACTCCACCTCCGCCCTCTCCAATTCCATCTAGCAGCTCATTGGGACAAGGATTTGACGCTCGAAGCAGTCTCTATTCCTGTCACCAAAGAGATGAAGACCACTCTCTTGTGGTGGAAGACCAACATCCTTCTCAAGGAGGGTCTATCGTTAGCGATTCAGACCCCCAATCTTCATCTCTTCTCGGACGCATCAGACTCGGGCTGGGGCGCGACCTTGAACGGACAGGAATGCTCGGGAACATGGAGCAAGGAACAGGAAATGCTCCACATCAACTGCAAGGAGCTGCTGGCAGTTCATCTGGCCTTAATGAACTTCAAGTCCCTCCTGCTAGGCAAGGTGGTGGAGGTGAACTCCGACAACACCACAGCCTTGGCTTACATCTCCAAGCAGGGAGGGACCCATTCGAGGAAGCTGTACGAGATAGCAAGGGACCTCCTCATTTGGTCAAGAAGTCTAAATCTCACTCTAGTAACGAGGTTCATTCAGGGCAACATGAACGTCTCAGCAGATCGCCTAAGCAGAAAAGATCAAGTCATCCCCACGGAATGGACCCTTCACAAGAGCGTGTGCAACAGACTTTGGACCTTGTGGGGTCAGCCTACGATAGATCTGTTCGCCACCTCCATGACCAAGAGGCTTCCTTTGTACTGTTCCCCAGTTCCAGACCCAGCAGCAGTTCACGTGGATGCTTTTCTGCTGAATTGGTCCCATCTCGACCTGTATGCATTCCCGCCGTTCAAGATCATCAACAGAGTCATTCAGAAGTTCGTCTCGCACGAAGGGACAAGGCTGACGCTGGTTGCTCCCCTTTGGCCTGCAAGAGAATGGTTCACAGAGGTACTACAATGGCTGGTTGACGTTCCCAGGACTCTCCCTCTAAGAGTGGACCTTCTACGTCAACCTCACGTAGACAAGGTACACCCAAACCTCCACGCTCTTCGTCTGACTGCCTTCAGACTGTCGAAAGATTCGCTAGAGCTAGAGGCTTTTCGAAGGAGGCAGCCAGAGCGATTGCCAGAGCAAGGAGGGTATCCACTCGTAGAGTCTACCAATCCAAGTGGGAAGTCTTCCGAAGCTGGTGCAGAGCCAATGCAGTGTCCTCTACCAATACCTCTGTAACCCAAGTAGCTGACTTCCTATTACATCTAAGGAATGAGAGATCCCTTTCGGCTCCTACGATTAAAGGGTACAGAAGTATGTTGGCTTCAGTTCTCCGCCACAGAGGTTTGGACCTTTCTTCCAACAAGGACCTTCAAGACATCCTTAAATCTTTCGAGACTTCTAAAGAACGTCGTTTATCCACTCCAGGCTGGAATCTAGACGTAGTCTTAAGGTTCCTTATGTCTCCTAGGTTCGAACCTCTCCAGTCAGCTTCCTTCAAAGACCTTACTCTCAAGACTCTTTTTCTCGTCTGCCTTGCAACAGCTAAAAGAGTTAGTGAGGTTCACGCCTTCAGCAAGAACATTGGGTTCACATCCGAATCTGCAACATGTTCTTTACAGCTCGGATTTTTAGCTAAGAATGAACTTCCTTCACGTCCTTGGCCTAGATCGTTTGAAATTCCTAGCCTTTCCAACATGGTGGGTAACGAGCTAGAAAGAGTTCTTTGCCCTGTCAGAGCTCTAAAATATTATCTTAATAGGTCAAAACCTATACGAGGACAGTCAGAAGCCTTATGGTGTGCAATCAAGAAACCTTCAATGCCTATGTCCAAAAACGCAGTTTCGTATTATTTAAGGCTTCTGATTAGAGAAGCCCATTCTCACATGAAGGATGAAGACCTTGCTTTGCTGAAGGTAAGGACCCACGAAGTGAGAGCCGTAGCCACTTCGATGGCCTTTAAACAGAACCGTTCTCTGCAGAGCATTATGGATGCAACTTATTGGAGGAGCAAGTCAGTGTTTGCATCATTTTATCTTAAAGATGTCCAGTCTCTTTACGAGAACTGCTACACCCTGGGACCATTCGTAGCAGCGAGTGCAGTAGTAGGTGAGGGCTCAGCCACTACATTCCCTTAATCCCATAACCTTTTTTAACCTTTCTCTTGAATGCTTTTATTGTTGTTTTTTTTGGGTTGTTACGGTAGGCTAAGAAGCCTTCCGCATCCTTTTTTGATTTGGCGGGTGGTCAATTCATTCTTGAGAAGCGCCTGGGTTAGAGGTTGTGTAGAGGTCCTTTAGTATGGGTTGCAGCCCTGTATACTTCAGCACCTTAGAGTTGTTCAGCCTCCTAAGAGGAACGCTGCGCTCAGTAAGGAAGACGAACTTATTAAAGGCAGAGTAATGGTTCAAGTCGACTTCCTTACCAGGTACTTATTATTTCATTGTTATTTTGAATAACTGATTATATGAAATACGGGATACTTAGCTATCTTATAGTCATGTACACTGGTTTTCACCCACCTCCCTGGGTGTGAATCAGCTACATGATTATCGGGTAAGTTTAATATTGAAAAATGTTATTTTCATTAGTAAAATAAATTTTTGAATATACTTACCCGATAATCATGATTTAATTGACCCACCCTTCCTCCCCATAGAGAACCAGTGGACCGAGGAAAAATTGAGGTGGTGTCAACAAGAAGTACTGCAGTACCTGGCCACAGGTGGCGCTGGTGAGTACACCCCCTTCTAGTATAGTGATCGCTGGCGTATCCCTTCCGTAGAATTCTGTCGGGCAATGGAGTTGACAGCTACATGATTATCGGGTAAGTATATTCAAAAATTTATTTTACTAATGAAAATAACATATTTTTAAAATAATTAAGCAATTTGAGTCACACTGACCCAGCTGCTCCTATCTTCCTTACTTCTGGTTGTAGCCAAACAGCAATGGAGTAAAACTTTTCTGATGACTCAGGTTTGTATAGCTAGGAAAAATACAAATTATTTTTTTTAGAAATTCTAGTATTTTATTGAGATGGTAGTGTAGAAAATAAGAAAGGAAACAAGGAAAAGTATAGAAATAATAGATTTTGTTCTAAATATTCTGTTTTTTACCTATACAGAGATGGGTTCAATGTCTCAGCACACCTTGAAAATGCCTTGAAGAAACTGAATGTGACTCAAGTTGATGGTATTACTCCCTTTGAGAAAACCTTCTTCCCCAGAGGTTTGATGCTGAAAGAAGGTGACTATTTAAAAAGAGAAAATTATGCAAAGCTTTTGGAAACCATTGCATTTAATGGGGCTGATAGTAAGTTTATTTATGTTTTATTCTTTTATATATTAACCTGAAAGTGTTGAAAAGGAAACTCTCTGGTACTTTTAACAGTGTATACAAGTGTAATGCAAATTATTGTTTCTATGAATCATTCCTGTAAATCATGTATTATTTATTTTTTTCATAATTAGTATGAAAGCAGTTTTATTCCCATGCAGTAGATGCCATATTCTTTGGTCCCACAGAGGTGGATACAGTCTACTCTTAGAGGCACTAGTTGGATTCTTCTCTCAGAATTGTTTTTCCTCTTAGTAGTGTTCTGACAATCCCTATCTCTGGGAAGGCTACTTTCTCTCCCAACTTCAACCAGCTTGAGGCCCTTGCTTAACCCTTCTCTCTAGTATAGATTGATGATGTTCTAATTTGGTCCCTCATGGCAGTTCATTACAGCTTCTTTAGGTTCTTTATTCTTCTTCAACCTCTCTCTGCTCATCTTTAGCATCCTGCAGTTCCTTGCCCTTTGGATTTGCAAGGCATAAAAGGAACTCCAACTTAGTTTTACTTTTCAGTTATGTATCAATTAAGGAACAGATTTGGTGGCAGGGGAGGAGTCTGTAGTAGCCAATTCCTCTGTGGAGTTGCAAGAGGGTAACCCTTGGTTATTTGTTTTGGAATTTTCCCTTAGGCTGCATCCCAATGCTTCTCTATATAAAGGTGATGAGACTCCATTAATTGCAGTAAAATGTAGGGATATATAGATCTTCCCTCACTCATACTGGCACAGGGAAAGGGTCCTCCTCAAGTCTGTGATTTTTCAGTCTCCACCTAAAGCATTGCTGGTACTGATAAATCATCCATTAGTTTTCTGACAGATTCAATTTCAGCAACATGGAGTCTCTTCTTGGCACAGCCTTCTTGATGGGTCTGTAGTTGTGATGACCCTGCTAAGTCAGAGAACACCTTTCCAGGGCATAATGATCTAGATTGGTGTCCAGTATCTTGAGAAAGTATTGCTGAATGGGAATTCAAACGATCTGAAAGAATGCAATGCCTTTAAGGGGTTAACGGCAAGGGTATTAAAGGGATCATGGGATTGCAAGGGTTTTATGAACTTATCCAAAGATGCTTAATGCTAAGGTGAATGTGCCTCAATCTAACCATAAAAGAAACCCTTTCTGGTACAACCCAGTAACATAAGTGGTGGACTACCTTTAAATCTGCACTCTTTGGCATAGATGCAACAGTTCCTTCTTTACTTAAAACAGATGTCTTTGTCACTCACTGTCCAAAGGAAAAGGCAACCCTTTTGGCAGATTTGTTTGACAGTAAGCAGAGTAATTAGAGACTCGAACTTCCTCATTCCTGTTTTCCTGAGGCTAAACTAACTAGTTTAGCTTCTCGATCTCATGAAATTAAAGCTCTGTTGATGGACCTTGATGCTTATAGAGGTGTATACCTAAATGGTATTTTTCCTTTGTTTTTTATGAAAACTGCAGATTTTTTAGCTCCAAAATTATCTGTTATTTTGCGTAAGTTACCAATAAGAGGAGCTTTTAGCTCTTGTTGGAGGATTGCTAATGTTACTTTACTATGTAAATGTGTTTGTGGTAGCTCAAGTCCAACTGATTACCGCCCAATTTCAATAATTCTCATATTATCTAAAGATTTTGAACATCTTTTGGCAAAACGTCTTAATAGGTTTGCCGAAGTTAATCATCTGTTCTCTTGTTTGCAATCTGGTTTTTGTAAAGGCCTTGGAGCATGTGATACCCTTCTTACAATCTCCAATGCTGTACAGAAAACCCTTGATTGTGGCCAGGAAGTTTGTATGATTGGCCTTGATTTTAGTGCTGCCCCTGACCGTGTTAATCATGAGGCCGTTGTTTTCAAACTCAAATAGTTGGGGGTGGTTGGGTAATTTCTTAGCATTATTATTGAATTTCTAAGTAATAGATCTCAAAGAGTTGTTGTTGATGGGCACCATAGTGAGTATAGGAATGTGATATCTAGTGTTCCACAGGGTAATGTTCTTGGCCCATTACTTTTCACGCTATATAGCCCTACACATGACGTGGTTTGGCCTAGAAAACAAGCTTGTTGCATATGCAGATGATGCTACTCTCTTTGCATCAATTCCATCTCCTGAATGATGTAGATCTGTGGTTGCTGAATCCCTTAATAGAGATCTAGCTAAAGTTAGTGTATGGTGCAAATTATGGGGTATGAAGTTGAATCCTAACAAAACTCAAAGTGTGAATGTAAGTTGTTCAAGGACAGTGGCTCCTCAACATCTGGATCTCAGCATTGATAATGTTTCTTTAACTTTGTATGACTTTTTAAAAATTTTAGGTGTGTTTCTCGATAGGAAATTTATTTTTGAGAAACAAATTAGGTGTTACTTTCGGCGTAGCTGAAATGGCGAGCCATTAGATTTTTAACGAGGGTTAACTACCCCCGCGCTAGTTAGCATTTATTGTTTTGTCTTTACTTAATTACTTACTTTTCTTGTACAGTACTCATATATATATGTAAACATATTTTTATGTTTATGTATATATTTGAGTATAGAAATCAGTAAGTTTCCTTTTCAGTGTTCGTGCTATGTGTGTGTGTGTGTGTGTGTGTGTACGATATCACCGTGTAGCCGCCGGCAGTCAGGGCACCACGATGTAATTTCATGGACCGGGATCTCTTCCTTGGTCCTTCAGTCGGCTCCTTCCACGGGCGCCGTGGGGAGTCGTCATCGCTGGACTTATTATTTGTTTCTCTGCTACTCCTCTTTTCCTAGGGGGAAGGTGGGGTTCAGCGTAGGAACGCGAGAGTGTAGTTTGACTACGGTCTCTCTCTCTCTCTCTCTCTGGAGGTCGTTCACCCTTTTACTACGTTTTCTACATACTACGATAGCTCCTCCGTTTGGGTGGAGTTGCTACGCAGTACTTTTTATCTCAATTATAATTTTATTATAAAATCTAATTGTATTTGTTAACTTTTCAGCTTTTTAGAACGTTTCCCTTCGGGGTTTTTCGTTCTTACTTTTCGTGAACATTCTTTAATGAATTGCATAATTATAACTGTTATAATTCTGTTTTAGTTACAGTTCTCGCCCTTCCCCCTTCCCGTGAGTGTAAGTGGGGTTGAGGGCTCTTGCCTGTTATGTAATTCTTGTGTTCTTTTCCCTCGGGTTTCCTCTTCGGAGTCTTCCCGGGGGAATGAATGTTAACTAATTGCTTTTAATTTTCACAGTTAACGATCCGTTTTTCCGTTTGCCTAATGTGACAACGAAGCAGAGCTGTCTTGTTGGGATTCAGGGAGTCAGCTGTTGCTGCCTCCTCTATAGGACTTTGTCAGGGGCGTGTCTCCTTCTCCTGGAAGTTCTCCCGAGACAACCGACAGCTCTTCAGTTCATCTTAGAACCCTCAGGAGGTTCGCCTCCTTGAGTGGGTAACTTCCCTTCCGAGGGAGGTTCCCTGCCCAGGTTTGAGGTTTTTTCCCTTACGGGGGAAACTTCTCTTACCATTAATAATTATGATATGTTCCTGGTCCTCCGGCGGTTTTGCTCTTGGTGCTGAGCGACCGCTTTTGTAACCTTGCTCAAGGGGCTGAGCGGTTACATTCTCGGATCATAGTTTTTGTGCGACTAGGCTCTTGGTGCTGAGCAGTCGCACCTGCAGCTACGCTCAAGGGGCTGAGCAGCTGCAGGAGCACCTCTTTGGAGATTTGCTCCTAGGTCACTTGCTGACCCTTCGGCCCTATGGGCTCCATCTTTAGTCTCTTCTACGAAGTGTTCCTCTCTCGTTCGCGAGAGAGGAACTCATAGAGACTCCTCTTCGGAGGACTCCTGCTGTTGTTGCTGAAGGCTCAGCCCCCTTCGGGGGGCAGCTGAGCCCTACGGTCTCTCCTGCGAGTGTTCTTCCCCGGGGGGGAGGTTCACCACAGAGACTTCTCTTCGAGGTCTCCTTCTGCTGTTGTTGCTGAGGGCTCAGTCCCCTTCGGGGGCAGCTGATGCCACTGTCTCTCCTGCAAGTGCTTCTCCCCCTTGGGGGAGTTCACTCCAGAGACTCCTCTTCGGAGGTCTGATGATGGTGCTCCTGCCTGTGGTCGTCTTCATCTTCACCTTCCCCACAGAGGATCCTCCTGCCAGACCTTCTCCTGTACGCAGATGCGCAGTGGGCGCCAACGTACCTCGTTTCCAATGAGCACCGGTCCCTTCGGGACAAAAGGGCTTACTCCACAATGTGGGTAAGTCCCTAAGTGCCAGGTTTTACCTGCGCGCCCACGTTTTTCCTGCTCGCTCGCGCGCAGCAGCACACTTACGCGCAGCAGCGCGCTTGCGGACCTCCTGATCGCCAGCGCTCACCTGCGCCTCTGAGACCTTCTGTTCGCCAGCTCTCTTCAGCTCGCCAGCGCACTTCTGGACGCCCTTTCCTGCTCGCGCTTTGTGCGCCAACGGTCTCCTGTACGCCCATGATCGCCTGCGCGCCCTTTTCTTTGTGCGCAATGCGCGCCAACGTTCGCCCTCGCTCCCACGATTTTTGGATCTAGGCACAGGCAAGGAGATTGTTCCTTCTTTTTACGCCCACTATCGCCTGCTGGCCGGCGCACATCTGCACGCCCTTTCCTGATATGCGCAATGCGCACCAGCGTACTCCACGAGCTTCCAGATGTGGGTGGAGGCGAAAGAGATGATTCCTTTCGCCTCCTCGCCGACGATCTCCTATGCTCTAGATTTGAACGAGTCTCTGAGCGCCTGCGCGCCCACGAGAAGTCTTCTGTACTCGCCCACGAGCGTTCGCTATTATGCGCAACCTCACCATCTGGTTTTGGCCCTCGCTGATATCTTCTGGCCGCGCAACCGCGCTCCATCAATCTCCTACGCGCCAGCGATCTCCTAGCGATCGCACGCGATTCTTCGCCTGCCCGCTAGCGTTTTCAACGCGCCAACGCGCCCACGCTTCAGATCGCCGTACGCGGCCACGCTTCCGATCACCGTACGCAGCCATGCGTTGGCTCTCCTATACGCGATCGGTCGCTTCGCACCATCGCTCGCCAATGCGCCATCTCCCGCAAAAGAACCATCGCTCGCCAATCGCGCCATCGCTCGCCAACGCGCCATCGCTCGCCAACGCGCCATCGCTCGCCAACGCGCCATCGCTCGCTTACGCGTTTTCGGTCTTCCGACCGCGCCCACGCGTCCTCGCGCGCATGCGCACACACGTTCGCCCGCACGCGAACCAACGATTGTACCATCGCGCGAGCCCCAAGGGCGATTTCGAACGCGATTCCCGTCGGGTTTCGCAACACGGGCAACCTGGCGAGTTTTTCTGGAGCGCATACTTTCAGATCATCATAGTCACGATCTTCACCTCGTAAGCGCAGAGCATGGCACGTACAAGAGCAAGAAGAATCTTCAGAAGAGTCTGGGTAACATTATTCTCCCTTTTCAGGCAGGCCCCATCATCCCTCTCCTCAGGATCGCCCGATCCCCTTCCCTCCAACGGTGGCTGCTGACACTGCCTCTGTCAGTCGTCAACAGAGGAAATACTTCGAGAACATGGGGTAGCCTGATTTAGCTCTTCCTCTCCACCATTCCGTGCAACGGGCCTTCCGGGGGTTTTTCCCTCGAGAAACTCTCCGCCCGGCAGGTGACATTCTCGACTTTGGGAATCTTGGACCAGCAGGAAGCCGCAAAGGGTACCAGGCAGGCCTCCTCGTGGCTGATCATCGAGCTTGAGTCTCTGGCCATCCGGTCGCGACCCAAGGTTTTATTCAAGGAAGCTCCGGGAAGGTTATGGAACTTTCCTCCTCTCGGACACGTGCACCATCGTTTCCCGACACCAAGCGTCTAACTTGGGGACAAACTCGATGTTGAAGCATTGAGATGCAGTGACCGAGAGGTGTCTCGAATGTCCCTACCGTGGATATCGGCAAACCCAGACACTCTTTCATCCTTGGAAGGGGCTTGTTTCAGCCTAAGGACAAGGAACGAGCGACTGAGAGGTGAAGAAAATCGTATCACGATTCGCTCCTCCAAGGCGCTTACATCCAGTCCCTACAAGCCTCCAGCACCTCAACTTCAACAGCCTCGTTCAGCCTAGGACTTCAGAACCGGCACGGGCAGCTAGACAAGGTGTCTATGCAGCTTCCCCCCTCCTGTCAGGGACAAAGGGCGAGGAGCCCTCCTGGGAAGGCAATAATCTTAGAGGGGGCAGCCTAGGCCGCAAATGCTAGGATTGGCAACCCCCTACCTGCATCCCCCAGTGGGGGGGGATGTCTGGAGTTGCGCCTTCAAGTGGCAGCAACTCGGGGCCGATTCCTGAACAATCTCCATGATCAGCCAGGGATTTCGTGTCCCGTTTCATAGCATCTCTACCTCCCCTGTCAGCGAATCCAGTGTCGCTGAGCCCCTTTGCCATGGGATCGGCAAAGGGGCTAGCCCCTCGGGCAGAGGGCGAGACCATGCTCTAGAAGAATGCTCTCCAAGGTTGGCGGCGGCTCCCCCCAAGGTTCTTCAAACGACTCTTTCTTGTAAGAAGCGCCTGAAGGCTGGAGACCCGCCATCGTCCTCTTAGCCCTGAACAAGTTTGTCGTACAAACTTCGGTCAGTATGGTACAACAGATTCGATCAGACTTGTAGGGAAACCACAAGACTTCACGTGCGTACTGGATCCGAAAGACAGGTACTTCTAGATCCCAATCCATCCGTCTTTACAGGAAGTACTTGGAATTCAGCCTAGGCAACAGAGATACCAGTTCAAGGTGCTGTGCTTCGATCTCTCCACAGCACCGCAGGCATTCACCAGGAAGTTCATCCCGAATCCTCATGTCCACACAGGAGCAGCTTCCGCCTCCTTCGCTTTCTGGATGACTGGCAGTTTCGGTATCGACCCTTCTTCGACACCGAGACAAGCTTCTGGGACTTTGCCAAGATCTAAGGATCATGGTAAATCTTGAGAAGTCTTCTCTGTTTCCACCGCAACAACTGGGATATCTTGGCTTGATATTAGACTCCAATCTCCGTTAAGCCTTCCCACCAGATGACAGGATAGCAAGGCGGAGGAGAGTCGTAGAACCTTTCCTCAGGCGAGGAGAGTCTCCAGCCTTTTTCTGGTTACGCCTCCTAGGTCACCTTCCTCCTTGACCCCTCTAGTCCCAAACACTCGCCTCAGGATGAGTCTCCTGCTTTGGCGACTCAGGTCCTGGTGGAATTAAGACTACGATTCCCCAGACATTCTGGTCCTATGGGACCCGCCGCACGAGGGATCCTGCAGTGGTGGTTGACCTACGAAGCCTTTGCTAGAGAGTGGATCTTCTCGTCCCTCCTCCGCATTTGATGCTGTCCTCGGACGCGTCAAAGAAAGGGGGTGGGGGCCACGTTCTGAACCAAAGGATCTCAAGCCTATGGCCAGAACTAGAAGGGTACCTCCACATCAATTGGCTAGGGATGAAGGCCATATTTTGG
Source organism: Palaemon carinicauda (assembly GCF_036898095.1). NCBI lineage: Eukaryota > Metazoa > Arthropoda > Malacostraca > Decapoda > Palaemonidae > Palaemon > Palaemon carinicauda. The sequence continues at coordinate 288,925,685 of NC_090725.1, forward strand.
CCCGTCAACAGTTCTAACAGGCCCCGGCGAGTCACTCCGTGAGCGACAACACCACGGTAGTTGCTTATGTCATCAAGCGGGGAGGTACCTTTTCATAACAGTCTTCCCATCTTTCAGTAGAGATACTGAGATGAGCCGAAGTCCACTCAATACCACTATCGGCTCGCTTCATTCCGGACAAAGGAATGTGCTCTCCAACAGTCGGAACAGAGCATCGCAGATAGAGAGTACCGAGTGGTCTTTGGAAACCCCAGTAGCCAACAAGCCCTGACCTTGTGGTCCTATTCGCGACAACCTTGAATTTCAAGCGGTCGCTGTACTTCTCCCCAGCCCCAGACCCCAAGGCACCCTGCCGAGATGTCTTCCCACATCATTGGGACAACATCGACGTCTACGCCTTGCCACCGTTGGGTCTGAGGGGAAGGGGGGCTCAACAAGACCAGACTATCGGTCAACCTGTCGATGACTCTGATAGCTCCACTACGGTATCATGCAGAGTGGTTTCCGGACCTTCTGCATCCCTTGATGGAACTCCCGAGAGAGCTTCCCCCACGACAAGAGCTAAAGCAACCACACCACTACATCTACCACAAGCCGTAGCTCCGCTTCGGCTCCACGCCTGGAATCCATCCAGCATCTCCTCACAGAGAGAGGCGTTCCGCAACAGGTCGCGGAGCGGATGTCTTGACACCTGCGAAGTTATCCGCAGGGGTCCACCAGGCGAGGTGGAGAGTCTTCTGTGGTTGGTGTCGTGGGAGAGATATCTCTCCCCTCGATGCCACTATTCCAGCGTTAGCGGAGTTATTGTCCATCTGCGGGAGGAAATACGCCTTTTGCTCTCGGCAGTAAAGCCTATCGCTCAGCCTCAAGCCTGGCCTTCAGGCTCGTAGGTTAGACAATTCCTCCTCGCGGGATCTTTCTTCGCCCTTACGAAGCTACGAACTTACTGCACCCAGTCGGAAGTGAGACCTCCTCCATGGAACATGGCTCGAGTTCTTAGGGATCTTAAGACTTCTCCCTGTGAACCATTACGCTAGGCATCTGATAGGCACCTGACTTAGAAGACGGTGCTCCAGCTCGCTCTGGCTTCGGCCAAGCGTATCAGCGTACTTCATGGTCTCTCGTACGACTTCTCCCATTCAAGAAGATAGGGAGAGGTAACATTCGGGTTCGTCCTTGAGTCGGTTACTTGACTCAAGATCTTGGAGTCCCAAACCTTCGGTTCGACTCCTTCAGGATTTCAAGTCTCCGTTCTGTAACAGATGACCCAGGCCTTCTCCTACTATGCCCAGTAAGGAGTCGGAGGTGTTATCTTAAAGAACTGCTGCAGTTCGTCCTCACGTGCAAGCCCTGTTTGTGAGCACAGGAGGGACGAAGAGGAGGGTCACCAAGAATACCTTTGCAGCCTGGATTCAAGGACCATCCATCTCGCCCTGAATGCAGACCCTCCTCCGTCATGTAGCCTTAGAGCACATGATGTCAGAGGCATCGCAATGTCACTGGTCTTCAAGAAATCTACTCTGTGACGCAGGTGCTACAAACTGGAGTCTGGAAGCATCGGACGACCTTCGCAGCCCACTACCTACAGGACGTGACTCACAGGAGCCTCGATACGTTTTTCTATCGGCCTGTGGTGGCTACACAACAGCTGGTCTAACCTTAGGCTACTTGATGGACAAGTAGCAGAAGGTTGAGGGCATTGTTACCCGGTGTCAGACTGCATGAATGAAAGAGGTATGTCTGGCCCTTACTTCTTTCTTCATCCTACCCTCTCTTGGGGAAAGCAGCATCCTAGGTTCTCTGCATAGCTGACCTCAAACCTCTGCAGGTAAACCATGCTTCCTTGTGTTCCTAGTATTTAGATAATACTGTCGCGTCTCCCATACCATGACGAGGTGGTATTGGGAAAGTCCTTGTCCAGAATTCCATCTAAAGGTCTTCAGGTCGACTGCCTAGGACAAGTCACGCTTCATCCCTCCACACACAAGCTTATGTAGGCTGCATGCTCCTTGCGGAGCAAGGAACTTGCGAGGTGCAGGGACTCTTTTTCTCGGATTCTGAGTCCCCGGGTAAAGCCAAAGCCAGTATGGCTGGGGACTTTCCACCCTTCCTAGGGGTAAGTCACCCTATGTAAATAGCGTGGTTTGTATTTTGGTTACGGAACAAATGACAAATTCGGAGATAATTTGTATTTTTCCTAACCATAAAAACCTTAGCTATTTACACATATTTGCCTGCCAGCCCTGTCCCCCAAGACAAGTCCTACCTCTAAGCGAAGTGAGTCAGTTCACCAGTGTGTGTGTGAGGGGGGAGGGGTAGCTAGCTACCCCTCCCCTACCCCTGCTAACTAGCGTGGGGGTAGTTAACCCTCGTTAAAAATCTAATGGCTCGCCATTTCAGCTACGCCGAAAGTAATACCCTATGTAAATAGCTAAGGTTTGTATGGTTAGGAAAAATACAAATTATCTCCAAATTTGTCATCTTACTGAGAAAGTCTCTTAAGATTTTCAGTGATCAATCTATTCTGAAGAAGTGTTTTAATTCTTTCTTTCTACCTTGTTTTGAGTATTGTTCTCCTGTCTGGTCTTCAGCTGCTGATTCTCATCTTAATTTGTTGGACAGATACTTACGGTCTATTATATTTCTTATTCCTGATCTAGATATTAATCTTTGGCACCGTCATTCAATTAGTACATTTAGCATGTTGCATAAGATTTATCATAATTCTGACCATCCTTTACATTCAGATCTTCCCAGATAGTTCCATCCTGGCTGTAATACTAGGCAGGCAGTTAATTCTAATAGTCAGGCCTTCTCCATCATGAGGCTCAATTCTACAGAGTATTCTAGACGTTTTATTCCAGCTGTGACCAAGTTGTGGAATGATCTTACCAATCCTTGTTTCCTTTCCTCACTGGGCTAGTTTTCCCTGTTGAATCCTTTGGGCTTATAGCATCTTGCTTTTCCAACTAGGGTTGTATCTTGGCTAGTGATAATAATAATAATAATATTAAAAAAGGATGGTTTGAATTCATGTAGGAACAAATCACAAATGTTAAAAGTGATTTGTATTTTTACCTAACATTACAAACCTGAGTCCTATAAGTTACGCTTCCCACCTCCTCCACCCCACAAGCCCTAGATGAAGTCCAGAATGGCTACTTGGTGAGTTGGCAGTCGGGTGTGGTTACCCTACTGCCTGCCAATATATAAAGACACCTCATTAAAATCATACTCCTATTAAAGGACTCATATTTGTATAGTTAGGAAAAATACAAATTACTTTTAAAATTTATAATTTTGCCATAATTTTGAACTCTCTTTTTCAGGCTTTTATGCACTTGACTATGGAGTTGAAGAGATCAAAGCCTTAAGAGGTGCAGGTTCTGATATCCATGTGACAGATTTTATAAACTATAAAGTAAGTACAGTTTTATTTTTCTTGCAGTGTAATTGCATCTAATGCTGATATACAAAGTGTATTTTAATGAATTGGTGTTTTATTACTGAGTAGACTCATGGTTTTATAGATTTTGTGTATGAAAAACAGGTGGTAGACTCCTTTTTGGTTATAAGTATATATATATTGTAGAAAGAATTATTTCTATGAACCTCCCCTGATGTTCCTATTGCTTTCTTTGAAGCCAACTCAACAGCAACATTAGCCCCATAAAACTAAATACAGTTATTTCCATTCTTCCTTTCAAGAGGCCACGTTTACAACTCATCCAAAGAATTATGCCTCATTTACACAAATCAAATCTTGCAAGTTTTTCATGATCTAGATTTCCTGATCAATTTCACAAAATCAAAAGTAATCCCAAGGAGGATATTTCACTGGGCTAGGTCTTCAATGGAATATGTTAAAGCCACCCTAAGCCCTCCAAAAGCATCTCGACAAAGAATTCTAAACAAGGTCGGATTCTTTCAAACCACTTCTCCACCAGATTGCAGCTGGAGAAGGTCTTTGAGTTCTAATTTCTTAAATCAATTTTATTATGTAATGAAAACCTTGAGTAAGTCTTGACAACTTTCCTATATAATAAGCTATACAGTACAACATTGTCACGTGATAATCTTGTCAAGTGTATTGTGGTCGTATTTAACAATTTTATTTTGGGCAAAGAAAAAAATCTTTATCTATAAAAGAATCTTGCTTTTAGTAATTTGAATTTTATGTGCTCATTATTTTGCCTGAAAAATTTTTGCATTCACACTTGGTTTGCTTTTGCTCATAAGTGTATGATGGATTTATTTTTTACTGATACACTAAAATATTAAAAATTAGAGCTCACTGTCACTTTCCATTTATTTTTCTTATAGAAATTGTAAGTCAGTTCAAATTATGTAGGATTTTGAAGCACTGTGTAGAGAAATTTTATTTGATTCTTTTATAACCTGGCATCAAATATGAAATATTGTACAGTATTGTAATAGAATTACAGTAGTAGCCTCATTTATTGTAAATGGCAGTAATAGGTACTAATGCAACAGGTATTCATTGATAGAGAGATACTCATTTGATTCAAGATATTAAGTTTACAGGTGACTTTGTTAAGGAATACTAAGTGGCAACAATGGCATTTTTCCGTAAATTAAAGCTATGACTTATCGTTTTACCTGTTATCTCATGGAATTGGCATTTTGATTTTGCTGTGTTTTGTTTGTATATTAATCACAGTCATTTAGTTGACTGAAATAGTTGTTAATCTATTTACTGACAAATTTTCTATTTCTTAAAGGTAAGGGAACGATCATGTATTCACATGCCATTAGAGGATTATACAGTATTTACTGCCCCAGCACCATTTGGAGGTCCACAGCTTTTGATGGCATTGGAAATACTCAAAAATTCAAATCTTACACAAGCAAGTACAGCTGTATTATATCATTCTTTCATTGAAGCTGTCAGAAGGAGTTATCGATCCTTTGTTGAATTAGGTAGGTTTAGTTACTTAAAATTGGGACCTTCTTAACCATTTTTATTTCCAGTCTTTTAGAAATAACCATATGTTTATTTTCCACTGTTGAGTCACATATGTTTGTACAAAGTTGCAAACTTTTTCTGTTGTAATTATGTTATTATTATTATTATTATTATTATTATTATTATTATTATTATTATTATCATCGAAGCTACAACACAGAGGCCATGGCACTACCCAAATCTAGAGAACAATGGTTGGATTTTGTAGTGTCCTAGAAAAGCTGCTTACTATAGCTAGAGAGCCTTGTCTACCCTTACCAAGTGGAAAGTAGCTACTGAACAACTACAGTGCAGTACCTAACCCATTACTAGGCAAAGGAAAATGAGCTATAACCAGAGGGGAATCCAAGTTAAAGGACTCTATAACTTTAAAGATATATCTCAATGGACGGCTGGTGGCTTGACCAACTTACTACTTCTACAGTATTTTGAGAGGAAGACTGAATTAAGAATTTATGTAAGAAGAAAGATCTTGAAGCTCCTGGTGGATCCAGAATTGGAAATAACTAGACTGAATGCTTCTTTCCTCCTATCAACGGGTAGAGTATCTGGCTCACTTCATGAAAACCTTAAGTATCAGGAATGCCTTATGCTCTGAGTTTTTCACCTCCATCAGAAGTTCAAACTTGCAGTGAATGTTTTTATGTTTAATAGGCTGATATGAGGATCACTTCATAATTTATATATGACACATCTATTTTAACATTATTAGTAATCTGAAGAGATTTGTATTCTATTAATTTCTTTTCAAATAATTTACTGGTATTTATTTCCTTGTTTCTTTTCCTCACTAGGCTATTTTTCCCTATTAAGAGCCCAGTTAGAGCCCTTGGTCTAATAGCATTCTGCTTTACCAACTAGGGTTGTAGCTTAGCTAGTAGTAGTAGTAGTAGTAGTAGTAGTAGTAGTAGTAGTAGTAGTAGTAGTAGTAGTAGTAGTAAATCTGATGATGAGATATCAGAAAAGTAGCCTATGGGGAGTATCTACTCAGTGCAGGTAAATCTTTTAGTTTAATATTCTACTCTATCTTACAATGATTTTTTTGCAAAGCCCATATTGAAGATTAAGTTGAATTTTAACCTTTCAATAATTTTTTATGTAAGCTATATTATATTTTGAGTTAATGCTTTTAAATATTTTTTCTACTAATGTTATGTCTTAACATAGAAAAGTTATTGCTGAGGCAGTTATTGCTTCCTTTTGATTTACATAGTATATTTTGACTCTGCTCCATTAAATCTATATTATATACACACTTGCACCTCCTGAATATATAGATCATTCCTTTCTGAATTGTTGTCTGGAAAAATGGACCATTAAGCTTCTTTACATTATTCCTCAATGTTAACACCATGAGGTGCTACTACAGAGTGACTCAAATTGGCAGGCGCTCAACGGTACAAGGTTCTCTATACTAGAGGTAGATATGGGTGGAGGGCACGTCTTGACATAATCTTGTCCTGCATCTCCCATCAGGGTCGTAATGTGTGTGAATACAAATATGCGCAAAATGAGTGCATATTATGATTTTAAAATTGGTAATGACCCTACATTATTGTGGGTGCAGTAAATATAAAGTAAAAGGGATATGATGATTGTAAGCAACTAGTTTACTCTTGCATGAGAACAACAGAACATTGTAAATGAAGTTGAATTTCATAGCGAGAATAATTCATTATATAAGCTACTTTGCGGACTGGAAAAAATACATTAAACATATTAACTTGTAAAATCTTTTGGATATTGAAGCATTCTCGTTTATTGTAGAGGCCTTATAGTGTGATGTAGAGGAGTAGTAGATGTGTTGGTGGCTGGGTGGAGGAGTCATAGGAAGTCTCCCCTCGAGCCTTCTTAGGTATTTCCTATTACGTAATGATAGCATTGATGTTTCATTGATAGTATGGATGGTTTGCACTGTTGATACCTGACTAGTCGCATAACTTTGGTGCTGGCTCTTGTATCCAGACCTAAGTTCCTACTTGTATGTGTTCGAGCTGTTGATGAACTTTTCGTGAAAGTTGGATAAGCTTGTCATTATTGATGGTCATATGCAGCATTTGCTGGTGAAGGCTTTGGCACTAATGCTTGTCAACTTGGTAGTTTTGCCTCACTGTTAGTAATTCATCTTATGAGTTGCCTTACTTTTTCAAGTTGCACAGGCAACTTTTGTGAACCTTGTAGTTGGTGTGGAGATACTATAGTAGGACTTAGCCAAGTTAGTCATGCCATCTGTAGTGAGCTGCAAAGGTGACTCATTGAGAAAACTAAATATGATATGTGATTTGTTGATAGTCTTTCACTACTGCTAGTCAATCGGTCAGTATGTCATCATAAACTAAATACACTTAGATTTCAAGTTGAAAAAGATCTACCACGCTTTGCTGAAATGGTCACTAAGGTGGTAAATTTGCAATCCTCACCTTTGGTGCCAAAGAAGAGTACATCTCACAAATGATGTAGGTAGATTGATGGTATTAAAGGCATATCTATATATTAATTCCATATACTGTCTCCCTAGCCTTTTTTAATTACCAGAGCTTCAGATGTGATGGCTCACATAAAGTTTACTTACAAATATGTGTGGTAAGAATTCAAGAAGAAATAAATAACTGCAGGCATCACTCTGTGCATATATATGACTTAGGCACAGTCACTGCTGCTGTTCTATTGTATTGTCTTCCTGGACAGTATTAATTATATCTAACAGGGCCTTAAAGGTGGTGCAGTAAGATAATTAATATGTAACTGAATTCCATATCCATAGCTATAACCAATTATTATTATTATTATTATTATTATTATTATTATTATTATTATTATTATTATTATTATTATTATTATTATTATTATTTGCTAAGCTACAACCCTCGTTGGAAAAGCAGGATGCTATAAGCACAAGGGCTCCAACAGGGAAAATAGCCCATTGAGGAAAGGAAATAAGAAAATAATTAAACTATAAGAGAAGTAATTAACTATTAAATAAAACAGTAATAATAAAGTAATTCTCATATATAAACTATGAAAATTTAAAAAAAAGAAGCGGAAAAGAAATAAGATAGAATAATGTGCACAGGTGAACCCTCAAGCAAGAGAACTTCACCCCAAGACAGTGGAAGGCCATGGTACAGAGGCTATAACTCTACCTAAGACTAGAGAACAAAGGTTTGATTTTGGGGTGTCCTTCTCCTAAAAGAGCTGCTTACCATTACTAAAGAGTCTCTTGTACCTTTACCAAGATGAAAGTAGCCACTGAACAACTACAGTGCAGTAGTTAACCCCTTTGTGCAAAGAATTGTTTGATAATTTCACTGTTGTCAAATGTATGAAGGCAGAGGAGAGTATATAAAGAATAGGCCAAACTATTCGGTTTACATGTAGGCAATGGGAAATTTAACCGTAACCAGAGAAAGATCCAATGTAGTACTGTCTGGCCAGTTAAATGATCTAGTAACTCTCTGGCAGTAGTATTTCAATGCTCTTCCTGCTCTAACAATGTAGACATCCTCCATAGGGGTCAGATGACATCTGCCACATAGTGAGAGGTGTCGACCTCCTTTGCAACAAATTAGGGTCTCTGGAGAGGAACACTTTCAATATTGCTTAGTGTAATAAGGCTTTCACCTCCTCTGCTCCAGTCAGTGATGGCTGCCATTGGATGTCTCGTATCGTAGAAGACAAGTCCATTAGCTAATTGACAAATGCTATCTGTTCTTTCCATTCCTAGTACGTCCAAGACTTTTTCAATTACAGTACAATATACACTTTACATTGTCCATTCTTTCCACATGACTGAACTCGCCTAAAGAATTATTCTGAGCCATTATTTCATGAGTCCCTTGTCAGGCTGGGAGGAATGTAGAGAGGAGACGTCCCCTTTTCTGTTTCATTTGTTTGATGTCGGCTACCCCCCAAAATTGGGGGAAGTGCCTTGGTTTATGTATGTATGTATTATTTCATGAATGCCAACTTTTGTATGTCTACATATCTCCACATTTTCTCACTCTGTTCTTGGTACACCACATGCACTAACCAAAAATTTGATCTCTTAAAACTTCAAACTCATTTTATTTTATTTACAATCATCATTCACACCACTTCCAAATGTATATTCATAGGTAAATACATTCAGGATGACAGTTATAGCTGATTTGGGGTCAATGACTTGGAGGATGAATAATGAAATGATGCCTAGGTGTTACATGCATTTCTCTTCTTAGGTAGAAGGCAATAGAAATAGGTAAGGTGGTAGAATGGAGAGCTAAACTTTCCATCTGATGTAACCCTACATAGAATCATTACACTAGGTTTATAGAGTTCAGATATGATACACGCTTGGGCCATCTTGGTATGGGTGTACACTGCCCTTCTATATTTACATGGATTTTTAGTTGTGTATTTTAACAAAAACTATGTAGGATGCTATAAAGAAAACATTCAGGTGGAATCTTTCCACCGGGGATCAAGATTAAAGACCCTGGCTGCTCCAGTCACATTTATTTATTATTTTTGTTATATAGCTCTTAAATGTCATGCTACTTGTATTTACGGTATCTGTTTTTATCATATCATGTTATAGATTATATTATGCTTGGTATATTTAAATTCAATTTGATATTTACATTTGAATATCGTCACCCTCATAAACTAACTGCCTAAGTCATTTTCTCCACTTGTTGGGAAATAAAAAAAAACTTGTCATTTCCTAATACTTTATATCATTGTGTTGAGCTTCAATTAACAAATTCTAATTCACAAATTCTTCTTTTAAGAATTTATGAATTGAAGGTGAAGATAATGATATAAAGAATTAGGAAATGAGAAGGTTTTTTTTTTTGATTTCCCAACAAGTGGAGAAAATGACTTAGGCAGTTAGTTTATGAGGGTGACGATATGTTGTATAACACTAGACCATTTATCATTTGATATTTCCATTAAAAAAATTTCTTTTACACTTTCATCCCTCAAAAACATTATCTTGTATTTATTGTTTAAACAAGAGGATTGTGAAAATATCCTGCTTAGACCATGTATATATAATGCAAATTTACTTTTATCACTTCCTGATTATGAATATGATGTTAAAAGCCAAAAGACATCCCCTAGCGAATATTTTTGGCTTATATTTTTATCTGTATTTCGATTTCCTCCAACAAAAGTATTCTTATTTCTATGTACAGTATATAGTTTTGTGTGACTATATTCATTAATGGATGTATTGTAATTTCTACTTCCAGCTGTTGTGGAAGAACCATCCCTTGAGAACGTAACACAACAGCTTTTGAAATCATATGTTAATGCATCAGTAGATTCAACAATTACTCCGGCTGATCCTACAATTCTAGAGATATCTGATCAAGCTGCTACCACTGTCTCAGTCATTGACACATTTGATCAATATGTAACTGTTGTTGCGTAAGTTATTTTGATATAGTTAACCTTACTTTTATGTGAGTACAGTATTGAATTCAATTCCCTCCCAGGGTAAGAAATTTAAGGGGTAATATGAGACCTTATTTGATATGGCTGTAATTTTGCTTTACTGGATAGTAGAGTACTTGTAAATTACCTTCAAGTGCTGTAATTGTACAATTCAATGTATGCAAATATGTCACTGCAGAATGGTGTAATAAAGATCCATTATAGTTCAATATAGTGCATTCTACTTTTATATCAGCAATGTTGACTCTCTAAGATCCATTATAGTTCAATATAGTGAATTCTACTTTTATATCAGCAATGTTGACTCTCTAAGATCCATTATAGTTCAATATAGTGCATTCTACTTTTGTATCAGCAATGTTGACTCTCTAACTTCCATTATAGTTCAATATAGTGCATTCTCTCTCTCTCTCTCTCTCTCTCTCTCTCTCTCTCTCTCTCTCTCTCTCTCTCTCTCTCTCTCTCTCTCTCTCTCTCTCTCTCTCTCTCTCTCTCTCTCTCTCTCCTGGGATTCATGTGCTATTCAATTTTTTTTTTTTTTTTGCTATGATACATGGAAAACCCTTTGTTCCAGCTGGAAGTAGATACTGTGTAGACAGTGTCCCCTTTTAGTCACAGCAATCTATGTTTTTATTGATCTAAAGCATAAGTAGCATAGTTGCCATGGTCCAACAGGTGATTATCAAGTTCAGGTTTTCAAGGCATTCTTGATTGTCTATTGTAGGTTCCAAAGAGTCTTTTGATAAACTTTATCAAAGTCATTGGCATGTTAATTTTATTTGGTGCAGTCAGGAAACGTGTCAGTAACTAGAACTGCTGTGGATAATATTGTAAACTTTATCATTTCCTTTTTTATAAAAAGATATCTATCATTTCAGCTATTAACAGTTTTAGGTACATACTTAATAATGTCCTCAGTAATCTAGTATTGGATTTATCTTTTAGTTATTATTGCCTATGTATTTAGGCCCTTTTTTATTGAAAAAGCTCCATTACTCAGAGGAAATTTGGAGTCTAGATGTATTGCTGTATTGGAATATTAAAAAGGTTCAGATTTTGAACATTTGGATGATCTTTCAGCTAAAATTCTATTCCTATTATCATTAGCTTTGGCTAAGCACATTAGTGAACTAAAAGCTCTTTTCTATTGTTTTAGGTATTGGAGAACATACATACATACATTCATATGTATTGGAGAACATAAGATGATTTTATCTCTTTTAGAGCAATGAAGGATTTTAAAACAAAATATTTTCCACATTCTTTTAAGTTCCCTTTTAGGAAAAGGAAGTTACAATTCCTTCAGAAAATAGATTTTGTTTTATGGTGAGGGATGTAGAATTTTTTTTTATCAGAATTGCAGACATAAAGGGAAATTTTCCTAATTTGTTTTGTGGGGTTAGTTTTACTGATCTCCCTTTGTCTAAAAAAGGCCAAGTCCTTTGTGATTAAAAGATTGGTTACAGAGGCTCACAAGGAGAAGGATCCAAGTCAGATGAAAGACTTGAAAGTTAGGTGCATATTAGAAGTGCAGCTACATAGCAAAATTTTTTGGAGGAATCTTTATTTGGAAAGAGTTTTTAGAAGTATGTCAGTGGTATACCAAATAGGTATTCATTAAAAATTGTCTTTGCAATATTAGTTTTCCTATTAAGGTTGTGGAGCTTTAGGTGCTTTAGTAAGTGCTGGGATGTGGTTGATAAAAGTTGGCTTCTTTTAATTTTATTAATGGGTGAAACCTGATGTTCATATGCATTCTCACCCTCCTCCCCACTGACTAATGATGTCAAGAGCCTAGGATATTAGTTTTAACTTTGAGACTGACGACAAGGCAGATGTGAACTATCCACACTGTAGTTGTTAGTATTAGTCACTAAATTTTGCATTGTGGGCTAAGAGACATAAGCCTCTTGAAGGGAGTAAAGAGGATAATTTTTATTTTGTGGGTTAACGTTAACATTGAGTCGGCTTTGACAACAAATCAATAACATCAGGTGAGTATAGAAATAATAAATTTTATAATTAGAATTCTGTTTTGACATGTTTGCATTTATAACTGTTTTTTTGTTTGTAATGCATCTGCATTAATTACCTTTGTACTTCTCAAGAAATGTGTAAAAATGGATAGTTTTTTATGAGATTAATTCACTTAGAGGTGATGTTACAAATTATATATTCAACAGTGGACTTGGCAGCTACTTTGGTTCGCGACTGATGACAGAACATGGGATCCTTTTCAATAACCACCTGAGTAGTCTTCCAATTTCTCCACTTCCAAAGAAAGATGAGTTCTCACGACCAAGACCTCTCACTCTTTACACTCCTGTTATTCTCACAGATCATAAACAAGTGAGTATTGTGCTTTGAGATTGAATGACACTATTAATTGCAATAAATGTTGTAATTAAAAGCCTATATATTTTATAATGAATAGATGTGATGAATTTATAATATGTTATTGTTATAGGTCACAATATTCCAGTTTCATATATCAAACAGGTTTGTGGCCAGCGTGCTGTTTTATCTAGTCCTGATGTTGGTGCAGCAGTACAGATAGTAAGCCAGCTAATCATTCGTCATAAAAATTTAACAGAAGCAATTGCTCAGCCTCGTCTCACAGTGAAACCTGGTGTAGATCCTGTTTATCGAGAAGGTAATTTCTGGACGTAAAAGTACTTTATTTTCTTGTAACTTCTATAGTGGTTTCATCACAAACCCATTTATCTATAGATTGGCCATATGTGGCTTATCTTATACACGTTTAGTTGAATAGGTACTGTTGTAGAAAATATACACGAAAAATTACGTATCCATGGCAAAATAGGTTGTTTTGAAAAAGGAAAAGCACATTTTTGGGGAGGAGCTTTGTAGCCCCAAGGACTTTCTTGTAAAGGCTAGAACATGGAATCCAGTACGTGATATACCAAAGAAATATTGTCTTCTTGCTTTAAGGTCAGTGTATCTTTGTACAATGCACGGACCCAATATGTATAAGGGAGACCCACAGGTTAAGGTCATATTGAACCCCTCACGGCACTTCCAATGCTGAATTTGTCTGCTAACCGACTATAGTACACCCACTGATATTATTACTAATGCTAAAGACAATCCCTAAGCCTTTACTTATGCCCGACATCCACTTTTAAACATGGAGTATTTGTTCCTACATGAATACAAACCCTTGTTCTTTGTATAAGAGTAATGATAACACTAGAACTGGAATACGGCTATGAAACTTTTTAACGAGGTGTCAACAGCAGTTTGGGTTGTTACTAGTCAGTAGTGGGAAGCACACCCCACCCTGCTCACTCACTACAACACCACTTTGATTTCCACTGTGGTTGAGAGTGGACGTAAATGTTTCCAGCCAGTTGGAAAGGGGACTTTTACCCTCCCAAGGATGAGTCTCCTATGTAAAGAGCAAAATTTTTATTTGTGTAGGAACAAACTGCAAATTTGAAAGTAATTTGTATTTTTCCTAAATATACAAACCTAAGTTCCTTACACAAATTTACCTGCCTTCACCTACCCCTGGAAGTCTCATCCAGAACCTAAGTGGTGTAGTAGTGAGTGAATAGAGGGGAGGTTGTTGCTTTCCTGCTACCAACTAGTAACAACCCAAACAGTTGTTGAAACATCGTTAAAATTCTTATTAATCTATTCCAGCTTCGCTGTTATTGCTCCTATATAAAGAACTGAGGTTTGTATAGTTAGGAAAAATACTACTGACTCCAAATATGTTATGTTTCACCTATGTCCCACTTCCCTTCATGACTCTAAGAGAGGTGGCAGGGTCTTGGTCACTACAAAGCACCTACCAAAAATAAATATTTCCATTTTAAAATCCTCTTTTTTTGGTGTTAGATTCCATGAGGTCCTGGAGGATTAGTTCCAGAGCACAATGAATTATACTTGCACTACAAGGACCAAATTACCTATAACCAATTATCTGATACTGGTTCATATCCCCAAGGAAGACCATTCATGCCTTCCATACTATTGTCTGGTAGAATAAGATCACTTATAGCTCACCAGTTAAGTAATGTTGATAGCTGTGAATATACAGAAGAGAAAATTTAGACATGAAGGTTCTGGGTCAGAAAGGAGAGAATGAAGATATTCTGACTCAACTTTCTGATACAACTGTGCTCAACAGAGATGGTGTGACTTTAGTCTCAGACCCTGAAGGGGTGTAAACTGTGGAGTGTTTTGCTATAATGGACCCATGAGCACAGCTATCTCTGTGAAGTCCAATAGAATTTTTGAGACTTTCTAAATCAAACTCGGAGAAAACAGAAAGATAAAAGACCATCTGTTGCAGTCTAGGTTTTAGGAATCTCTTGTAACTGCCTGAGAATCCACATTTGGCACTACATAGATTGGAAGTTTGGAGTAATACAATATTGCAAACAGGCTCATTTGGAGATCCAAGAACAGTTTTGGGGATCTCATGGAAGGATCTCTGGCTTGAGATGTACTCTGTGTCTAAAGCTGGACTTTGGTGAGAGACAGATCTCACTCCTGATGGAATTCCAAGAGTGGATGCATCACTACATTTAAAGTCTTTGAACAAGATCAACTTCTCCAGGCACAATAGACTGCAGTCTGGATGATTTTGATCTGTTTGTTTCTTCCTAAATTGAGCTGCTTCGTTGTGAGAAAGACGGCCATCACTTTCAACATGTAAAATGCTGCAAATTGAGAGGACAGTTTTTTAAACACTTCAGTCTCCTGTGTGTGACGTGCCCTTCTCAACTTGGATATGTCTGGGTGAAGAATGATGGACATTGTGGAGTTGGACCAGTGGGATTCAAGAATCCAAGCTCTTGAAGAACTTTCCTGCCATTGCACTCTGTGCATTGTAAGTTCGTAACTACATGAGATCGTCATTAAACAGATACCAAACCTCTCCAAAAAAAACCTGTCTTATGTTTAAGTTGTCGTTAAATGAAACGTTGTTAAGTGAGAATTACCTGTAATTGGCAGACTTGTGCTATGGTTGTCATGTTAAAAGCATCTCCTCTGATGTACAGTATTTCTTGAGACGTTAAAGATTAAGGATCATCCTTCTTTCAGTTGACTTGTTGTTGTGGTCACACTAAAATTTACTGTGGAATTTTAGAAACACTTAATTCTCTATAGCTCCCTTCCCTCTGTTTTGCAGACAAAGGATCAGATTTTTGAAGTTTTGGCTTGAAGAAATTTTTTCGTGGAGAGGTCTAAATTCCTGTGGTCAGCCAAGATCTTTTGAGACTGCTTTGCCCTCACAGAGAAAAGATCCATCCTTTTTTCATTATATGTAAGCAATAACTTCTTACCAGATGACATCTGAAAGCTGGAAAACAGATCTTTAGACCTGCATTATATATAAATTCGCTGAAGTTTGATTGCACATGCTGAGTAAATTTAGTAACCATAATTGGTTGCACATGCTAATGAATAGATTTAGCAACCATAATCAAGTTTGGAGTGACAGAATGAGTTTTATAATCTTAAAAGGTATTCTGTATCAGCATTCCAGTTACAGCCTAACATTACATTTGAAATGTTGACATGTCTTTTCTTTGGCTTTCAGTAGTGGTATGAGATCAGATTAATTTGTACCATATTATTTCCAGAAGTTTAATCTCTTTCTCATAGGGTATAAGTAAATCTTTGATTTTAAGATGTCGATTAGTTTCATTATAATTGTTTCTGTTAAATCTAACTGAAACAGTTTCATAGGAAGAAAATCAAAACCTGTTTTCATCATCCCATTTACTAATTGCATTACTTGATCTTTACAAATAATTATATGCAGTGGTAGCCTCATAATAAGATTTGATATAAATGGCAAAGTCATCGGCAATTATTGAAGCCTTGACTTTTAGAGAAATAGATTCAACAATGTTGTTAAAAGCCACAGTACTTAACAGGGTATTGTCAATTTTAACCCTAATATATCTATTATTGAGTTGCAATAATACCTTTGATATCAAATGTCCCAGAAGTTAACAATTCGGTGATTGAACAAATTTTTCGAGCATTTCGTGCCCTAGAGATCTAACAACAATACTGAGATCAAACAACTTGAAAGAACCTTTATGGGCTAAACTTGACCAACTGAGCTAGTTTACACGGAGTTCTCACTCAGCCCAGACCCGTAAAATATGATCCGTTAACTTTTTTGTTAGATTTCATTTATTTTTAAAGAATCGGATATGCCTCCCTAGGGACCAAGGAGGAGGAGAGGAAGGGATCCTACCCCTAGTTCAGTGATCAAGGAAATTAAGGCAAAATTGAGTGAGTTATCTCATTTTGTAGATAAATATTCTTGTCTGGTAATGGTTAGAGAACCCCATTGATTTTGAGTATATAATCTTAATTTTGCTATCTAAGGTAAGTTGATTTTTCTTGAAATTCAAGTGATTAAAGAATAGCAAAAAATTTTTCTGTAGAAACCACATTCATACTAGATTTACAGTTTCTTTTAATGATTTGTACACTGCTCTTCAGGATGGTCTGAAGTAGGATTTTTTACAGGGTTATTGATTGAGACAAACAATGAGGAATGCTAGCATTTACCAGGCTCTATAAGATATTTAATCAAATGATGATATAGCATCTCTAAATTCCTTCAAGAAAAATCTAGCATTTTATGCTTTACAATTTTGAGTTTAGAGTTTATGAGACAACTTATTCTAGTGAGCTGTCACTTACTCTCAAGTATCTATGGGGCAAGTTACTCTAGTGAGCTGTCACTTATTCTGAAGTATCTATGGGACAACTGACTCAAGTGAGCTGTCACTTACTCTCAAGTATCTATGAGACAACTTACTTTAGTGAGCTGTCACTTATGTCACGTACTCTCAAGTATCTATGGGGCAACTTACTCAAGTGAGCTGTCACTTACTCTGAAGTATATAAGGGGCAACTTACTCAAGTGAGCTGTCACTTACTCAAGTATCTATGGGGCAACTTACTCAAGTGAGCTGTCACTTACTCTCAAGTATCTATGGGGCAACTTACTCAAGTGAGCTGTCACTTACTCTGAAGTATATAAGGGGCAACTTACTCAAGTGAGCTGTCACTTACTCAAGTATCTATGGGGCAACTTACTCAAGTGAGCTGTCACTTACTCTCAAGTATCTATGGGGCAACTTACTCAAGTCAGCTGTCACTTACTCTCAAGTATCTATGGGGCAACTTACTCAAGTAAGCTGTCAATTTCAAGTATCTATGGGGCAACTTACTCAAGTGAGTTGTCACTTACTCCTAAGTATCTATGGGGCAACTTACTCAAGTGAGCTGTCACAGCTGTACCGTAACATTGTGACGATTGGTAACACTCCGTTTTAGATGTCTGTCAGCTATAGGAGAAAATACTCTATATATTATGGGAATATCAAAGTGGCCACACAAATTATACACATGTCAAATTTACAAAAGCAGATGGTTTAGTTTGGATGATGCCATGAGGAAAAAAGCTAACTCTCTGTTATTTATCAAGGTAATCAGATGAAACTTCTTGGGACGTCATACAATATGTTTCCTCCTCAAACACCAAGTAATTAATTTTTTGATGTCTGAGAAAATATTCACAATATATCGTGGCACTGGTCACCAGGCTTGTAATTTTTGAAAATCAGAATACTTTATTACATTTTTGTATGCAGTCTTGATGTTGATGTGCTTTTGATGGCAGCTATTTTTTATTGGTGAGACAGCATTTATGTGTTTTTACCTCAAGCGTGTATCATATAGGTGGTTAGGCACATGATCGTTGTTCCTGTGGAAAAAGCATAACTAAAAACCAATACTTGAGGTGAGGCTCCTGCCTGTAGATTATTCTTCCTAAACACCTTAACCGTCTTTTTCTTTTTCCAGTTATGACATTCTATACAACAAAACTCTCCCCAGTTATTACCTGTATGCACCATTTGAAGAATAAGTGTTTTGTCTGCAACATTAGTGGCTCCTGGTGGTGCGCTATAGCGCAATGGAGCTGAAGCAAAAAATGCAGAAGACAAGCATATTTGTTTTCAAACCAAAATACATTGGGTTTTGGAAGCAAACAAAATAATAATCCAGCTGGAAGAGTATCACAAAATTCCCAATTATTGATGTTAATGGGCAGACCTTGTAAAAATTATGTTAAGGTTCATGTCTCATGTGCATCCTGATAATGAAGGTGAATCCCAAGAAACTGTAATGCAGATCATACAAGTCTCAATTTGACAATGCTAGGCTTTTTAGCAGCTTATTCATTTCCTCCTTCTTGAAGATTCATGTTAATTACAAGTGGTAAACTAGAGAAGCACTCTTGAGAGTGCAGACCTCTGCCACGATGCTTATTTCTCGAAACCAGCTTGCCTTTCCCAGAGTCAATTTAGACTATAGGCGTATTTGAAGTCTGTGACAACCATGTGCGAACTTGGGGTTAAGGTTAAGGTTAATTTGGTTGACCTTTTGCTCGACCTTGGCCTGGACCTTTGACCTAGGACGTTCAAAATTTAATCACTTCCACATCTCAACATAACAATTAATTCCTGAAAGTTTTGCTACTTTATGAGTAAAATTGTGGCCAGGAAGTTGTTCACAAGCTGACAAACAGGGGCGAAAACATAAGCTCCTCCCAACTTTGTTGGCAGAGGTAATTAACCCTTTTACCCCCGGGGTATTTGGAAATTTCCCACCCTTAACCCCCAGGGGGTTATTTTTTCCAAGCACATTTTGCAGTATATTTTATTTAAATTGCTCTAACAGCCTTAATTTTTGTCATAGAGAGGTCAGGTTGGTCTCATTCTCTTGGAAAATGCCTGAATTTTCTCAAAAAATTATTCAAAAAATATGAAAAAATAATTTTTATAGCATTTTTTTGCAAGGACGTACCGGTACGTCCATGGGGGTAAAGGGATGGCTTTTGTGAAACGTATCAGTACGTCCTTTGGGGGTAAAAGGGTTAATGTTGAAACAAGTAGACTTTTCTGTACAAACCCATTATACTACTATGTTTTTTTTTAAATGAGTTCTCTCATAGCCCCATAATATTTTGCAATTCGTGGTAAGAGAAGCAAATATGATGCACAAGTGCCTGAGACTGCAGCATCCTGCCTGCAGACTCAGAAATTCTTCTAATGCTGTTTTTTTTTTTTTCTTTGAAGTGGAATGAAGAATTTAGGATGATATTTTGGTACAGAAAAGGGCTAATTGCATCATAAGCAATGGGATGTCATAAAAAGTTACGTAGATTTTTTTGTTGTCACTTGGAAAATTAAGTTCTTTGTTCTTTCATTGTTTTGCTATTTATATTGAACTTTTTTCAATTACATCTTGTACAGAATATTTTTGTTTTGCACTCAGCCACGCTGCTCTATCTTGTTCATCTTTCTCTTGTTTTTGGAAATTTTTATAGTTTATATATGAAAGATCTAATTTAATGTTGTTATTGTTATTAAAATATTTTGTTTTGATTGTTTATTACTTCTCTTGTAGTTTATTTACAGTATTTCATTTTTTCCTTTCGGAGCCCTTGGGTTTATAGCATCTTGCTTTTCCAACTATGGTTATAGGTTAAATTGTAATAATGATGATGATGATATTTTCAAGTTGAATATTTGTCATGTAAAAATTTCCAATGACTTTACTGGGATTTTATTATCACAGAGTTTGTGACTGCTGATATCCAAGTGTTGGCAAGAAAAAATATGGTAAAAAGTAAAAATCTATTCCGAAAACACTGCAAAAGTGAAAACTCCAAAGATGAGGAATTGGTTTCTTAGGTCTTTATAGTTACTGTACTTCATTTTGCCTGTCTTAATGCATGTCATCATGTTTGTAAAGAGACATATAGCATCATTTAGCTGGCAGATATAGCTGCCCTCTTATATACCTGGCATGGAATGTTAACACTTCTCATGTATCTAGTTGTTCATTTTATTAAGAGCCCTCAGGAAAGTATAAGAATTAAGTGGCAAATTTCTGTAGTCCTAATTATAGGAAATTCTGTGGCTCAGGGATCTACGCAAGGCCCTGTTAAACTCTTACGCATCTTTATTTCTGAATGGGATGACATAAGCAAGAGTCCATCTCGCCTTTGTTGTAGTCAATAGTATTTAGTTGTTGTTATTACCATTCTCATGATAAACTAACATTGGAAAACTATCAAATTTTTTTGTATTGTATTTTAAAGATTTTGGAGAAGGTGCAAAAATGCCAGCAGATGCCACAAACAGTTTGAAGACCATGAATCACAGTTTTGAGGTGCTGCACCAGCCATACGCAAGTGTGAATGGAATTTCTAAAATTAAAGACAGCTTAGCGTCATGGTCAGATATTCGAGGTGGAGGAGTTGCACATCGATTAGAATCTTCTCCGAAAACCTAAGAGAATGTCAAAGTAACTAACCCTATACAGTTGCTCTTTAGTTATGTTGCTAATAATTATTATTCTTATGAACCTCCCCTGATATTCATATTGCTTCTTGTGCAGAGGCTTAGTTTATCGACATTTACCTCTAAAATTGATTAAGATTTTCCATTTTCTTTTCTTTCTTTTGCCACTGATAAAGTAGTGAAACTCTTATAGTTAATGGTAAGAAGGTCCTTTATTTCAGTTTCTTTGTTGCTGCTGGTATAACTCGACGCATCACTCTCCCATATTGTGGTAAGGTTTGTTAAGTTTTAAGTTTCCTTCTTGTGGATTTGTTAGTATTTATTGGACAGGGATAGTAATGTGGTTTAATTTACAGTTGTGAGCCATGCAATTGCCTCACTTTTCCTCATGAGGAAAGTCTTTTTCAAGTTCTGTGTTAATGAAACTTGCATTTACTTCAGAGGGAAATCCAGATATGGTTAAGCTATTTGTTTATACCGGGGATGCTGACGAATATGATCTGCTAGATCTATTCTCAAACACACACTTAACCAGCCTAGATTTGATAGTGATGTGCTTCAAAGATCTTAACATACTGTACTGTATGTAGCTTACGTCTCTTATAAGCAGTAATTCTGATATATTCTGATTAGTTGTTAACCCTAACCCAATGTAAGTAATAGTTTTCTATTCAGTAAGGGGCTCTAGAAGATCTGCATATTACAGAATCGAGTTTCTCTCACAGAGCTGTGACTTTAATTGCTTTAGATCCTTCTGCTGCTGAAATTTTGCATTCCCACATGCCTAGTAACTCTTTTAGACATTTAGATTTTTCTAAATTGAGTGGTCTTAACCAATGTCGTGTTTCATTGGTGGATGGCATTTCTTATATTCTATTAGCTCTTTAAAGTTGCTGATGATATTTCAGCTAAAGCTGATCAATTTCATCACATTTTGAATTGCAGTGCACTTCGTTTGCTTGCTACCTAGGTCATTTGCACATCAAGGGTTCATGTTAGTTGGGTAATGGTAAACAGTACAGTAATTACATTTTACGAATCAAGTCATGCTAGGAAGAGAACTTAATAGTAAGAGCAGGATTATTTCTGTTATACTAGGAAGAGAATTGTCGTAATAGTAGGATTGTTTCAGTTCAGTGAAAGAAATATAGAAAAAAAATAATAAATTTGATATGATGAGTAAAAGGATAATGACTAAAAAAGGAAGAAGGCATGTAACTAAAATGTAACACAAGTACACTAGAGACAATGTTAATGTTACAAAGGCTTTTACTCAACCCTTAAAGTGAAACTGTAACTGAGCAAATGAGCAGCAGCTCTCATAATAGTTTTAGATAATATAAACAAACAGGTAGGAATCCTTAGTTTTCAATATTAATCTTACCCGATGATCATGTAGCTGTCAACTCCGTTGCCCGACAGAAATCTAAGGTCGGGATACGCCAGCGATCGCTATACAGGTGGGGGTGTACACAACAGCGCCATCTGTGAGCAGGTACTCAAGTACTTCTTGTCAACAAGAACTCAATTTTTCCTCTGTCGTGCCACCGGCAAGACCTACTTGGATACGCTGTTGATTCTGGAGTTGTTTTTCACGATTTTGGTGATGTATTCGCTCTAGATTTTAGCCTTCGCTATTCAGGAATCTTTATCATTAGCTTAGCAAGCTTTTTGATTTAATTTGGATTAATTGTTAACGAACTCTGCTAGATTTTGGAATTCCCCCTTGACTATTTCTACAATTCAAGATGTCTGACCAGTCTCAAGTCCCTAAGTACAGGCAGTGTAGTGTTAGGGCTTGTACTAGGCGTCTTCCGAAGGCCTCCATAGATCCTCACACCGTTTGTTCCAATTGTAGGGGTAAATCCTGTCAATTGGAAGATCGATGTGAGGAATGCGCTTGGCTTTCGGAATTCGATTTTAACGAATTCCTTAAAAATGCACGTAGGCTAGAGAAGGATAGGATCAGGAGGAGTTCTTCTTGCTCTTTTGATTTTTCCTCTCCCCATGCCCCTCAACCTAGTCCTTCCCCTGTAGTGGTGACTCCCGACCCTGCTACTAGTGCTCAGCCCTCCATGGCGGATATGATGCGTGCCATTCAGGCTCTTGGTGACAGAGTGGAGTCATTGGCTAATGACCGTAATCAGCTTTTGGCAGATGTCAAAGAGCTGAAAGCGCAAAGTGCAGTGGGAAGTGTTGTTAGTGCAAGTGAAGTGAAAAGTGTCAGTGTCAGTGTTGCGCATGAGGGTACATCTGTTCGTGCCAGTCGTCCTCCCAGTCCGGGACCTCTTGCAAGCTCCCAAGCCCAGGGGAGAAGCAATGTCGAAGGACCAAAGGGTTCGGCAGGCCTTGATCAGCGTACGGATGTACCCTCAGTGGTTGCGGACGTATCTGTCAGAGATCGTCCCATCCACAAACAGACGAATGAGCCCTATCATTCCTCGTCTGTGGAAGAAGTTTCGAGGAAGAAACGATGGACCAAGGTCTCACGACCTCTCAAGCGTAAGGTCCCTTCCGAGCGAGTCCAACGGCCCAGGTGTAGCCACTGGGTCAGTTCGGACTCGCCGCAGTCTTCCGAAGACTGCACACCTCCCAAGAGAGGTAGAGTGGTTCCACAACAGGCTACTACTACGTCTGTTGCCGCACCAACCACGGTAGACCCTAAGTGGTCCATGCTGCAGACTATGCAGTCTCAGCTTGCTGCGTTCATGCAAGAGTATCATGCTGAGAAGGTTGACACTGCACCTGTCAACCTACAACCTGCCACGGTTGTGCGCTCAGCAGATACTGCGGCGGCCTGCTCCCACACTCCGCCTGTGAGAGCTCTACCACCGATGCGCAGTCCACCCTGCCAGACGCATGTTCATGCTGCACCCTCCGTTGACATGCGTGAGCTACCGCATCAGCAGTGGGAAGGTGCTGTAGAGCTGCCGTGTTTTGACACTATGCGGCATGCTCCGCATCCCATACGGCATGCTCCGCAACCCACGGCAGTCCCTCCCACGCACCAGCACTCTGCTTTTGTTGTTGCCAGCTCGCAGACTGACCAGCAGCGGCATGATGTTGGATCCGCAGCAGCTATGCATGCACCCGTGCTGCCGGATTCAGCCGTTCAGCTTTCTGCTCCACCTTTGCCACTTCCTACTCAGCTTTCGGATGATGGAGTATCGGATGACGAAGCTGCACATTTGGATGAACCGCACTCCGACTTAGAAGGACCCAAGTCTACGCCTCCCTCCTTAGACTTTCGTAAAGTCCTTGCCTTGTTCAGGGACTTGTATCCAGAACAGTTTGTGTCTGCAACCCCTCGCTCTCCTCCCTCCGAGTTTGCTCTGGGCATGCAGTCTGCTGCTCCTGCCTTCACCAAGCTTGTTCTCGCACGCTTATCCAAGAGAGCTTTGAGGGTTATGGGAGAGTGGTTGCAGTCCAAGAAGCAACTGGGAAAGACTGCTTTCATCTTTCCGCCTACCAAGCTTGCTTCCAAATCTAGCGTCTGGTATGCCACGGGAGAGGAACCCGGCTTGGGAG
The DNA here is from genome assembly GCF_036898095.1 of Palaemon carinicauda. Classification (NCBI taxonomy): domain Eukaryota; kingdom Metazoa; phylum Arthropoda; class Malacostraca; order Decapoda; family Palaemonidae; genus Palaemon; species Palaemon carinicauda. The sequence goes on from NC_090725.1 coordinate 288,950,012, forward strand.
TTCCTGCCTCTGCCCAGGGCGACTTCTCAAGTCTGGTTGACTCTCCCCGCAGGCTGGCTATGAGACGATCTAAGATTTGCTGGTCCTTTTCTGACATGGATCATCTGTTGAAGGGAGTCTTTCGTGCTTTTGAGATCTTCAACTTCCTCGATTGGTGTTTGGGAGCGTTAAGCAGAAAGACTTCCCCTTCGGATAAGGAATCTGCCATGCTTATCATGTCTAGCATGGACAAAGCCATTCGGGATGGGTCTGGTGAGCTTGCGGCTTCGTACGTGTCGGGAGTGCTTAAGAAGAGAGAACATCTTTGCTCCTTCTTGTCGTCTGGGATCACTCCTTGCCAGAAGTCGGAGTTGTTGTTTGCTCCTCTCTCCAAGTGTCTGTTTCCGGAGGAGCTGATCAAGGGGATGGCTGCCTCGCTGATCCAAAAGGATACCCATGACCTGATGGCATCTTCCGCACGTAAGGCTAAAGCTTTACCTTCCGTGCCTAGACCTTTCCGTTCTGCAGCAGTGGACACACCAGCAACTAGGTTCATCCCGCCCTTTCGTGGCAGAACCTCCAGCAGAGGAGGTACCCGTGCCGACAGTCACCGTGGCAAATCCAAGAAGGGTTCCAAGTCCGCAAAAGGCAGGATCTGACTGCCTTCCTCTCCAGACAGCAGTGGGAGCCAGGCTCAAGAACTTCTGGCAAGCTTGGGAGAGCAGAGGTGCAGACGCTCAGTCTGTGAAGTTGCTAAGGGAGGGGTACAGAATTCCGTTCTGCCGCAGTCCCCCTCTAGCAACATCTCCCATCGGCCTCTCTCCCAACTACAAGGAGAAGGACAGGAGGCTGGCGTTGCAACAAGAGGTGTCGCTCTTGCTACAAAAGGGAGCGGTAGTCATAGTCCGGGACCATCAATCCCCGGGCTTCTACAACCGTCTCTTCCTGGTAGCGAAGAAGACAGGAGGTTGGAGACCGGTGCTGGACGTCAGTGCTCTCAATGCTTTTGTCACCAAGCAGACGTTCACGATGGAGACGACAAAGTCGGTCCTAGCAGCGGTCAGGAAGGAAGACTGGATGGTCTCGTTAGACCTGAAAGACGCGTACTTTCACGTCCCCATCCATCCAGACTCCCAACCTTTCCTAAGGTTCGTCTTTGGAAAGGTCGTGTACCAATTCCAAGCCCTGTGCTTTGGCCTAAGCACGGCACCTCTTGTGTTTACCAAACTGATGAGGAATATTGCCAAATTCCTTCACTTGGCAGACATCAGAGCCTCCCTCTATTTGGACGACTGGCTTTTAAGAGCTCCGTCAAGTCATCGCTGTCTGGAGAATCTCAGATGGACTATGGATCTGACCAAGGAATTGGGCCTCCTGGTCAATATAGAGAAGTCCCAACTCGTCCCATCCCAGACCATTGTCTATCTAGGTATGGAGATTCAGAGTCGAGCTTTTCGGGCTTTTCCGTCGGCCCCAAGGATCAATCAAGCCCTAGAATGCATCCAGAGCATGCTGAGAAGGAACCGATGTTCAGTCAGGCAGTGGATGAGTCTAACAGGGACACTTTCATCGCTGGCCCAGTTCATCGAGTTAGGGAGACTCCACCTCCGCCCCCTTCAGTATCATCTAGCTGCTCACTGGAGAAAGGACATGACGCTAGAGGCGGTCTCAGTGCCTATTTCCGAAGAGATGAGGTCTACACTGACGTGGTGGAAGAACAGCATACTTCTCAAGGAAGGTCTACCTTTGGCTGTTCAGACCCCCGACCACCGTCTCTTCTCGGACGCATCGGACACGGGCTGGGGTGCGACACTGGATGGACAGGAATGCTCGGGCACGTGGAATCAGGAGCAAAGGACACTTCACATCAACTGCAAGGAGCTTTTGGCAGTTCATCTGGCCTTGATAAACTTCAAGTCCCTCCAGCTAAGCAAGGTGGTGGAGGTGAACTCCGACAACACCACAGCCTTGGCTTACATCTCCAAGCAAGGAGGGACTCATTCGAGGAAGTTGTTCGAGATCGCAAGGGACCTCCTCATTTGGTCAAAAGATCGAAAGATTTCGCTGGTAATGAGGTTCATTCAGGGCGACATGAATGTCATGGCAGATCGCCTCAGCCGGAAGGGTCAGGTCATCCCCACAGAGTGGACCCTTCACAAGAATGTGTGCAGCAGACTATGGGCCCTGTGGGGTCAGCCCACCATAGATCTATTCGCTACCTCGATGACCAAGAGGCTCCCGATGTATTGTTCTCCGATTCCAGACCCAGCAGCAGTTCACGTGGATGCCTTTCTGCTGGATTGGTCCCATCTAGACCTGTATGCGTTCCCTCCGTTCAAGATTGTCAACAGGGTACTTCAGAAGTTCGCCTCTCACGAAGGGACACGGTTGACGTTGGTTGCTCCCCTCTGGCCCGCGAGAGAATGGTTCACCGAGGTACTGCAATGGCTAGTGGACGTTCCCAGGACTCTTCCTCTAAGAGTGGACCTTCTGCGTCAGCCTCACGTAAAGAAGGTACACCCAAGCCTCCACGCTCTTCGTCTGACTGCCTTCAGACTATCGAAAGACTCTCAAGAGCTAGAGGCTTTTCGAAGGAGGCAGCCAGAGCGATTGCCAGAGCAAGGAGGACATCCACTCTCAGAGTCTATCAATCAAAATGGGAAGTCTTCCGAAGCTGGTGCAAGGCGAATGCAGTTTCCTCAACCAGTACCTCTGTAACACAGATAGCTGACTTCCTGTTACATCTAAGGAATGTAAGATCCCTATCAGCTCCTACGATCAAGGGTTACAGAAGCATGTTGGCAGCGGTTTTCCACCACAGAGGCTTGGATCTTTCCTCCAACAAAGATCTACAGGACCTCCTTAGGTCTTTTGAGACCTCAAAGGAACGTCGGTTGTCCACACCAGGCTGGAACCTAGACGTGGTTTTAAGGTTCCTGAGGTCAGCAAGATTCGAACCGCTTCAATCAGCCTCTATTAAGGATCTCACATTAAAGACTCTTTTCTTCGTTTGCTTAGCAACAGCTAAAAGAGTCAGTGAGATCCACGCCTTCAGCAGGAACATAGGTTTTACATCTGAAACGGCTACGTGTTCCTTGCAGCTCGGTTTTTTGGCTAAAAACGAGCTTCCTTCTCGTCCTTGGCCCAAGTCGTTCGAGATCCCAAGCCTGTCCAACTTGGTGGGGAACGAACTAGAGAGAGTACTTTGTCCAGTAAGAGCTCTTAAGTACTATTTAAGACGGACAAAGCCATTACGAGGACAATCAGAAGCTTTATGGTGTTCTATCAAGAAACCTGCTTTACCGATGTCTAAGAACGCAGTTTCTTACTACATCAGGCTTCTGATTAGAGAGGCCCATTCTCATCTGAAGGAAGAAGACCTTGCTTTGCTGAAGGTAAGGACACATGAAGTTAGGGCTGTCGCTACTTCAGTGGCCTTCAAACAGAACCGTTCTCTGCAGAGTGTTATGGATGCAACCTATTGGAGAAGCAAGTCAGTGTTCGCATCATTTTATCTCAAAGATGTCCAGTCTCTTTACGAGAACTGCTACACCCTGGGACCATTCGTAGCAGCGAGTGCAGTAGTAGGTGAGGGCTCAGCCACTACATTCCCATAATCCCATAACCTTTTTTAATCTTTCTCTTGAAATGCTTTTTATTGTTGTTTTTTGGGTTGTACGGAAGGCTAAGAAGCCTTCCGCATCCTGGTTGATTTGGCGGGTGGTCAAATTCTTTCTTGAGAAGCGCCTAGATTAGAGGTTGTGATGAGGTCCTTTAGTATGGGTTGCAGCCCTTCATACTTCAGCACCTAGGAGTCGCTCAGCATCCGAAGAGGACCGCTAGGCTCAGTAAGGAAGACGCACTTAAAAAAGGCAGAGTAATGGTTCAAGTCGACTTCCTTACCAGGTACTTATTTATTTTATGTTTGTTATTTTGAATAACTGCTAAAATGAAATACGGGATACCTAGCTTCTAATGTTAACATGTATGCTGGTCTCCACCCACCACCCTGGGTGTGAATCAGCTACATGATCATCGGGTAAGATTAATATTGAAAAATGTTATTTTCCTTAGTAAAATAAATTTTTGAATATACTTACCCGATGATCATGAATTTAAGGACCCTCCCTTCCTCCCCATAGAGAACCAGTGGACCGAGGAGAAAATTGAGTTCTTGTTGACAAGAAGTACTTGAGTACCTGCTCACAGATGGCGCTGTTGTGTACACCCCCACCTGTATAGCGATCGCTGGCGTATCCCGACCTTAGATTTCTGTCGGGCAACGGAGTTGACAGCTACATGATCATCGGGTAAGTATATTCAAAAATTTATTTTACTAAGGAAAATAACATTTTTTATCTATCCCTTTTTACAGGAAGATGTGGGTGAACAAATTACTGAGTAAATTCTCTTTAAACCTTACATTACTTATTGAAAGTTTCCTAATAAGTTATTGAAGACAAGTTCTGAAGCTGTCTCTTCCTTAATTATTTAGAGACAGCTTCTTGCCAGACTATGTTCACTATTCAATTTTCCCTTTTTGTTATGAGTAAAGTTATTAATTCAATTGCAAAAAAAGGCTGTTGATTGTAGTCTAGTTGATATTGTAGCCTTCAATACCTCAAAAGACATTATTTGTACTAAACTAATCAGTTATTTAAATTTGATCTAGTGCCAATTTAATTTCAACTTTTAATCCCATCATTACTGCTAATAAACACAAATCTTGAATTGAAGGGTTTGGAAGCTGGTTTTGTAAATTATTGTTTGTTGGTAATAATGTAGAAACTGTTCTAGAAGTATTTTCCTTGGCAGTTTCTATAATGGAAGTTATTTCTGGTGTTATAGAAGGCTTACTTTTAGTGAAGGCTAGGCTACTTAATTATGGAGGGAATGATGATGGTAATGCCACTCCAGCCATTGTTTTGTAACAGGTTGACGAGTTTAGTTTTCAAGACTTATTAAGAATTTAACATTTTTAAAATCTTTATTGGAAGCTCAGAAGCAAATATGTTTTAATTCAGGGTAATATTTCATGTCTAGTCTGCCCTTTTTCAAACTATAGCCTAACTCCTCAAGCCGTTAGTAGTAATTCTAGTGCATCATTCAGTAAGGGTTCTGATGGTACACAACCGCTCCCAGATTCAAGATCCTCTTGTAGAGTGTCAGGTTTTAACTTAAAAAAATGGTAACCTATTTGTCAGTTACTTCAAGTGGCCAGTTACCTGTTTTAGGTTATGTCCTGATGATTAGTTTTAGATATTTATTTTTTATTATATGAATTTGGAAGTAGTGATAGGGCACACCCTTCATCACACCTGCTCCAGAAAAAAAGAGAGTACAATACAAGGTCATCCTCCCTGTACCAAATAAGAGAAGTGTCACTAACTTTGACAGATTTGAAGATATTTGCAGGTTTTCAAGATATAGATTCAAGTTTTTATTATAGGACTAGTTTGAAGAGAGCAGATTCTAGTAGAGCTTCCATGGTCACTTTTAAGGAAAAGGTATGTGCCTTATGGTGCAATCTTTATTTCCTCCTTTGCTTTGGGGTCTGTTGTCGATGTAGATGAAATGGATAAAGTAGTTGCTCAATTGGATACTGGAACTCAAACCATTCTGTTGCTCTGGATTTACAGTATTAACAATCGCTGCACTCACTGTCGCTCGTATGAATTGTTTTTGTGTGATCTTGATCCACATTCTCTTTGTGTTGTATTGTATTGAGGATAATTATTACTAGAGAAGTCTTGTGAAAAATGCATAAGCCACAGTCCCTTTGTGAGAAGTATGTTTCATGACCAGATTTAAGTTCTTAATGAAAATGAAAAGTGCAACCAAGTTGATAGAGTTCAGTATATCTAGCGATTTGGAAGTGGTAGTATGTTTATTTGTAATGCCAAGCCAAGAATATATCAATGATTAGAACTAGCTAGGATAAGGGGCATAAGGTAATTTTTCCCCCTCATTGGAAATGTATGCAAGCAATTCATCAGGAATGTGGTTTTTTGGTCCAATAAGAGCCCTTTAGTAATTTTTGGACAACTATGGACATTAATTTGCTATGGGGCATTAGTAGTAAAAAATGCATTTCAATTTAGTTAAAAGTTTGGTGACAAACTCTCAATTGGATCAAAATCCTAAAAAGGCTCTGAAGGTTAAGGTTCAAGATATTGGGAGTAAACCTACACCTCTTAATTTTTGAAGAAATCTTTCTTTTGAAAGAGTTTTAGAGACAGCTGTCATGCACCCTATTGATGTTCTCTGAAGATTATCTTGAATCCCAGATTCCTTATTGAGATTGCTTGGCTTTAGGTCCTAATAATGGCTTCTGGCAATAAGGTTTTTAACATTTGGAGGTCGGTTAATTTATAATTTTCTTATTTTTGTAATTGTTCAGCTCATATTTTGAAGATGATTTGTTACCAGTAGTGTAATCCAGACCAGTTGAGTCTAGAATTTTAATGATTTAATACTGCCTTTTTATTGTATAATTTACTTCTCTTAATTTCAATATCATCCCACCTTCATCTGTGTGGGAGTCAGCAATAAGAACATCAGGTAGGTTCTTAAAAATAAATTAAATTTTAATCTTATTTTTATTTCTATGCTCACCTGATGTTCACATACAAGCCCAGTCTCCTCCTTATTGAATTATGATGTCAAAAGGACATGGATTAGAACAACTTTGAAACTGAAATAAAGGCCTTTCTTGCCATTAACTGCTGATTTGATTCATTACTTTTCTAGTGGCATGTATCTTTTGAAAGGAAGGAGAATTTTTTTTAAGCTGTAGGGGTAAATGTCAATAAACAGAGCTCTTTGAGAAGAAACGATATGATAATCAAGTGAGTATAAAAATAAAAGATTTTATTAAAATGTTTTTGCCACAACTAAATTTTAAAATATGTATAGCACCTCAAAATTTTCAGGTATTGATAATAAACTGTTTTACAACTGTTTTTGACAGATTACTGAATTATAGTTTGTAGCAGAGATAGGAGTAATTGTTTGTTCATTATTTTGCTAGCATATAGAATAATAGTTTATGCCTTGGTTTACTTTTGCCTCATTTTATCTAATTCTTTGATGAGTTATTGGCATAATTTCTTTTTGCCTCAATATCCATTAATATGTTTTTCATTTTAATTCTGATATACAATATATTGTTTAAAATGTATCATCTTTTGTTTATACTGTACTCTATATTTCAAATGTATCATTATTTTTATATACAATATATGTTTCAAATATATCATCTACTTAATATACAGTGTTTAAAATGTTTCTATTTTGATGTACATTATATTATTTCAAATGTAACATAATCACCTTGGTAAGGGGATTGTGTTGGGTTTGATTGAATATTTTGTTAGTAGAATTAAATGAAAAAAGTGGATTTATACAATTTTACAAAATGTAGGCCATCCTCCTACCTGGTAGATTTGGGGAGCAGAAAGGAATATTACTTTTTGGATGAGCAATCTTACAAAATGGGTTGTTTTAACAATTTTAATTTTTTTTTTTTTTCAAATCTACCATGTTTTGAATACTGTTCTTCTGTCTGAACTTCAATTGCCAACTCTCATCTTAATTTGTTGGACAAAAACTTGTGGTCTATTCAATTTCATATTCCTATCTGGACATTGATCTCTGGCACAGTAGTTCAGTTCCTTCTTTATACATGTTGCATAGGATTTTTCATAAATCTGATCCATTCAGATCTTCTCAGACTACCATCCCGTACACACCAGGTATGCAGTTAGTTCTACATCATAAGGCTTAATACTTTACAGTATTCTAGCAGTTATATTCAAGCTGTAACCAGATTGTGGAATGATCTTCCTAATCGGGCAGTTCAATCGGTGGAACTTCAAGTTCAAACTTGCAGTGAATAATATTTGAAGAGGCTAACACAAGTCTCTCTTCATAGTTTACATATGACAGACCTATTTTAATGTTGTTACTGATCTTGAGATTTTTTATATTTATTCATTACTTTTCATATAGTTCATGTATTTCCTTTCTTCCCTGTTAGCTTTCGTCCCGAGTGCTGATAGGTCTACTGGAAGGTTCAATCCTGTTATATAACCTCTCGCTTCACGAAGAAGCCGGGGTCATACTATAATAGGACCACCCTTGCCAGAGAGTGAGATTCTAGTACAGCAGTTTCTTCCACTTGGTGTCACAGGGCGATGAAATACCAGTCCTTGGCGTCACAGGGTGATGGAATGCCAGTCCTGCGTTGAGGGGAATCCTTGTTGACAGCCATGTCAGCATGATGTGGGATCCCAGTGCTTCAACAATTGTTAGGATAGATTGAGAAGTCCCTCTTCCAATCCCTGTAGTGCAACCTAAATGCCACTTCTGGGAAAACTCATTCGAGATCGGTGTCTGCATTTTGGAGCAGTACCTTAGGATATTCTCATCTTAGTTATTACCCAATTGCTTCTTCCAGGTACGATGCAAGGCAAGAAAGTGAGAAGGGTGGATACTTCTGTCTAGACCTGCAGCACTTGTATTCAATTTTGTCTAATGCTGATAACTTGGACAGGAGTCTCAGGGTTGGCTTCATTTCAGCACTGTTCTTCCTATGAAATCATGCAGAGGAATTTTAAGTAGTCTAGCAAGAGACCACCAGATTGGTCATCCTGTGTTTCAGTGACATCATCAACTTCCTCTTCAGGATGAAAAACATTGGGAAGGCACAGGTGACATAAATAAGTTAGCTAGATACCTGGTGACTTGAAGGTAACTCTCACCAGAAGAGAAAGTGTTTCTTGCTTGCATGATTCCCAATTGTGACTACCTATTGCATGATTTCTAGTTATGGCAATGATTGAATGATTCCTGATCGTGGCCATCCATCACATAATTCCCGACCACATTTGATGATTAAAGGCCTCCAGATCAGGGCCCATGATTGTATACTTCCAAATCACAGCCAGCTTCTGGGTCCCAGTTGCCAATCAAAATGGTTCCTGAACGTGGTGCATGGCCTATCGTATATGAAACAAAGATAGTGAAGAATACCCACAAGGAGACGTCTTGTCGGGAGAGAACAACATTGTTATGTTCCCGAGGAGACAAAACGCAACGGGAAAAGCTAGAGGGAAGCTTGACATAGGTAGAAAAAAAAAAAAGCTCAGACAAAACGTTATGGAACAATACGTGAACCGTGTACCGAATCGTATACTCTGGGAAGGGAACTCTGCCATTTTGTAGTCTTGCCTTGCCAACCCGGTAAATATGCATTGAGGCTGTCCTCCCGAGAAAATATTTTCCGGGCAAGTAGCATCACTCTCACAAGTCAGCAAGTAGAGATTGGTCAGAGGTATTCTACTGTACATCGCTCAGCTGGGTAAGAGATAATGACCAAACCCTAAAGACTGTACTTATGTACAATCATTGCTTGGACCCTCATGACTGTGTTGTCTCTAATTCGAGTGGGAGTTGATCGCAGTCGTTCTGGCTCTTCTGCATGTAGACGGTATTTGTGCTGTGGAGAAGTTCGTAGACTACCGTGAGCGTGGTAGAGATCGTGGGCTTGTATATGTTGATCATGTTTGTGCATGGAGAGGGGTTCAGAGGTGAACGTGATCGTATGTATTGGCCTTCCTCGTTTGGAGTGCATGAACGGCAATTTAGCCTTATGCATACACATGGGGAAGGTGTTCGTTGCTCGTGGACAAGAGAAAAGAGGAACAGAGGTCAGAGGGTATTCGTTCTGGGATGGAAGTTGTTTCTTCTTGGCTCCTCTGTGGTTCACTATCCTTTCCTGGTCGACAAGAGAAGATAAAGCCAACTTTTGACAACGTCGACTGCTTGGAGAGAAACCTCCCGCCCAATTCAGATGTTGATCCTTTTTTCGTCGACAGTAGGGGAGCTCTCTTCCTTTCTAACGTGTGACACTCATTTTTCAGCACCAGCACAATTACCATGCTTGAACAGTGTCTGAAGGAGGAATTAAACCCTTTCTCTCTAAAACCTCTTGTTCTTGCTAGAGGACACCTCAGTCAGGGTCCCTGCACTGCACCCGAGTCCCTATCCTCCTTCACTCGATGACTAGAACATCTACCTGATAAGTAAAGAAAACTACTATCTCTCTTTCTCTAAGATGAGAAAATCCATGGGCAAAACTGAGGTGATGCAGCCTTTTTATTGTCCTGGTATCTGTCTTTTTTTCTTCTTATGCGATTACAGAGAATGCTTAGGATGGACGGCTACTCTCTCCACTTGAAGCATGCGGGCGAAGTGAGGCATCCAATCACATGGAGAAACAGATATCAGTGAGTGGATGATTCTGGAAACCTTCCTTTTGGCTATGTTCTTGGGAGACTGAAGGACTCCAATCAGCATTACCCGAGATGCTGAGGTTCTAGTTGTCATCTCCCTGGAGTGATAAATAACCCAGAAAACATGATTTACTCGGAAATCTTCTGCTTCCTTGGAGAATCATCTACGTCCTTTGCACCTCTCTTAGGAATCTTGTTCTTGAATTACACACTCAGGGAGTAAAGCTAATCTTCTGAATGCATTTCCCCTTCCGAAACGCCCGCGGTGATAAGATCCAAGAGAGACTTGGAAGTCGAAGAGCTTCAAGGCCATTGAACAACTAGACCAACTTGAAGGCACACCTGGTTAGCAAAATGGGCGCCATCAACGATGACCTTCGGATTACCTCCCCTTGAACACCAAACGATGTCGCGTGTGGACTAGCAGCTAAATCTGGGCTCTCCATCCAAGAGGTACGGGTGACGAACTGGAACCTGCTCCTGGAGAGAAAGGCAAGGGGTTGTCAGCACCCTTTGCAGTCTTGAAAGACGAGCAATCCCTTTCTGAATTATCTCTCTTACTGTTGTAGCACACTCAGCTGTCCTCAAGTGACACTTTACCTTCCAGGCATGTGGAAGAGAAGAAACACTGTTGGCCTCTGCATGGAGTGCAGGTGCAGTGGTGGTCAACCTCCTGGCAACTCATGAATGTGCTGCATCTTATGGGACTGCTCCATGAAAAACACAAAACACATCAAGAGAAGCAAAGAGAAAAAGTGATAAAACAACACAACAGAAGTCGCTTCAGGTTGCGGAAAGTTGGTGTGCGATTGAGGGTACGGCTGAGAATAGAATGGCGAATTGGGCTGCAAGGAATCGAGCTATCCCAACTTCTACCTCATACTCCAACATTGGATGCCTTGTTTTCCTTCCAGCCAGTTCAGCGAAGCTGAGCTTGCCCTAATTTAAAAGGACAAGGGTTTTTATTTGTACTTGAAACAAACCCATTTTCACATTACTTACAAAAATGCTCCACTGATGCTGTTAAGTGTCAATTCATGGATTTGCTATGATCGACACACCCAACAAACTTGAAAAATCCCTTTTGTTTAGAGAAGACAGTACTCTTCATGTAGTCATATGAAGCATGAAGGTTTTTTGTGTTCTATGTGGCATTACAAATGTTAGAAAAAATCTGGTTTTGTTGGAAGGGTGATCAGTTAGTCTTCCAGTTAGAAGCAGCAAATTCATGAACCCTTTCCTCTCAGGCAAATGAGGATCAACCTTGTATTGCAGGTGCTAATGAATTTGTTGACCACTGCGTTGTGGTGGCCTTATTGGTAACTTTACTGCTTAGTTATTGGCAGACGGGTTCGAGTCCCGCTCATACTCATAAGTTCCTTTAGTGTCTGCAGCCTTACCATCCCAGTAGGCAAAGGCCTCCCTGGTCCAAGCTTGAGTGCTGATCATATATAGTCAGTCTCTAAGGTATTGTCCTGCTAGCTAAGGCAATGTCACTGTCCCTTGCCTCCTGAGGGAAATATGTAAATTTCCAGGTCACACCATTCCTTTTAGTATGCTATCCACAGCCCAAACCAGGGAATACTACACCTATGAGGTAACAAGCACGTCTACAGTCTGTTTTCCGCGGGGCCTTCTTAAGATCCAAATACACCTGGGGATCCAATAACATTCTGTTGCAAAAGCTTTGTACTCATAGACCCGGCTGGGCTGACAGAATTTTTTTGTTTCCCAGAAACAAATCAGGGAAGTAGAATGATGTCCTGTTGCCCACAGAAACCATTTCCTGCCTCGTCGTTTCTTTTGTTGAATGCTATTGCCAAGCTCTGAACCCCAGGGCGCGTAGGGAGGCAGGTATGAATATGAGCCAATCTTATATGGCGTTAGGGTTAGTGTATTGTAATTGCACCCTAGCCAGACTTTGACATCCTACAAACAGTACAATGTAAATACTTCTATGGTCTTTTCCTGCATGTCCGGCTGAAAAGAAGTGCATAACATTACAATCATGGCTGAATGGTGCTTAGTACAAAATAATTTGACTGGAAGTCCTGCCCCCTGAATCACTACACACACTAAGGGTTTCTTTCTATGTTTAGTTTTCTCATCCTTGCTATGTGATTCTATTTAATCAGAATAGACTTATTACACCTATCCTCTAAAGAACAAACTTTGTTTGCAAACTGCACAGTACACACTTGGTGTGTGAAACCCCAAAAGTATTGGAAACAGAGAAAATCAATGCTCCAATAATTTTGGACTCTTAGCTCAAAGCTGAAGAAAAAATAACATCACAAACCACTATAATATATAAGGCCCCAAAATAGAATAGCTGCCATTAGGTGGATGGACTTAGATCGACCCACATCAAGGCGGACCACAGGCTCTAATGCAGGCAGCCTGTAAGAAGAACAAAGATACACATACTGGATTGGCACGAACACAAAGGACAGTCGAGATGAAGCAGCAATGAGTCTGAAGCAGGAGTCAGGTGTGCCAAAAAGCAGGTCTTTCTGTTATCCTAAACCCATTATTCCTTCTCCATCCTCCAGAAAATAATTTTTTCTTATAAGTGCTCCGAACCGGACGACGTCCAATTAGGGGGTTGGCTGCCATAGTATATTAATCAACCTCTCACTACCTGTCGAAAGTGGAAGATGACAAAAATGGAATCACCACACTTGTTGGACAGCGGCATGGAAGGAGAGAGCTGTAAAAACAAGATTTTATACATAGGGGTCATGGCTGTCACCACCTATCAAGGGACAGCAATAAAACTTGGGGTAAGATTTATCAAAATAACATCTTTTCATGTAAAAATCACAAATTCTAAGTAATTTGTATTTTTCCTAACAGTACTTACCTCGACCTACTTAGGAGTATCTGGGATCTCCTCCCAACCGACCAGAGTTTTGTGTAGTTTACCCAACTCCCGTTTTCTATGAGGGGTAACCTCAGGTGGTGTGATACGCGCCCTGAGGCGACCCCAGGTCAGAGTGCATGCTTGCTCAGGTCTCGATCCCCAGTAAGTTCTTGATAGCTTAGGTTTCTATGAGGTCCAGCAAGGCACTCGGGGAAGGATGGGTGGGCCGTTAAAAGTAGTTCGAGGTAAGTAGTTAGGAAAAATACAAATTACTTAAAATTTGTGATTTGCTCCAACACTGAGTACTTACCTCGAACTACTTCCTTAGGAGACTTATACCTTAGGAGGTGGGAGTGTCCTTCAGGACCTAGAGACCGTGAGAAATACATAAGAGGAACCTAGATAGACTAGGTTCTGCTGACCCTAAGGAAAACACGAGAGAATTGGGAAAACTACGCAAAAACCCATCTTAATGTCTAAGTAACTCGCCTCTGCAAGAAATCCTAGGAGACATGTCCTTCCAAAGATAGTGTATCCCATGGCAGTTTCAGGGGACTACTGGAGTCATTTCGGTAAGGGAGCAGGGGAAGGAAGAACAAGGGGGTTAAGGAAGGAACCTGTGTCTCTTGGACTTACTACCCGCGGTTATCACTGGGGCTACACCTTTTAACCGTTTGGAGCGCGGAAATGACGGGACCTATCGAGAACCCGTCCAGGGACTTCCTCGAGTAGTCCTTCAAGTAGTGAACTGTGAAGGTCGACTGGTTAGACCAAGTACCTGCCCTCAGGATCTTGCCCACTGCCATATTCTTCTCAAATGCCAATGAAGTACTTAGACCCCTAATGACGTGGGGTCTGGGCTTTCCTGGAAGGGGAACCCCTGCACTACTGTAGGCCCTGACGATCACCTGCCGTAGCCAGGAGATAGTATTCTTGGAGACTGGCTTCTTCACTAGTCCCGAAGAGACGAACAGACTCTTGATCTCGGGTCGAAGTCTGGCTGTCCTCTCTAAGTATTTTTGTACTGCCCTGACAGGGCACAGCAGCAAGTCCCTTGAGTTGTCCGATCGAGGGATTGCCAGCACTGAGAACCCTTCAAACTTGGGATCCCAAATGGCTGGATTCCGAGTCTTTGCCACGAAGGATGGGACGAACCTGAAGGTAGCCTCACGCCAACCCTTCGAGGGTGACACCTCGTACGACAGTCCGTGCAACTCCCCTACCCGTTTTGCTGATGCTAGAGCTAACAGAAAAACTGTCTTGAGGGTGAGTTCCTTGTCCAAGATGTCCTTTAGGGGTTCGAAGGGAGGTTCTGACAGCATCTTCAGGATTCTGGCCACATCCCACAGGGGCACTCTACTGGCTTGAGGGGGGCACGATTGTTCGAAGCTCCTGATGAGCATCGAGATATGTCTTGAGGCACCCAGGTCGATGCCCTTCAGGAGGAAGACTTGACCCAGAGCAGCCCGGACTCCTTTGATGGCTGGGATGGACATGTTTACCTCGTCCCTGAGATAGACTAGGAAGTCCGCTATCTCTGGAATGGAGGCCCTCAATGGTTTGATGTTCCTCGAGACACACCACTTAGTGAATGTGGCACACTTTGCCTGGTATACTGCCGCTGATGAATGCCTCAGATACCCTGACATCCTTGCTGCCGTTCTCGAAGAATATCCTACCTTCCTCAGGAGACGCTCGATAACCTCCACGCATGAAGGCGGAGGGACCGAGGGTTCTCGTGGAACCTTTGAAGGTGGGGCTGCCGGAGAAGGTCTGGCCTGTCCAGAAGGGGCCAAGGTGGAAGGTGCGCCAGTTCCTTTAGATCTGCGAACCACTCTCTCTCCGGCCACCAGGGCACTACCAAAGTCATTCACAGGTTGTCCACTCGCCTCATCTTGTTGAGGACCTGTCTGAGCATCCCGAAGGGAGGGAAGGCGTAAACGTTGAGGTTGTCCCAAGGGTGCTGGAAGGCGTCCTCGAACGCCACTTCTGGATCTGGCACAGGAGAACAAAACACGGGGAGCTGTGCGTTCAGTCTCGTTGCGAAGAGGTCCAACACTAGCGATCCCCATTTTTGAATGAGGGTCTTGGCCACTTCCGGGTGCAAGGACCACTCGGATCCTACCACTTGACCCATTCTGCTGAGGCCGTTGGCCAGGACGTTTCTCATCCCTGGAATGAACCTTGCTGAGATCTTGATCTGTTCCTCTTCGGTCCATTCCAGAAGTCCCATCGTGAGGACGCACAACTCCTTCGATTTTAGTCCTCCTTGTTTCTTTATGTAGGCCACCACCGTGGCGTTGTCGCACATCAGTGCCACGGTGTTTCCCCGGAGCCGATGGACGAAGTCTAGGCACGCTCTTCGCACTGCCATCATCTCTAGTACGTTTATGTGCTGGTTTTTCTCTTCGTCCGTCCAACCTCCTCTTGCTGTCCTGCCGAGGAGATGGGCACCCCACCCCTCCTTGGATGCGTCCGTGAACAGAAGCATCTCCGGAGGGTGGGCTGCGAAGGGCATTCCCTTGAGGGTGTTCGGTCTGGCGAGCCACCACTCTAGGACTTCCTTCGTCTCCGGGAACACCGGGACCACCTTGTGGGGGGAGTCTCTCTGGTTCCAGGTCTCCTTTAGGTTCCATTGAACTCCCCTGAGTTTGAGTCTCCCCTGGGGGACTAGCTTGTCCAGCGAGATGAGGTGGCCTATCAGTCTTTGCCAGTCCTTAGCTCTCCTGGGCTGGTCCGACAGGAAGGGCCGGATGATCTGGTCCAAGTTGTCTAGTCTCTCCGCGGAAGGGAAAGCTCTCACCAACCGGGAGTCCAGGACCATTCCGAGGTAGGTCATCCTGGTGGAGGGTATCAGTTGGGACTTCTCTAGGTTGATGATGATACCCAGGACGTTGCAGAACCGCAGGAGCTTCGCGCCTTGCTCCCTCAGTACTTCCCCTGAGGCTGAAAGCAACAACCAGTCGTCCAGGTACCGAATCAGGCGGATGCCCTGTTCGTGTGCCCAGGCTGAGACTGTTGTGAAGACCCTCGTGAAGACCTGAGGGGCTGTGGACAGACCGAAGCAGAGGGTCTTGAACTGCAACGCTTGGGTACCCCATTTCACCCTCAGGTACTTCCTGCTGGAGGGGTGAACAGGGATTTGGAAGTATGCATCCTTGAGGTCTATGGACATCATGAAGTCCCCCTCCCTCAAGGCCGCTAGGACCGACTTCGGGGTGTCCATCTTGAAGTCGGTCTTGCACACAAACTTGTTGAGGGCTGAGAGGTCTATGACTGGTCTCCAGCCCCCTGTCGCTTTCTCCACCAGGAAGAGCCTGCTGTAGAACCCCGGGCCTGGGTTCTTGACTGGTTCTATCGCCCCTTTCGCCAGCATCGTAGAGACCTCCTCTTGTAGGACAGTCCTTCTCAAGGGGTCCTTGGGTGCCAACCACTCTGCCTGTTGATCTGGCATTAGAGGTGGGGGGTCCGCCAGGAAAGGCAACCTGTACCCTTCTTTCAGGACTGCTACGATCCACGGATCTGCTCCGTGGTCTCTCCATGCTTGCCAAGAATGTTTGAGGCATCCCCCCACCTGAGGCTTCGGCAGGAGTAGGGGGCCTCTCTTCCTATCTCCTTCTAGAGGCGCAGCCTGAATGACCTCTTCAGGCTGCCGCATAGGAAGGCCTGAAGGATGACCGTGTTGAAGACGTTCCTCTACGGGAGGGCTGCGAAGACTGAGACCAGGCCGTAGTAGGGGCGTCTCTTCTGGGTTGACTAGGTGAGGCGTGAGGAGGATGGGAGGCGTTGGAGGGTGCCCTTCTATGGGTAGGTCTTCTCGCTGGAGGGGGTCTGGAGTCTCCCGTATCCTTCAGCTTCATGACCCTCTCTACCATCTCTTCCACCGCCTTCAGGGGGAAAACTGAGTCATCCCACAGGGGTAGGCTCCTCAGGGACCTCGCTTCTTTGTCGGGGAGCCTCCTTACGAGCTTGTTGAGCACCGTGTCCCTTTTCCGCAGAACCCAATTGGTGACCTGCGCGATGGATTGGTATGAAAGAAACTCAAGGGCTTTACGTCCCGAGCTAATCAGCTCCTTCAGTAAGGCCTGGTTCTTTGGGATAGTGAGGTCGTAGGAGAACTGGAAGCCTACCAGCGTGGAGGCCCACCAATCCAGCCACGAGGAAACGTTCACCAGGTCCTTGGCTATCTCCTCCATCATGGCAGCTTCTGAAGGGGAGAAACAGATCGGGGCAGTAGTAGCCCTCTCTTCAGCTGCTCCTTGTCCCAGGATGGCGATTGCTGGCTCCACAGTACAGGGACCTGCGCGATGCCCTTCAGGAAGGTAAAACTGGCTCTGGGATTTTAGGCCTTGAAGAAACTTGGAGGAGCTCTGGGTCTTGGGGGCTTCTGCATGGTTGGCCACGATCTTGTCCACGTGAGCCCTACCCAGCCTAACATCCCTAGCCAAAGGCAGGGCTAGCGAGGGTCTCTGCTGCACCGGGGCATCAACCAGCCTGCTGAGGCTCGAGAGCCAGGCTTTGTCGGAGGAGGGCTCAGGTTCATCCAGTCTGTGATGCCTCCTAATGAGTCCTATTACCCTCCTGTAGGCCAAAATTTCTGCTGCTGGGGGGAGGAAACATCTTGGAATGATCCAACTTCAGAGGCTCAGGCCGTAGCACGGGCATCGCCGTCGGGATGGAGGCCTCCGTCCTGGACTTATCCCTGCTTACGGAGGTCCAGGTAGATGCGGGCTTGCTCGTCGAAGGGAGTTGCTTGTCTCGTTCCTGCCGACTCAACGTTGACTTGGAGGTCAGGACGCGGCTGCCAGACCGAAGGGGCGACTCTCTCCGCTGGGTGGATGGAGTTGGAACCTTCGCAGACTTATGCCTGTCCGCTGGGACCTGAAGAGACGACTCCCTCCGTCGATCATATCTGCCGCTGGATACGTACCTCACTGGTGAGCGAGCCCTTGGGAGCCACTTCGAGGGGCCCGGAACTGCTGACATCTCGAGAAGTTTGCTACGAGGGTTGACGACCCATTCTTCCCCCGGGGAGTCACTTCTCCTAAACTTCCTCCTGGGGGATCTAGAGCGCCTACCCACGTGGCGGGATCTGGAGTGGGAGCGAGAACGAGAATGTCTCCTGCGGGACCTCTCACGGCGTCTCCTACAGTCCCTCGGGGCTCCGTCTTCTGAGGAGCAAGAGTAGACTTTGGCCGAGGAGCCCGACGACTTGCATGTTCTCACCGGCGGGCCCGACTCGTGCCGTGTTGTTGATGGGTCCACACGTCGTTCGATGGAAGAAGAGGGCTGTAGGAAGACGGACAGAAATGTAGCTGAAGGCGCTGGAGGGGAGTGTGGGAGTTCCTCAATGGGGGTCCAGGTTTCAAAACATTCCTCCATCCTCAACGGAGACCTGAAGGGCGTCTTCGGCGGCACCCACGCGAGGGAGTCCGACGGCGGCGAGTCTTCCTTCTCGGCAGAACCCTCGGCTGCGGAAGCACCTGAAAAACACACCCACGAGGCAGGAGAAGAGGTAGGCACAGTTTTTCCCCACATAGAATCATCTGAGGAGACGGGCCCTGCTTGCACCAGGGTTCCGTCCCCCGAACACACTCCCGTCCCTCCCTCAGGCCCGTCACTTGCCTGGAATGACGCCACAACACCACTATCCCGTAAATCAGACTCCTGGGGAAGGGCCACAGGCCTCTTCCCCTCAACTAACTTACCTCGTCCCCTACTCTGGGTAGGGGAAGGCGGCAGTGAGGCTCTGTCTGACGATACGCCCAGCGAAGCAAGAGGAGAAGAGACGCTCGGCTTCTTAGGCGATCTCTTTGACGCTTTCTACTTTTTGGTGCCGTAACGCACCCACTGCACCTCGTTCCAGGACTCGCACTCCGGACACGTGGCTGTAGGGGAACACACACTGCCCCTACACGAAGAACACAAGGAGTGCGGGTCAATTTCAGGTTTCGACAGGAAAGCACCACACGATTTACCGGCCATAGGCCCAAGACAACGGCGGGGATGCTCCATTACGCACTAGTAAGGCACCGCGAGACACAGGAACACAAAGGGAAAGGATAAGGGGGAGCACAAAGGTACCACGTGGGAACCGCGTGAGACAAAGTGTTGCACTGGATAAGGAAAGCGTCGTGATGTTATCGCGACGCGACCAGAGAACTTACTGGGGATCGAGACCTGAGCAAGCATGCTCTCTGACCCAGGGTCACTTCAGGACACGTATCACATCACCTGAGGTTACCCCTCATAGAAAACGGGAGTAGGGTAAACTACACAAAACTCTGGTCGGTTGGGAGGAGATCCCAGATACTCCTAAGAAAGTAGTTCGAGGTAAGTACTCAGTGTTGGAACAATCATAATTTAGGTTTCAAAAGCATTTATGAATCTACTCCACTTTCAATCTTCGGTTGGGAAAAACAAATCCACTGGTTTTGCACACATGCCATCAGGTACGTATGATGCCTTGTTAGTGAGAATTTTATTTATCCTTCTCTGGGTAAAGTCTAATTAATAAACCCTTGGTTCTGGAACAAGAAAATTTGGCATATATATAATTAATAGGTTTGTAAGAAAATAATTATAAAAACATGGAATATTTATATATTGGCTGAAAAACAAAAGCCAAAGAAAATTTGCATTTATTGCGAGCCTAATTTTAAAGACTTAAATCTGTGAAATATATCAAATCCCTCTTTCTCTTTACAAAGGAGCCCTTTTTTAAATGCTTTAAATCTGTGAAATATATTAATTCCCTCTTTCTCTTTACAAAGTTTGCAGTGCAAAGATATTAGCAAAATAAAATAAAATATTAATATTCATCCATATAATTTTTAAAGAAAACTAACAAAAGCAATGGGGGCTGTTTATTCATATCAAAATGAAGGCGCAAAAGGTGATATACCTTATCAAGGTTTGGCTATTGTAGAATTGATACTATCAGTAAAAATAATAGTAACAATTTGCCTTTAGTTCAACTAATTTATATACTTTACTTTAATCAAAAGCATAAATAATTAATTTTCTCTGTACCAATGAACTAGAAAGAAAATAAACTTTCCGTTACAAGTTTAAATTTTTACTTCATTAACTACAAGGCCTAGTGTTACTACTCTTTTCACTGATAGTACATTTACAAAGGACTATAAAGTTTGAAACTAATACATTCCATAAATATAAAAGATAAATCAAGGAAAAACACAAAAATTGATGTTAGAAGGGGATCACATGCTTGAAAGACCTTGTGAAGTTCAAAAAGAAATACCCTATAGCAGACACAACCTATTATGTACTTAAATTTAACATTTGGTTTCAATAATATTCTTTTCAGAAAATTATCTAGACTATGACAATTGTGGAACTTTACTGATATCTTTCACACTTAAAAAGGATGTTTAAATCTTGTTTGTTACTACATTTCCAAAATTCAAGTTCGATACCATGCATTATTTACAATCGTTTACTAAAGTTTTTGGTGCATGGAAGACTTTTCAATTACCACTGCATGATTAGATCAGCCTTCATTGTTATCTAGTGTAGTTTTGTTAAGAAATGGAGTTCAGTAAAAATGGGTCATTAAATTAAATAGTTCATAAAGCTAAACCCTGAAAAAATTCACATGTAAAGCTAGTAACCATATAGATTTGCCTCTCATACAGATGATAAAAATTCGTCAGAGCAGCATCTCTTGCAGGTCGTGACTTTTTACATTCTTTAGTCAGAAATGTATGATACATAACTTCATTTATAGAAAAACTAGGTAATCCACTAGATTTTAATTATAAAAAGAATCCTGAGTACAGTATAATGTATTATTTAATATGAAATGACTTAAATGTTTGATGGACTGCCTTCTAGGCAAGGCTTTTGAAATGCTGATATTATTACTGTAAGTTCACTTTCCCGAGAAATCTTTTGATGATAAAACAATTATTGATGCAGGTAAAATATTACAAACTGAAAAAAAATCCCCATAAGCAAAAGTAAGCACACACAATATCTTAAAGGTGTAAAAGCATTTACCAGCAAAACTATTTCACCTCAAATAATAATAAACTGGCTTTCATAAGCAACACAGTGCCTTAAAACTCCTTTACTGCTTAAATTACATTTGATGCCCAAATAATAATGACATCCAAAACAAAATTAAAGTGATTAAAAATATTTCAAACATTTGTTAAAATAATTAGGATGAGAATATTAGTCACTTGTAATTACAAAAACAAATTTACATTATATACAAACCACTATGTTTCTTACATTGCAGGAAAGGAGTTTAAATTATTTAAATAAAACTAAAGAGAGAATCTCAGTATTGATTAAATGCACTCTCCAACTAATTTTTGAAATAAACTTTAAAACAAAAAAAATAATTCCAATATATTTTCCAAAACTCATCCGTACAGTATAGGTCCTAAATTATGATCCCCAACTTCCCACATACAGTATATATTCAAAACAAAATTATCATATTTAACCCACTCAATGTTGTTCCCATTATATATTAATCAAATGAATTAATAATATATAATTTTGCTTTCCATTTTCAATATACACTTAAAAATTAATGCTCCAAGTTTTCACTAAAGCATCATGCCCAACGGAAATCAGTGTTTCTTCATCCAACCACATTAAACCTGTCACCTGTGACTGCGGATGTGAATCTGAAAGAGTTAATACTTTTTAGTGATAAAATCAATATTAAATATATAAGATAAATATTTCACAAGAAGTTTTCCTTACAAGCTATGACCATTTTAAAAGTATTTTCAATCTCCTTCCTGGAATAGCAATACAAACCACAGGGCATAAGGAGAAATAAGATTTTGGGACATATATATATCAGTCTTAGTTAATTTTGTTTAAACACTAATGATGTTCTATGCAATTTTAATATGCCATAAAATTTCAACTAATGTAATTCACCCTCCTTCCAAGACAAGAGGCAAGTGCAACTCTTTTCCCTTTAATTGTGATACATAAAATACATTATTGGGAAATAGTAATTAATCTAAAATAACTACATTGCATAGTTGTGTATTTTCAAGACCTGTACATTATTAAGTAGAAAATGAGCTTGACATTTATTCCTGACACGAAAACTAAAGTTGGCTCATTGATGCTGGATAAAAGGCTATTTGATATAAATAAGTGTAGCATGTAACTAGCATTCTAGAATCGTCTGACCATGGCAAAAATTAATTTACAGAAACACATAATGCAACTTATAGAAATGGTTCACAATTGACCTTCAGTAACTGCTCTTTTACCAAGTAACACTAATTTACTTCCCTTATTTTAAAAACCTAACTACCTTAGTAGCTTTTTTTTATTATCACCATTATTACTATGTCTATTATTAAAATTATCATGCAAAATTAAATTGGAAAGAACTAGTAGCCTGATATTCTATATGATTTCTTTCTTATGGGATAATATAAGTAAACCCCTATTATTGGAAAGAGAAAAAGATCATAATTTCCATAGCCTCACAGTTTAGATTCTTGAAGAGTGTATTAGTAAATATTAGATACCATGTCAATCAAAAACAGGCAATTCCATATCACTCCAAACCAAGAAAACTATTGTTAAGAATTTTAGCCCAACACTGGGGCAGGCCTACAGGCCAAAATATTGTTAAGAACAAGACATTCATATCACCAAGAAAAATGCTTTATATCAAGGACAAACCAAAAAAACTATTACCCAATAAATTGTTATAACTATTCTCAATGGCGTATAGAACAAAAACAACATTCTCGACAAGAAAGCACCCAACATTTAGCAATATCATGTTACAAAATATAATTACCTTGAACTCTTAGTCAAACCCACACTGCTTATGTTTATAATCATAAACTTCATAAAATGCTATTAATGTACCATCAAACAAAAACTACTACTTGTTATAATCAATGTAAGGAAAAGGAAACAATATACACCACATACAAAACCTCCATCCTAAAAAGATGGAAACAAGGGTATAAATAACCTTACATCATTAACCTAGACCTTGCCAATGCCTAAAACTCGACATCCCACATTTTAACTATTCCGTCATGACCAGTCGAAACTACTCGCTTGTCGTTGAGCCACACTAACCCTGTAACCTGGGCTTGTGGGTGTGAATCTGTTGACAAGTCAAAGTATCATCAATCACTGTGTCAAACAAATATTTAGGATTAGCTTTCTTTTCTTTTCTTTTTTTGAAGGAGAATTGACTGCTATTGTCATCATATAATATTACATAAATGAAAAAAGGAAAAATATATTAGACTGTAACAAATAAAATTAATATAGTAGGGATTTAAAAAGTAGAAATTATGCACCTGGAAAAAAAAGAAATTATACAATTTACAGTAAAAATCTTGCCATAATAATGGTATAGAACCATATCTTACTTTAATCTTTGAGATATACTTGAAAATTTTTCTGAAGTATGTGGGGTAATTACTCTTTATGAACATAGCACAATATCAAACTTATCAGAATTTCATTTGATAAAAGATTACTGAAACAGTACTGCATTAGTCGCTCATTCATGCAAAATTACATTATTAATCCCAGAGCCTCAAAGGGGTAATAATGATGGGGGGGGGGGAAACAGGTCAGATAGCCCGAAGTGCATTACAGACCACCTTCCCTGTCTACAGATTCTCCAACTATGGATTTGACAAAAATTTCAAAGCCCCTCTCCCATCTATCCATCTGCTTGTTTGCTCAACATGTAATAAAGCTGTTGGCTTGATTCATGAGCATATCAATTTATCTTTTGGGCCCGATACTATTCTCAGTCTTTTGCTATCTTTTATCAAAAGTGTCTGAGCATTATTTGCTATGCATACCCAGGGAAGTTTACCATGTAAAGGTGTACTACTGTGAAAATATAGTCACTAAATGTGTTTCAAGAGGAGTGACTGAGCGTTGACAAAAGGCCTCAACAGGTGTCCTTAGCATAGCATGTGGAGCGTTTTTGCTGAAGTTGGCCATAAGTATGGAAGGATGTATTTAATTCAGGAGGAAGGAGATAAGATCATGCATTGCCACATCTCCTTCCACTGCTGAAATAAGTGCAAAGGGGAAGTGACAAGTTTTAGTGAAAACAAAGGCAGTGATGAATTTTTGGATGATACCAATTATCTCTTTCGTGTTATAGCAGGCCTAGAGTTTTCATGAAGATTATTCCAGCAGAATGTGTTTAGGCCCTGGTTAATAAATAAAGCCACTTAAAGTAAGCGATGGGTCAGATTTATTTGAGAAGTAATATTTAAAATACAGTATTGCATAATTATAGGAAAAGCATCATCAGGGGACAAAGAGGCAGCAGGCACATATCCAAATAAATTGAAAAGATAATTAAACAAGGAAAATACAATACCAGGTAAGTTTCTTTAACTATGACAAGATTTTTTTCCTTAAAAAAAAAAATCCCAGGAAGACCAATATCCACAAAAGTACCAAACAGGCACTTGTGTTCAAGATTTGGAAGGATCAGCTATCTTTGATTCTCTCTACCAATAAGGTATGACTCACAACTTTATAACTCTACAATTATGTATTGGCGAGACATTATAAATGTTTTTTACATCAACTTTTCATTTATCAAGTTAGATGTTTAACACTGAATCCAACAAGATCTACATTTAGGGATTTTTACTTTCTTTACCTCGATATGATGTATTTTACATCTAATAATTTATTTTCTTTTATTATCTTTAGATATAAAATTTGTACAAAATATGTAAAACTGTATATCAATGGAAAAGATATTCATTCAGCTATGCAACAAAAAATTAATTCTTAACCCTGATAGTTTTTGTGCAGAGTTAAGTAAAAATGTCTCAAAAATTGGTATTTTCATAATAAAATTTTCATTTCAAAAGGGTCTGATACTGGAGCGATAAATTTATTCCTACGGGAGTAGCATTGAAAGGGCTATCAAACATGTCTAATTGCACAGTGCAATTCTATGAAAGAAAAAGTATCCTAATTATTCTATACAGTGCAGCATGTATGTTTTGTAACAATAAACAGTACAGTACTTTAAAGAGTATTAGTATAAGAATGAATTGAGAGCATGGATATAAAATATGGCAAAATAAATATTTAGCGCTCAAACAATATCACACGTAGGTGCAATTATTTATGTTTTCACATCAAAATGTAAAATAAAAAAATGTCAATTCATAATGTAAATACTCACTCTTTATGATAATATGCTTTGAGGGTTGGCTGATGCTCCAGATAATTATCATTGTATCAAGGGAACCACTGGCTACTAAACGACTATTGGGACTCCATGCAACACAGTTGACTCTTGCATTATGGAATCCCCATTCAATTTTGTTAACTAATTCATATCCTGGAAGCGAGTACACAATCACCTGGAAATTAATAAGAAATTTAATTTCTAAAACAAATTAACTCAAGGAATTACTGTACCAAATTTTACTTATCGTGTCATTGCTAATTACCACGTAACAAAGAGGACAGGACAGTAGAAAAAGATAGAATGAAATTCCCAACCTCCCCATAAGGCTCCGTAATTTGGCTCAAGTCTAACTTCACTAAAGGGGCTAACTGGAGAGGAGGGGGGGGGTTGTTTGTTCAAGCCACAAAGCATTGCTCCACCTATGATAATTAACGATAGATAATGAAGGCACTGTCGAGCATGGTATACAAACAAAACTGACTAGCAACCATTAATTCTGTTCACAAATAACAGTAAGTCCAAAGTTGATTATAAATACAGTATAGAGTACAGTAAATATTTTTTGCCAAGTATTTAATTACTGTATTTCTAGTGAGAGTGGGGGTGAGACAAGGATGTGTGATGTCGTCATGGTTGTTCTATTTCTTTGTTGATGGAGTGGTGAAAAGGGTGAATGCTCGAGTGTTTGGTCGAGGGTTGAAACTGATAGACGTGAGTGATCATGAATGAGAGGTAAATCAGTCGTTGATTGCGGATGATACTGAACTGGTTGCAGACTCTGAAGAGAAGCTTGGTCGATTAGTGACAGAGTTTTGAAGGGTATGTGAGAGAAGGAAGTTGAGATTTAATGTGGGTAAGAGTAAGGTTATGAGATACATGAGAAGAGAGGGTGGTGCCAGGTTGGTATGAGATGCACGAGAAGGAAGGGTGGTGCCAGGTTGAATGTCATGTTGAATGGAGAGTTACTTGAAGTAGATTAAAGTACTTGGGGTCTGTTGTTGCAGCAATTCAACAAAACTCATCTTTAGAAACTAGAGGTCACAAAAATTCTAAAGAAGAATGTGATAGGGAAGGTATTAAATTTATTTTAAGGACTTCACCACAGGTTGTTCCTAGTACCCAAAGGTTCGCCAGTTTTGGATTAAGCAGGTATACAGTACAGTTCTTAGCAAATTTTCCATCAAAATTCATTGAATCAATGAAATTCCTCTGTTTAAGTCTTGGGACAGTTTCTAAAGTATTCTTCAGGATGATGGATCCCATCTCAAAATGGTGGAGGTTTCTGGGCATCATGAGTTCTCTCATAACTGGATGGTTGGATAATTTTGAAAGAATCTTTTAAAAAGATTGATTCAACAACTATGGTTACTTAGGTTATTGAAAAGGTTAGGCATCTTGGTAAAATATGGAAACAACTCTCCTTAAAGAGATAATGCCTAAAAGATTATATCTTGGGGATAACAACAGCAAGAGTTTCTTTTCAGGTTTTTCTAAGCATTGTTGGTTTGGATGAGGATAAGGTTATTGTGGACCATGGCATTTCATGTTCATTTCGATGGGTCACTTACAGATGAGGAAATTTCAGTTTTATATTCAACATTGGAACTAAATGTCTGATCTGGACAGAATTTGTGTTCCAGTGATACAGAACCAATTCCACCTAGTGAAATGGTGGGATCTTCATGATCAAGGTATATTGAGGAAGTGAGATTTCTCAATGTATCTTTTTGAGGCTGCTTTCTAAGATTCTTAACTTACCTTACGATTAGAATCACATGCCACAAGATATCGGGTATCTGGAGAATAAGCAACATCAGTCACAGCACCGAGATGTTGTAGTGTAGTTTTCTGAAAAATATAGAATATGTTTCATTGTACAGTATTTATGAAATATGCGAAAAGTATTGAAAGAAAAAATTTTAGAGTTTTGCCTTGAAATAATACACGACTGTTTTCTAATTATCAAACTTTTGTTGATAGATGTACAGTACATGTAATCATAAGTCAATTCTTTACTAAGAAATAATACCAGAGACATAATACTGAAAAATTAGTAGTGCAAGGTGCAACACTCAATTCATCTTCATATAATCTACAACAATTCACTATTGACTTCTTACAAGCATAACAATGAAAAACTAAATTTTAAAAATGAAGCAATTTTCAATTGTTAAACAATTCAACAAGACCAATAAAGCTACTCCCAGACTCTCAAGGATGGCTCCCGAGATTTTCTTTTCTTCTGAAGGGTGGGGCAAAAATATAAAAAAGTAATTTAAGTTGGACAAATGAATTTAGAAAAATACAAATGGAAGGGATTAAAATAAAATCAAAATCAGTAATGAATCCGAGGATAAATGAATATAATGTAAAGAAATTCAAATAGGTAAATATGGAAGGGATTAAAATAAAATGGAATTCAGTAATGAATCCGAGGATAAATTAATGTAATGTGAAGAACTTTAAATAAGTAAATATGAAAGGAATTAAAATGAAATGGAATTCACTAATGAATCTGATGATAAATGAATATAATGTAAATAACTGTAAGCACAGCTTATATTATGCTGAGTAATGTAAATGGTAGCCAGAACCTTGCTGTCTAAGAGTAAAGTGCTGATGTTAGAGTCAACTCAACTATTATAATGAGGTTTCATTTTACTTTGGGGGAAACATAATTTTGTTATTTATATTAGGGGAAACTTAATTTTGTTTTTGTTTTTATCCCAATAACTAAGTAATTATAAAAGTTTACATCTCAACTTACCTCAGTCAAAGTGTTATCTTTCAGGGTGAAAATATGGATAAGATTGTCAGCACCTCCCACTGCAATTTCATCATTGCCCATTCCACAGGCAGCAATGCACAATCCATCCCAACTGATTGGGAAGCTGCCTACTTTCTTGTCATCCCGAATGATACATATCTAGAGACAAAAAATCAGTATACAGTTTTTTTTTTGTAACTAGATGGATTATAGACAACAATAACCATGTTTCCTATCAATATGAGAAATATTAATTTTTGTGCTCAAGTACTGTATTAAATGAAAATTTCTTGCATTAAAAGTTTTGCTTAACACTTTTCAGTCATGGAAATTATGAAAAAAAATCCTGATATTGGATACGGGGAACAGTTGTTTCGTTGATGTTAAGATGATTGGTTATATCTATAATTTTATAGAGGATCTGGTGAAATAAGCTAAACTAGTTACAGTTATCCAGTAGCTGTTGGGTAGCTCTTGTCATTATGACAAACGACTTGCTTGTGAGAGTGCCACCGTGAGACTGCCAGTTGATGTCGGGTTAGACCCTACCCACAACTACACCTCCGATACATTTTTTTTACGTTAAATACATAACTATGGTGGCTACAAAGTTAAGACTCAAAGTATTTTTCTTTTTATCATAAAGATTATTGGGGTTAATTTTTACATAGTGATCTAGCTGATATATCGATAAAAAATATAGGATAAATTCTTTAAAATCATGCTTAATGAACTGTATCTTTTATTGAGCAAAGTTTCAAAATGCTTCGTCCCAGGAACTAAAGTCTCATTACAAATGTGAAGAATGTGAGAGTTGCCAATAAGGGACTTTTGAACGAAATCATTGAATACAAGTATCACCAGTTTTGCTGTATACTGTACATAACAAACCATAAGATTTTAACAAAATGAAACCAAATTTGATTCAAGAAAGAATGCAGTCTAGAGGCCCTAAGGTGAGTAAATTCTTACTTTGAAGGATATTGCAAATATGACTTCCAGGTGAGGGTCATTGAAATAATAATATATTACCTCTTTAGTTGTAACAGCAATGATTCCACCTTCAACAGATGCAATCTGTTTAGGTTGAGATCCTAGGGATATAGATGTGCCAGTGTATGCATGTTCAACTGGATCTACAAGAAAAAAACCTAGTTAGTATTTGCAAAGGACAGTGTCAACAATGTACAAGCCTACAATACCCCATAGTAAAAAAAAAAAAAAGTTACTTACAAAATATTATTAAACCAATCTTACAAGAAGAAAATTATAAGACAATCTAATTTTAAAATCCTTTTCTATTATTTCTTCAGCTATGAAGGTTATTTTCCCCATAAAATAAATTTTCCTGTTGATAGATGACAATACTAGCAGAAAGCTTGCTAGTGCATCAGATAGATTATAGAAAAAGCAATTTTTCCTAATTTTCAGTACACACAATAAGAAGCCTTGCTCTTACCTATTGCCTTTATAGTGTCGTCAATTCCAGCTGTATAGATTAAATTGTCTTTCATAATGAGTCCACTAACATGATTACCATGTCCCTTCCCTCCAACTCTTTCATTTTCACCTGAAAATAAGATCATAAATTAAGTTATTACCACCTCATTAAATAGAATGTAAATAAAATTCTCCTTCCTTTTACAACACAATGAAAATAAAGTGACCTTGAAAGCATTTTGGGGAACAAATTTCTGACTTTCTGAAAGCATTCTGAAGAACAAATTTCTGTTTTAATTTCTCCCAATCAGAATATCATCATAAATGTCCCTTTCAAGGCCAACTCCTATGCAAATCATAAATACCTTTCACTCATCATAGATAAAATATTTAATTATTTATACCTCTCAGTAGGAGATAATTAAAGATTAAAGATAAAATCCTATACAGGTGACAATGACATAGGGTAACAAGTGTAATGTAGATGGGAAGGAGTACTTGGCCACCCAGCCCCCTTTATTAATTTTAATTGATTTATCTTTCAATGAATATTTGGATGAATTTGGCATCAATAGGTATTTTGATAAAAAAATGAAAAAAAAAAAAAAAAGATAAAACAATTACCAATTGTACAAGTATGTGTAAATTTACAGTTTTTACCATGTACTTCATACCAAAAATAATTTGAACTTGTAAATAAAATGCTATCCAGTACAATACTGTAGTTTGTCTTATACTACAGTATTACATTATAGGCATACAATGCTTAGATGCGGACATTAAAACATTTTACAGATTTATGCATTTAATATTTTTACTATAAACACCATAATTCACTAATTCAAATTGAAGAATCACAGAGAAGAGAGAAATGGGAGTAAATGTAGTTATTTACACTTCCTGAGTGAGAAAATTTTGTCATAGTGGTAACTAACACACGCTCAAACACACACTACTGATCCCAAAGCCATCATTCCCTCCTAAAGGATGAGAGCAACCTCTTCAAGTACCAAGGAACTTTTAACAAAAGGCTTCCTCAAACAATGATCATCTTTGTCTTCTCAAGGAAGAAATGCTTGACGAGGGAATGGAGAAGGGAGATGAGATTAGTAGAGGAAGGAGGAGGGTGAACTCTCCTTATGCCTACTCTTGCTAATCATACATCCTTGCTGTTACAAGAGTCATGGTCTGGGCATATGATAATGACTTCTCCCTCTGAGGAGGAAGCTACAAGAGGTTTCATCACCGCAACACAAGCCACTACACCGAGGAGATTTTGTTACATGGAGAGCACTGGGAACTCTCACCGACAATGCAACACTTGGATCGCCATCCAGGGAACACTGTCTGTGCCAAGTGAGCATGCTAGACATAAATTTTCACAACCAGGCAAGCTGGTATGGGTGACAATCGGTTGACATCTAGTAATTCTTCCCGAGGCAAATAAAATAAACAAAGCGAGGTGAGTTTTTCTCCGAGTTTATCATCTTCCTGATCAGATGAGCAAGAACACTAAAAAGATGGGGCTACTAACAATCACCCATTCACAAAGACCCATATAAAAGTTTGTACCCTCACAGGACCAAAATTAACTTCACTACATGCTCACCTTTTGGTTTACCTCTGTTTAAGTGCTCACCGCAAACAGGAAATAAAAACCAACACTTATCACAAACAAATATTTAAGACAGATTCAAAAGTCAAGAGAGCAGTGTGAAGGTACGTCTATACCCACAGCAGGCTAAGACAAAAGTTGCTGTTCTGTGACAGGCCGGTGGGCAACGGTTTCCTCCATGCACCACCTATTGTCAACCAATTACATTGCTAATGATTCAATGGCTGTTTCAGCACCATTGAACACATCCCTATCTTAGGATGAAAGGTTTGTATATGCATATGAACAAATGAAAAACTAGTCAATTATCTAGTTGCAAGATCTTCACATACCACACCTCTATTGAAAAACTTAGCCCAATCCTCTTGCTTTCTCAGTTATGAATTGTTACAAGGTGAAGAAGATTCATTATCCATTACCTGTCTTTACATCCCAGACTGTAACTGTTCCATCAACAGCTGCTGTATAAAGGGAACTAAGATCTGCCGTGAGTGCCACTCTTGTGATTGGCTTGCTGTGACCCTAAAGAAAAAAAAAAAATTTCATCAGTAATACCAATATATCTTAAAATTCTACAATCAATTCTTCTACTGACAAAAAAAAATGGCACCACCAAAAATATTTTCATGATGTAAAGTTTTTTTCCACCTAAAGTATGGAAATCATTATATCCTGACTATATTAAACCATTATTGTCAGCAGAAACCCATTAACTCCTCGCTACAATTACATTGTTTGGCATCAAAATATGCCCTGCGATACACATAAAAATAAACCATATGGAAGTTAAAATCATTCATATATCGTAAAAATTAGTACAGCACATGGTTGCATATCACACAGTTCACACTCGGGAAAATTTCACTAAATAATCTCCCCTCCATGATAGTAGCTCCTCCTCCTTTCTTCAGCAAACCAACAAAGTCTTTGGGATTCTAGCCTGTATTCCCAATTGTGTAGAGATATTTTAGTCTGTTTTTATGTTACCGTATAGAATCACTCCACTCTCCCTAGCCAATGGTAACATTCCCTACCTGAGGCATTACTCAAACCATACCCCCTCCACGACACCCTTAGCTTAGAGATGTAGGGATCCTCACATCTCACCCCACCATCAACCGAAATACTCACGATTCTAGTCCTTATTCATGATTATGTAAGGTCTATTTTAGCATATTTATATGTTGGCATACATGTTAAAATCCCACAAAGTACTACATAGCGTTCTTCAAGCATCATCGGTTCTCGCTTCTAACTCCCACGAGGCCCACCCACGTCACCTATATGTTTTACCAGTAATTCAAGTTGACACACGGGATTTGTCTTTTGCTTTTTTGTCAACTATCATTTCTACACAATAACATGTTCATGTCTTATATATTTCGTATTAGTATTGTTCATTGTTTTCATGAGTAAACGTTAACCTACTGTCATTATTTCCATTTACTGATATTCTACGCAAGCCTGTGAAATACCCAAAACAAGAATTCCCCAATTCATAGTGACAGTCACACATAAGGTGGAATGAAAGAGAACAAACGACTTATGTCTAATGAACTAATTTTATATCAAGTCTCTCTTGCAGAAATACAGTATGTTTCTTATGTCATCAGTTTTTTTTATCGTATGCCTCATAATTATACATTACCGTATACTTCTTGTGTCAAATGGATATTTTCATTACATTTCTGTATAACGTAAAGTCCATTATTACTGATGAGTAGTTTAATATCTTTCAGTGGCTATTGTGGAATTATTACGTGAAGATCTATAGGTTGCTGACCATGCATGCTCCTGAGTTAAGAAACCAATACACAAATCTAGACACGATTTTCATTCGCTAGAAGGCGACTGAATCGTCATGCTATAATTCTAATACCTGAACATTTCAGTGAGGCCTTCAATATCCCAGAAACTTTTAAAAAGTTTGAAAAAAATTAGGTAAATGTACTGTAGTTCAAAAAGCATGTTATATAATTCTATCCACTCCCAACAACTTGGAAAAACATATAAATATGAATTCAGTTATCATATACAAAAAGTGCAACTGCATTACTAGTGCCTTCAATACTTTATATGCAAGTAAGATGGAAATTTATTATTTACTTTCACTCATTCTTCGGTTACAAATTTCCTTGTCAACTTACCTTTATTATTTTCTTTGGTTTACTGGGATTTGATGGGTCAAGGTAGGTAATGAAACCAGAGAGCCCAACAGAGATAAGATTATCTCCAGACCAAATGCAAGAAACCTGTTGATCTTCTACATCTGTACCCATTTGGAATTCTGTGGCCTCCCCAGATTCAACATCCCAAATCTTGCAGGATTTATCACCACTGGCAGATAACAGCTTTTTACTATCTGGACTCCAAGAAACCTATTAAAAAAAAAAAATTCATATACATCAATATCAAATTGTTACTCTACTCCCAAGCATCAAGCCATTATACTAGAAACATGTAATCTATACAATTTAGGTACCATTGCTACAAGTACTTTATCAGAGAAAAACTTGTAACCAAAACTAAACTACAGGTTAATTTAAATCTAAAAATGATATTTTAATTATAAAATAAATTTTTGAATATACTTACCCGGTGAATATATAATAGCTGCAACTCTGCGGCTCGACAGAAAACACACTCAAAAAACTCGCGAGCGATCGCTATGAAGGTTGCGGGTGTGCCCACCAGCGCCAACTGTCGGCCAGATACCACTCTTGTATGTAAACAAAACCTTCAATTCTTCTCGTCCCGCTGTGTCTCTATTGGGGAGGAAGGGAGGGTCATTTAATTTATATATTCACCGGGTAAGTATATTCAAAAATTTATTTTATAATTAAAATATCATTTTTAAATATTTAACTTAGCCGGTGAATATATAATAGCTGATTCACACCCAAGGAGGTGGGTAGAGACCAGAGTTAATTATGTTTACAGCGTATAAGCTAAAAGTTTTTTCATTTTGACAGTTATCAATATAACAAAACCAAAATAAATAGGTACCTGGTAAGGAAGTTGACTTAGACGATTACTCTGCCTTGTAAGTCTGTCTTCCTCACGGAGCCCAGCGATCCTCTTAGGATGCTGACAGACTCCCAGGAGCTGAAGTATCAAGGGCTGCAACCCATACAACAGGACCTCATCAAACCCCTAATCTGGGCGCTCTCAAGAAATGATTTTGACCACCCGCCAAATCAATCAGGATGCGAAAGGCTTCTTAGCCTTCCGAACAACCCATAAAACAATATTAAAAACATTTCAAGACACAGATTAAAAGGATATTGGAATTAGGGAAGTGTAGTGGTAGAACCCTCACCCACTACTGCACTCGCTGCAACGAATGGACCCAGTGTGTAGCAGTCCTCGTAATGAGTCTGGACATCTTTTAAGTAAAATGACGCGAACACTGACTTGTTTCTCCAAAAAGTCGCGTCCATAATACTTTGCAGAGATTTATTTTGCTTGAAGGCCACGGAGGTTGCTATATCTCTAACTTCGTGCGTCTTAACCTTAAGCAAACATCGGTCTTTCTCATTCAAGTGAGAATGAGCTTCTCGTATTAAAAAAATCTGATAAAATATGACAAAGAATTCTTTGACATAGGCAATGAAGGTTTCTTAACTGAGCACCATAATGCCTCAGATTTCCCTCGTAATGACTTAGTACGAGCTAAATTGAACTTAAGAGCTCTAACAGGACATAATACTCTTTCCAGTTCGTTGCCTACGATCTCTGATAAGCAAGGAATATCAAAAGATTTAGGCCAAGGACGAGAAGGCAGTTCATTTTTGGCCAGGAAACCAAGTTGAAGTGAACAAGTGGCTTTTTTCTGTAGAAAAGCCAATGTTCTTACTGAAGGCATGAAGTTCACTGACCCTTTTAGCCGAAGCCAAGCACACTAGGAAAAGTGTCTTGAGGGTGAGATCCTTCAGGGAGGCTGAATGTAATGGCTCAAACCTGTCTGACATGAGGAACCTTAGGACCACGTCTAAGTTCCATCCAGGAGTTGCCAAACGACGTTCCTTAGAGGTCTCGAAAGACTTAAGGAGAACTTGGAGATCTTTATTGTTGGAAAGATCTAAGCCTCTATGTCGAAAGACCGAAGCCAACATGCTCCTGTAGCCCTTAATCGTGGGAGCTGAAAGGGAGCGAACCTTTCTCAGATGTAAAAGAAAATCTGCGATTTGGGCTACAGAGGTACTGGACGAGGACACAGATGCTGACTTGCACCAGTCTCGAAAGACTTCCCACTTCGACTGGTATACTCTAATAGTAGAAGCTCTCCTAGCTCTTGCAATTGCACTGACTGCCTCCTTCGAAAAACCTCTAGCTCTTGAGAGTCTTTCGATAGTGTGAAGGAAGTCAGACGAAGAGCGGGGAGGCTTTGATGGACATTCTTTACGTGGGGCTGACGTAACAGATCTACCCTTAGAGGAAGACTTCTTGGAAAGTCTACCAGCCATTGAAGTACCTCGGTGAACCACTCTCTCGCGGGCCAGAGGGTAGCAACCAACGTCAACCTTGTCCCTCCGTGAGAGGCGAACTTCTGCAGTACCTTGTTGACTATCTTGAATGGTGGGAATGAATATAAGTCCATAAAAGACCAATCCAGTAGAAACGCGTCTATGTAGATTGCTTCTGTATCTAGGACTGGAGAGCAAAAGATTGGTAACCTTTTGGTCAACGAGGAGGCAAAGAGGTCTATGGTTGGTTGACCCCAAGAAGCCCAAAGACTCTTGCCCACGTCCTTGTGGAGGGTCCATTCCGTGGGTATCACCTGACCCCTCCGACTGAGACAGTCTGCCAAGACGTTCAAGTCCCCCTGGATGAATCTCGTCAACAGGGAGATGCCTCGAATTCTAGACCATAAGAGAAGGTCCCTTGCGATCTCGAGCAGCGTGAAGGAGTGTGTGCCTCCTTGCTTGGAGATGTACGCCAAAGTTGTGGTGTTGTCTGAGTTGACCTCTACCACTTAGTTTCGAAGACGCTTTCTAATATCATCAAGGCCAAGTGGACTGCTAATAGCTCCTTGCCGTTGATGTGCATGCTCTTCTGACTTGAGGTCCACAGACCCGAGCATTCCCGACCGTCCAGGGTCGCACCCCAACCCAAACCCGACGTGTCTGAGGACAACACGTGGTTTGGGTTCTTGACTGCTAGGGATAGTCCCTCTCTCAGACTGATATTGCTGTCCCACCATTTCAGGCATGCCTTTATTGGTTCGGAGACTGGGAATGATACCGTCTCTAATGTCTTGTTCTAGTTCCAGTGAGAGGCTAGATGGAACCGGAGAGGCAGAAGGGGTAGTCTCCCTAGTGAGACAAACTGCTCCAGGGATGAGAGAGTCCCTACGAGACTGTTCCAACTCCTGACTGAATAAACGTTTTCTTTTCAGCATTAGTTGGACTTCGAGCAGGGCTTGACTGCGAATCTCCATCCCCAAAAATAGAATAATCTGGGATGGGATCAGTTGGGACTTTTAGGTTGACCACAAGTCCCAACTCCCTGGCCAGACTCAACGTCCAATGTAGATCCTGCAGACAGCGAAGGCTGGATGATGCTCTGAGAAGCCAGTCGTCCAAGTACATGGAGGCTCGGATCCCCGATAGATGGAGGGATTTTGCCACATTCCTCATGAGCCTCGTAAACACGAGAGGCGCAGGACTGAGGCCAAAGCACAGGGCTCGAAACTGGTACCCCACATTCCTGTAAACAAACCTCAGAAACGGTTGGGAATCCGGGTGTATAGGAATGTGGAAGTATGCCTCCTGAATGTCGAGAGAGACCATCCAGTCGCCTTCCATAAATGCTGTCAAGACAGCCTGGTAGACTTCATCGTGAAGTTTGTCTTGACAATGAACACATTGAGCGCACTTGCCTCTTACGTACTCCTGCAGTGAACATGGCTGCCAAATCATGGAGCCATCCCTGAGGGACTTGTTCCTGCAGAGAACGTGGCTGTCAGATCATAGGAGCCATCCCTGAAAGCCTTGTTTATGCATGACATAATTGTACAGCAAAACTTCAAAGGCTCGAAAGCAGCTGTGAAGTTAACCTGTAAAATCTTGGAGCGTCTCATGGCCAGGCGCCAGGGAGAGTCTATGAGGTTTGAGAAGTCTATCTGGGCAGAGGCAGGAACTCCCAAGCCGAGAACTTCTCTCGTGTCATATCAGACTCTCGCTCTATAAGCCAGTTTAAAAGAAGGGAAAGCAAAGGCTGTATCCCCCAAACTCCTCCTGGTGATAAACCAGTCGCCTAGCAAACGTAAAGCTCTCTAGGAGAGCGAGAGAGCACTAGCTTATAAAACAACGGCTTCGAAGTAGCTAGGCCTAGTGTAAGCTCTGACGTTTAGGCGAACGAGGAGCAGCAGTTACAAAAAGATCCGGACAAAGATCCTTAAAAATCAGCATGATTTATATAAAGTCCATAGAGGGCTAAGCAGCTTTAGGCTCCTCTCCGTCTGACAGAGTCCTCAAGGGAATATCAGTAGGAGGGGGAACAGCAACTTCCTCATCTGAAGGAACCTTGTCCGATAATAGCTGAGTCTCAAGCAAGGGAGAGACCTACCGTGGTGGCAATGCTTTACAAGCAGAGTCCACACGCACTGGTGCATTAGTAGCAGACCAGGACGCAACGTCATGTAACTGCTTGACAGTCTGTGAACTGTCAACAACAACAGGTGCGAGAGACCAGGACGCAACGTCATGTAACTGCTTGACAGTCTGTGAACTGTCAACAACAACAGGTGCATGAGGACGCACAGCGTCCACTCGAGACTGCTTTGACCGCCTAGACTGAGCAGTCAAAACAACTCTAGAATGCGGATGTTGACGCTCAGCGTCAAAACAAGTCAACTCCGATTGTTAGCGAACGTCCTGAACGTCAACAGGAGCATCAGCAAGTGGCCTAACGTCCAAATGTGGCTGAAAATCCACACGAGACCGCATCGAGTGTGGTTCTAAACAACCTGACTGACGTGACTTAGCTACGCCAACGTCAACAGGACGCACAAAGGAACGTTAGGGTGGCTGAAAGCCAGGATCTCGATGAGATAAACGGCTAGGCTCAACGGACTTATCGGCAGAATAGTCTTCCATAAGGGAGGCAAGCTTATTCTGCATGTCTTGCCGTACAACCCATTTAGGATCAACGGGAATGGTTGCGGTAAGAGACGAGGGTAACGTCTTTTGTTAGGCGGCGAGCAGTCTTCCGATGACTGCATAGGGTCAGAGCTGTCCTAATGGCTACAACCAGGACGCTGGACCTGTCCTGAAAGGACTGACTTTCGCTTAAGGGCCTCGAAACCTTATTTCACGGTTTCTTATGCGAAAAGCCTTCGGATGACGAGGAGAAAATCGTCTCTCTCGCCTTATGGTAGGGGTGATCTTGGTAAGATACACCCGATACCATAGAGGGAACGTCTGTTCGCTGATCAAGGCCTCTCGAACCCATAAGTCGTACGACATTACTTCTCCCCTGGGCTTGGGAGCTTGCAAGAGGTCCCGGACTAGGCGAACGACAGGCACGAACAGACGAACCCTCGGTCGCAACACTGATAACACTTTGCGCAATATCACTTTATCACTACGATTTTCTGTTTTGCACTTATTTCACTGAAATCGAATCTTTTAACAATTCACATCAGGTATGAATAAAACTGATTTCTACCTGAAGCACGCAATTCTACCCTCATCAAAAGGTAGTAATTGCGAAATCAGTCGTATAATGCAAGCTCATTAATACCAGCAAAAAACAGTAAACATATTTTAAGATAAAAAATACAGTGGCTGGGGAAGAGACTAAACACTAGTTCATTCAAAACTACGTTTTCAATCTCTCACCGTACATTGCCTGGGGACGAGAATAAAAAACTAAAAACGTTTTATCCTTTCTCCCCGTACAGAGACTAGGGACGAGAGTAACTCGAGAACAACGTTACCCGCTTGAACGGAACGTTTTCTCTCCTCTCTCTCCCTCCGTCTCTATCTCTCTCTCTCTCTCTTGATTTCGCACCTAAGAGAAGAGCCCACTTACGTTTCGTCAAAAAAAAACATGTTATTTGACCAAAGGAAAAAACTGAAAGGTTTTTCAATTAAAAAGTTCCTTTAAAATAGAATTTAAAACATTTAAGCTTTGAAAGAAGAATGAACAAAACGTCAGAATCGATTTACTCTTTCTGCAAAGTGAAACCGTGATACTCTCTCTCTCTATCGTAACGATAGAGCGCAAACTGCGTAGCATAAATAAACTAAACGTTAGTTCATCTTTGAAACAGTACGAAGACTATTCAAAGAAAATCTTTCATAAAATATCTATTAAAAAATATTCATTTAAAAAGTTTTAAATCATTAGCTCTTTAAAAGCTATTTACGATTGAAAGGGCTCAACGTTGTTTAACTTCGGTTTCCAAGTTAGGACCGCCTACTCTCAGGAAAGGTCGCATATAAACAAATCATTAAAATTTATTTTGATGTTTATTATAAATGGAAAGTTAATCGAAGAGGCCTAATAAAGGCGGTGAGATATAAAATATATAGAGGAAAATCTATAATTAATTTATAACGTGATAAGATAATTGCTAAAAGCCTAAACACACTTCCGTCTAAGGGAAGGGTCGGCCATTTAAAAGTCAAAGAAAGTCCATACTCTCTTTGTCATCAAAAATTAAATCTATCCAAAAACGAGTTCAAGATTTAAGATGAAGATAAAACACCTGCACTGCGAAAGCTCAAACCAAAATGAAGTACTTCACCAAATATGTAGAGAAAACTCCAGGTTCTACAGCGAGTATTGATACGTCTTGTCGTCAACGTCGACAGAGAAGAATTGAAGGTTTTGTTTACATACAAGAGTGGTATCTGGCCGACAGTTGGCGCTGGTGGGCACACCCGCAACCTTCATAGCGATCGCTCGCGAGTTTTTTTTAGTGTGTTTTCTGTCGAGCCGCAGAGTTGCAGCTATTATATATTCACCGGCTAAGTTAAATATTTAAAACATCATTTCTTCAACCAATGCACTTGATTCACTTACATTTACAAGACTAAATTCTAAGAAATGGCTACAAAGTATCTTGTGGCTATAATTAAGGATTTATGAATCAAATTTACATCCTGATATAATTATTTTCAAAGTATTGCAAATAGGTCAGTAAATTACTTTACAATATTTAAAGATTTAAATGACAGTAAAATGCGAGTTATGGCAATAACATTAACTGAAGCCAAGCTTTGCTTTTTAAAAGTTCTTGTTCAAAAGTATAAAATGATTCCTCTCATGACTCTACTGTCATATCTTGAGCCACTGGAAGGCAGATTTAGCCATATCAAAACCATTAACATTGCAAAAATCTAATAGCTTTATGAAATCTTCATTTAAATAATTATCCAAGAACTTTATGAGTGCATGGATCTTTTTAAATAAATTCCTATGCTACTCATACTTGAACTATTACATTAAAATAACCCCAGCCTCTCTATCCTTTGAAAAATATAAAGAAGCTAATCAACCTATCACAAACAAAATATACTTACGGCATAAATTCCACCCTTGTGAGCTGGACTTCCTAGTTCTTTCTTAAGTTCTCCTTCTTTACCGTCATATATGAAGATCTTACCATCAAAACCTCCTGTGGCAAAGTGCTCTCCATCTGGAGAATATCTTACTGTCTGCAGGAATTTAGTATGATCCTATAAGA
Organism: Palaemon carinicauda; assembly: GCF_036898095.1. Classification (NCBI taxonomy): domain Eukaryota; kingdom Metazoa; phylum Arthropoda; class Malacostraca; order Decapoda; family Palaemonidae; genus Palaemon; species Palaemon carinicauda. The sequence continues at coordinate 288,990,879 of NC_090725.1, forward strand.
GTAGAAAAAAGGAAGGTCAATTATTCAACAATATTCCGGAAATTTTTTAAACAAAAATTATATGCTTCCTATACCTCCATTCTGAGCACCTGCAAAAACACTAACTGTTCAACCCTACCCTAATTAACAGGGATGACAACTACATAATAGCAAAGATAGAATATCACAAGTAATCTATATACAGTACAGTAATCACTCTCCTAATTACCTTAACAGACAAGCAGGGAAACCTGAAATCCCCAACTTAATTCTCGAGTGATCTACCTTTGTAAAAAATATATGATCATACTATCACTCCTGTTAATTACAGGTGATTGTTCCGCAAAACATATATTCCATTAATAAATCCTTGTAAAAACACCCATTTTCATTTTTCAATTCACAGAATTTTCCTTTATATGTACAAGACAAAAAGGTTTCTCCTAATCTTCTCTCTTTTCCATTTCCCTTTTATTTCTGGCATCTATGCATTTTCATTCTTCATTTTAGTCTATATTCCATATACACCTCCTTATTCCGTTTTGTCCCTATTCTAATTCCTTATCCTGAACCTAATATAATGTTCAGCTCTCGTGAGAGAGAGAGAGAGAGAGAGAGAGAGAGAGAGAGAGAGAGAGAGAGAGAGAGAGAGAGAGAGAGAGAGAGAGAATCATTCAGACTAGGCTACATACACACATACATTAATAACTGTAGTAACAAAAATTGATATGACTGTATTGATAGCACTGCTATGTAGTCACCATTGGTAAGTTCTTTAGCATGCATATTCTTGTTAGCGGTAGTGTGCGAACAACTGAAAATGCATAAACCATACAAATGGATGAAAAGGACGCAATGATTTTATGAAAATAAAAAGAAATTAACACAAATGAAAAATAAGCTAAAATAGGATGATAGCAATACTGTTTTGTACAGCTCTACTTTTTTATCTTTGGTTCTCATACATTGTCTGCCAAACCTAGCAGTCAGGCGATGGAAGAAAATACCATGGATTTTAATTACCGGTAGCCCTTTTTCAAGTAAATATGTTAGCACAAAAGCATATATCTTTTAAATAATCTTCTTTTCCAGGCCTAGTCTACTGGCAATTCTGTTGACATTATGTTACTAGGAAATTGTATGCTCAAGATGTTGACTATGAGGGAAGATCATTTAACGACGGTTTCGCTTATCGACGGGGTTATAAGACCCTAACCCCGTTGTTAAGGGGGAGTACCTGCGGATATAATGTCACTTTGTATTTTCTCACTTTACTAAAACAAATGAACATTTAAAATGACTTGATAAAAGGAGTTTTCCAATACTTACCACGTCACTTCAAAGGAATCCTTGTGGAGTTGTAAACAAAAGGAGAAACAATCACCTAAACACAAGTCCCTAGTTAAAACTAAACAATTCAGGACCTGCAGATATTTGTGAGCCCTTACTTTTTATATGATCAGAGCTATCCGAATAGTAATTTTTCTTGATACACACACTGTTCTTGCCCCCAGCACCAACACAATACTAATGAAAGATTATACGCAACAGAATAAAAAAAAAATATTTCATCAAGCCCCATTTTTATCTAAGGGCATAATGTATGACTTACAGTTATATGCATTCAGAATGCAGTGATACTTTAAATCAACAATAAACATATTTTCAATCTTCTCTGCAGGCCCTTGGTAGATCGATTGTTGCACATTTCTCTTCCCTTTATTCTCATAGGTCTCTTCTTACCTAACTGCCCAACTTCAACCTTGACACATCAATTTTCATTTCTAATAACAAGTCACTCTGTCATTTAGAAATATGATGCCATGGTCACATTAACTACCTAAAAAAAAAAAAATATTCCTATTTCTAAATTGATTCTGTAAATTCTCATGATGAAATCTACTAATCAGGGTACTGTTTAACTTTTTGATGGCTCTATAAAAGGATCCAAGTTCTGCATTCTGATGCAAAATCTGTTTTAACTACAATACATTCTATAATAATATGCATAGAGAAACCTATCATGCCTGTGGAGAGATTGTGGATGACCTAAATCTTATAAACTATTACAACAAAAAATATTCCTCTAGAAATATTCAATTGTGGATGACCTAAATCTTATAAACTATTACAACAAAAAATATTTCTCTAGAAATATTCAATCAAAAAACCTTACAAACTCACAGTTTTTGTACATTTGAATGTGAAAGGAGGTCCTTCAAAAAAGGCACATTTGTTATCTTCTGATCCTGTGACAATTCTGAAAGGTCTTGTAGGCTTCCAAGAGACAGAATTTATGGCCTTTTGATGTCCAGACAAATCTCCTTTGACTGAGGCTCCCGTGTCCATCATAAAGACGTGCGCGTATCTGAAACAAACAGAAAACAATAACTGTTGACCAAACAGTACTACAATTTATTTCACCAAAATATATATGAAGTTACAGTTAATAGTTCACCATTAAACAACTGATAGTACAATCAACCTTGTTTTTATCTTTAGAGGCAAGTGCAGTACCTCAGTTAAATTCTAACAAGTGTCTACTAAACTCCTAATAGCAATTAAAAATTATCATAAAAGTACAAAGAGGTTATAAAAGGTAAATGAAAGAATCAATACAGTTTGCATAATGAATTCCTTCTTGATACAGATTATTATTTTACTTAGACATACGTCATACCATCAGTATATATTTCAAATCTATCTTGCAACATAGATAAATAACCTTGTTCTACAAATAGCTTTATTCCCTTTTTAGGGAAATAGGAGCAATCGCAAAATTTAACATAAGAACAGTAAAATGACAATACAGCACTGCAAATAACGAAGCAAAATACCATCAGAATACATTTTAGCTAACGCCAGAGGTTGTCCCTTTATCCTGAAATAGGTTTTGGCCAACTTCCCTCACTCCAGCTAGCCTATCAACTGTGATCGATGACAAAAAAAGCAGTGCAGCCTGCTAGTACAGTGGTAATGTGTTCGCCTCGCATTCATATGGCAGCAGATCTATCCCAGCCCGGAACTGCGAGTTTAACTGTTTACTGGGGAGGTCACTATTGCTGGGCACCACAGTGGGGGTTTGGGCTTCCTCGGCTGACATTCTGAGTCACCATCTATTCTGATGAAACTGGAACTCAAACCAGACACCTTCAACCATCGAAATGTCTACTTATTTCTTCCAGCCAATAAAGTCCTTTCAAACCCTTCGAAAACTATAGAGATCAGTTAACCATTCCAAGGGGGTGTTATTAAATTGCATGACCCTTTCAGCCCTAACTTATCCTATAAAGTATACAAGTTAAGTGTCATTGCATGTCAAAACTGGAAGACACAGAAAGGAATCTCTCAAGATGATCTTTCACATCTTCCTATTCACCCTATTACCTTATGACACTGAAGAAATAGACAAATAAAATGATTTCAGAGGGTATCCCATGCTTTCCAATTTGCTTCTACACACACATGCGCAACATCGCTCAGCATCTTTATGTGTTGTGTGGTGGATTTGTTTTGATTTTTGCCTTAAGTTGTCAATTGCTTTCAACCCCTAATAAGACTTCTGGAAGTGGAACCAAGTGCCGGTGGAAGATACTTACTATAGTGGAGAAGATTAACCTTCTAAACATGATTAAGGAATGAAGAACAAATGCGGATGTATGCCATCATAACGACATCGATAAATCTACAGTTCGCTACAGCAAGAAGGACGAAAAAAATACAAGGCCAACAGCAAACGTCACTCTTAACAAGACGGCAAAAAGGATGGTAAAACTTAATGCAATAAGGCCATCATAGGAATGGAGACTGCATTGGCCCTTTAGATCAGTGATTGCAAGACGAAAAACAATGCACTGAATGCCAACACTATATGTAAGAGGGCCAGGAAGCTCTAAGGCAAGTTTACCAGGCCATCATGGGAATGGAGTCTGCATTGGCCCTTTAGATCAGTGATTGCATGAAGAAAATCAATGCACTGAATGCCAACACTATACGTAAGAGGGCCAGGCAGCTCTACGGCAAGTTTACCAATACCAGTGACGACAACCCACAACCAGGATCATCTACAGCATCTCCCACCAAACAAATAAAATTTGATGCCAGCAAGGGCTGGTTTGTTAAATTTCAAAAAAGGTCAGGTTGGTTATATTGGTTTGATAAATTTCAAGAGAGGTTCACCACTAAGAGTGGGTCCCTGCATGGAGAAGCTGCCTCAGCTGACAAACTGGCCGCTGAAAAGTATTTGAAGGAGACATTGCAGACCATCATTGAGAAAGGGGGTTATTCATAAAAGCAAGGTTTTAATATGGATGAAACTCTCCTCTTTTGGAAAAATATGCCATCGAGGACTTTCATTATAGAGAAGGTCAGAGCTCCCAGATTCAGGGCCTAAAAAGAATGCCAAAAATGAAAATAAATAAATAAATAAATAAAAAAGAAAAAAGTCCTGCTATCAGTGCATTGGATGCACCATCAAAAGGCACGGATAATGAAAGCACTAACATCAGATTGGTATCACCAGCGTTTCATCTCCAAAGTCAAGCTTTACCTCACCAAAAAAGGCAATAATTTTAAAGTGCTTCTTCTAAGGGACAAAGATGGAAGCCTCGCAATCAACCTGTATGATAAGGGTGTGCAAGTAGAATTCTAACACCGAACACTACATCACTGATTCAGCCCCTGGATCAGAGTGTTATTCATGCATTCGTGGCACTTTACACGCGAAACACCTTCAAAAATGTGGTCAAGGCTATGCAAATGATTACTTCTCGCTGAAGTAGTACTGGCAAGGGTACACCCTTAAAATGTCTCCCCAAAATATTAAAAAAGGCTATAAAGGGATGAAGAAAGAAACCCTCTTTCTCTCTCTCTCTCTCTCTCTCTGATCATAAAGACTGTCACTAAGTTTCAGTACATTCATATTGGTAATATTGATGCTTATTTTGCATATAAAGATTTGAATTTATTAAAACTCATGGTTATATAAGGAGGTGATCAGATATAAAAGAACTTACATTATGGGAACCTCTCTAGTTCTAGTGATGCTGTATAGTAAGGAGTTTATTGAAATGTAGTACTATATACCTAATACTTTTCTTTGAAAAGAACAATAATAACAAAACTCAAACTTGTTTTACAGTACATTATCTTATTAATGATACGTTAAGATTACATGTGATGCAGAATATAGAAATCATAGTCAGCATAAAAATTTGAGTGCTCTTTTTTATGTTATAAAGGCTGTCGTAACTTTGAATTGTCATTAACCATGTACATTATTAATCAAGGAGTACCTGTAGAAGGATCTGAAGCAAATGAGAATGAGGATTGTAGGAAGGCTACCAACTATAAGTATCTAATGGCAAAACATCAGGAGTTTTCCATGGGTTTGGATCAGGGTAGGTTAGGCAAGGATTGCTATCCAAAGGTGGATTAGCTTTCTCGATGTATGAACAAGTTAACTACCATAAAAGGCGAAAATAGGGATTTACGCACAGCACTACGAACTTCAGACCAGAAATATCTTGCGCAGTACCATCCCATATCACTTTCTAAATTTAAAAGCCTAATCTCTGGTTACTCCTCTAAATGAAAGTTACTTTCCTTATATATTTAGAGACCTATTCACAAACTCATTTAGACATAAACCTAACACATTCCTCCATAAGTTGTCGGAAAGTTCTTATATCAGAACATCTACAACAGTACACAGTTACCCACTAATTGTTACATAATGCATACATATACCAAGGCACTTCCCCAATTTTAGGGGGTAGCAGACATCAAACAAATAAAAAAAAAGGGGACCTTTCCCCTCTACGTTCCTCCCAGCCTGACAAGGGGCTTAACCTAGTTCGGCTGGTAATGCTAGAGTGCCACAGCCCACCCTCCCCGGTTATCCACCAAAAAGGAAGCTTCAATACGCTCAATCCCCTAGTGCTGCTACCTCCGCGGTCATCCAAGGCAACCGGAGGAAGCATCAGGGCCTACCGGAAATGCGTCACAATCGCTCACCATTCATTCCTATTTCTAGCACGCTCTCTTGCTTCTCACATCTATCCTTCTATCACTCATAGCTTTCTTCACTCCATCCATCCACCCAAACCTTGGCCTTCCTCTTGTACTTCTCCCATCAACTCTTGCATTCGTCCCCTTTAGCAGACAGCCATTTTTCATTCTCTTAACATAGCCAAACCACCTCAACACATTCATATCCACTCCTAGCTGCTAACTCATTTCTTACACCCGTTCTCACCCTCACTACTTCATTCCTAACCCTATCTACTCGAGATACACCACATACAATTAGTACAATGTGTACAATTTATCAAAAACTCCTGAATACAAAGTATATTATGTATAATAGTTAATCTTTACCAGGTATTCCTATCATATTATAATGACAGTTGAAGAATGTAAATTTTTTAAAAGAATCTGAAATTACTCACTTGCCTCTGCCTTCACCAGCAACACAAATTCTCTGGGAATCATGGGACCAACACAGATCCCGAATACCTCCACCAAGTGGCTGATATTCTGCTTTCAGGAGATGCTCTGGATTAACTGTATCCCAAATTCGGACTTTGCCATGTTGATCTGAACAGCAGAAATTTATCAATGTCAACTTACAGTACAAGAAAAGGAGTTATAAAAATATATATCAACATTCTGAAGAGTAATATACTGTAAATAATTTCCTTAGAAACCTCGAAGAGCTAAATGTCATACAATAAAGACTTTTTAACATGAAAAATGCTTATATAGAAGTCTGAAACGCATATTATAAAAAATCACTACTTCAATCAAATTTAAATATCCATAATTACATAATTATCTCCTATTTTCATCTATCTTCATTTCATATTACAGGTAGGACGACACTCATGAATTTCCAGCTAAAACAAGTTTCATGTTACTCATTAATTACTGTATTTGATTATAATGTATCTGCAAGTTACTCATTAATTACTATATTTGATTATAATGTATCTGCAAGCCAAAAATTTCTACGAATCTAGGCAAATGGTGATTCTGGTAAAAAAAGTTACAAATCTTAAAAAATCAATTTTTCCTTACTATAAAAACCTGAGTCATTTAACAGAAGTATAATTTCAGCAAAGCTGGAATCTCAGCTGTTAATATTTTAAAATGAGGTGTCATTAGTTACATGCAGGTAGCAGGGAAGCCCCGATCCCCATCAGCTCACAGAGAGTAGACACTTTAACCTTCACCTAGGAATTCCCGGGTGGATGAAGAGGAAGCTAAAAGGTTAGTTTAGTTGAGAAAAAATACAAATTTTTAAAATTTGTGATTTATTCCTGCACGGATACAAACTTTACTCTTTTAAAGAGGAGACTTATCTTTAGGAATAAGTTCCTAAGAAAATATTGGCTTGTGTAAAATCCTGGGATGTCAGTACACATCAGAACTAAAGAGATGCAGGAGTGCCGATTTCTATCCACATCTATTGTTCCAAAAGTGTTTAGGTGACAGACTAGAATTCTGCTTTTAGGCAGATGGTCAATGGCAGAACCTAAATTCTCATTTGAATATCTCGTCAAAATGTAAAATTAATACAGATTGATGTGTTTACAATTATATCCATCGTCCTCCTCATCTGGAGGATAAGAGAAATAGCTTCTACTTCCAGTAAAATCAGATAGTGCTCAGTATGGTTGCTCACCTGCATTAGTGACCATACCAGCAATGTAACATGATGATTACTAGCCCCAAGGGGAAGGGAAGAAGAGAGAAAAAGGCCAGACATACACACCCTTCTTATTATCATTATTACTTGCTAAGCTACAACCCTAGTTGGAAAAGCAGGATGCCATAAGCCCAGGGGCTCACACAAGGAAAATAGCCCACTGAGGTAAGGAAACAAGGAAAAATAAAACATTTTAAGAAGAGTAATAACATTAAAATAAATATCTATTGTAATAACATTAAAATAAATATCTATTGTAATAACATTAAAATAAATATCTATTATATAAACTATATAAATTTTAACAAAACAAGAGGAAGAGAAATAAGATAGAATAGTGTGCCCAAGTTTACCCTCAAGCAAGAGAACTCTAACCCAAGACAGTGGAAGACCATGGTACAGAGGCTATGGTGCTACCTAAGACTAGAGAACAATGGTTTGATTTTGGAGTGTCCTTCTCCTAGAAGAGCTGCTTACCATAGCTAAAGAGTCTCTTCTACCCTTAGAAAGGGGAAAGTGGCCACTGAACAATTACAGTGCAGTAGTTAACCCCTTGGATTAAGAGGAATTGTTTAGTAATTTCAGTGTTGTCAGGTGTATAAGGACAGAGGAGAATGTATCAAGAATATGCCAGACTATTCAGTGTATGTGTAGGCAAAGTGAAAATGAACTGCAACCAAAGAGAAGGATCCAATGTAGTACTGTCTGGCCAGTCAAAAGATGCAATAACTCTCTAATGGTAGTATCTCAATGGGTGGCTGGTACCCTGGCCAACCTACTACCTACAAGTGATGGCAAAGCCGTTATTATAGACAATGCTTCTTGTTCAGTGAGGAGCTAAGAATGCCTGTTACACTACTACACTCCTTGTTGAGAAGTTATAACAGATCCTAGGGAGAACATGTTGAAAGACTTATGGGAACATTTCCTTAGGTAAAGGGCAGTGAAGGTCATCTGGCAATTCTTGACTTTTACCTCCAAACTTGCTCTACTGACTGGTTCCTTTTTTAGACTTGAGTAAGACTACTCCATGTCTTTACGAGCACAAGCTTGGGATAGCTCTATTTGGTTACTAGGTTATCAATATTTCTACACTCTGATTATTGTGCTTCAATACCAGAAAAATTGTTTTTTTTGGACTTTCCTCTTACACCTTCCTGTACCGATAAGGAGATTTTGAAGCTGTGGTTTGAAGGGTTTTGTTTGCTTCAGACAGCAAATCAACTCTTCCAAATCCTAGGTTGTTTACCAGATTCCATAGTGAAGAAATAGAATAGGTCTCAAACCTAGGGTCATGAATGACGGGGTTCCAAATCTTCACTATGAATTCAGTACCCTTGGTATGACAATCCAAGGATCTTGCTAACCAGGGAAAATAAAAAAAGTTTTAGGGAAAGATCCCTATTGGAAACTTTAGTCAGAGGTTCGTATGAGGTTCTTTCAAAAGCTGAAGACAGGTGATGTCCCAAGTATGTGGTCTGAACTTTTTCAGAAGGTAGGGCTCCTCAAAACTCATCAGTAATGAAAGTTCCCATGAAGCCAAGAGGTCCAGCCTTTCAGCTTAAAGACTTGACTCAAGTTGAGCGATAGCCTTTCACCGCTGAGACTGAACAGCAATTCTCTCTGTGGAAGAAGGCGAAAAAGTCTGCTCTAGTCTGTAAAGAGGCACCGACCAAAGAAGTGCCCCTGCTGCGACACCAACCGGAGAAGTGCACCTGCCAAGCCACCAACCACAAAAGTTGGCCCACATGGCTTGGTAGACTGATGACAAGGACTTGCAAGGTGTAAAGACATTTTAATAGTTATTTGCAAAAAGCCTCTCATTTAGAGATGCTGAATAACCTCCATCCATGAAGTGACGGATGTCACCAAGTTGTGATCTTTTTCCAAGTGTGGTTGGCACAGCAGGTCGGGCCAACTGGGGAGTTCCCTCGGTACCTCGGACAACATCGGGAGGTCCGCGTACCATTCTGCTTATAGTCATTTAGAGGCCACTAGAATCATCCTTATATTCGGTGTGATAAAAAACCTATTGACTACTTTTGATAAGGCAGAACGACAGAAAAGTATAAACATTGAGGCCATCACTGACATTAAAAGGCGTCCTCGACCGCCACTCCCTGATTCAGTACTGGTGAACAATAGATTGAGTTTCATTTGGAGACTTGCTGTAAACAGGTCTATCACTGGGGAACCCCACAATATCATGAGACTCTTCACTACGTGAGGATAAAGAGACCAATTTGTGCCAACCACCTGTTCTAGAAGACCGAGTTTGTCGGCTATGATGTTCTTCCAGTTCAAATTCAACCTTCTCAAATGATATACTGCATTTGTGGCTGCCCACAAATGGACTTGTTTCACTAACTCACAGAGGTAATGAGAGGACTTAAATTCTTGTTTGATGATGTAGGCCACTACAGTAGTGTTGAACCGAAAGCTGAGCTAGAAGAGTTGCTTTCAGTTCTAGTAAATTAATATACACATTGATCTATCATCCCAGATAGGCACCCCAGCCTTCCTTTGATGCCTCCGGGAATAGAAGCAGCTGTGGGGGGAATTCTAGGTGTGTTTTATGAGATTGCCATCACTTAACCACCAATACAGGACCTCCCTTACTTCCATTGCTACTGGGACTAACTGGTGTTGGGAGTTATTAGCTGCCAACCAACGGTTCTTTATGCACACAAAGACGTCATTGGTGCAATAACTTGTGCAGAAAAGGAATGAGAAAGATCGAGTTGCTCATTACTCTTCTTACTGTTAACTGCACCAGACAAAAGGATTGCCTTTTCCTTTGGACATCGAGTGACAGAGCCACTTGATTTGAGTGAAAGAGAGACTGTTCAGTCTACACAAAAGATTGCAGATTTATGATTAGCCCACCATCTATGTTTTTCGTTTGAATCAAGAAAGGTTTATTTCATGGTAAAATTGTATTTATTTTAAGTTGAAGCACATACATACTGAGCAATAGCTCTTAGCTGAGTATCTTAAAATGATAAGCCTCTAGTTTCTCCAAATAAGCACATCCATAATCCTCACTGAACCAGGGTTTGCCTTTCACTCAGTATTTTAATTCGCCATGGCAGCTTATCTCTCTAAACCAGCTTGCCTTTCCCCGAGTCATTTTAGACCATAGGTGTATTTGAAGTCTACGTGACAACCATGTGCAAACTTGGGGTTAAGGTTAAGGTTATTTTGGTCAACCTTTGGCTAGACTTTAACCTTGAACTTTGACCTAGAACTTTCAAAATTGAACCCCTTCCACTTTGACCTAGAACTTTCAAAATTGAACCCCTTCCATATCTCAAAATAAAAATCAATCCCTGAAACTTTCACTCCTCTATGAGTATAATTGTGGCCAGGAAGTTTTTCACAAACAGGCCACAAGGTTGTTCACAAACAGACAAACAGCCAAAAACAACCTCCTCCCAACTTTGGTGGCAGAGGTAATTATTTTAAAATTCTATGTACTGAATTCAAGTTGAATCAAGATAAAACAATATACCATAGATGAATAGAAAGGAATTTGAAATCTAAGTTAGAAAGACATTCACATGTCAACCGTTCAAAGAACAATGTCAGGGAATGATACGGAATGTCATGCGAGATCAGAGCTCCCCTTTACTATGGGAGGTTTTGTGTTGTTTGACCACCTGTTAAATTTTCAAGCAACTACATGGCAGTCTATAAACCCATAAGCATGCATTAAGGTATGATTAACATTTTTAGACCTGTATTTTGTCAATAATCATCTTTGATAAATGTTGTATAGTATGATAAAATGTTAGCACCATAAACACTAGTAATGCATATAAACTTAATTTCTCACTTATGGTGTACTAGTAATAACCAAAATTTTAAATGTCGTTCTTATATACAGTATGTAAAGTCTATTTAATTGGTGAGAAAGTGGTAGAAATGTAGTGACTATATGCTTTAAAATTATTTTAACATTGCTACAAAAATTTGTTAATGAAACAGTTGCAATACATGTATATTATTTAAGAACAATCAAAATAAAAAACTTACCACCAGAACAAATGTAGAAGCCCGAAGGGGAGTACTGTGCAACATTTACTTGTACTGAATGCTCAGTATACACATCGGCAACTGCTGGATTCTACATGGGAAGAAAAATATTTCCTTAATTAGGATTTCAAAAAGAACAAAAGTAATGTAAGACACAGTAGATTACTGAAATTCATCCATAAAAAAATCATAAACCTATTACCACATACTGTACATTAAATAATCCACAAATGTATTGAAACCCAATAGATCTACTTCTGCTGCTATTACATATTGACTTATAAACCTTTGGAGACAAATATTTTAGCCAAATTATAAAATGGATTTACAACATGACACTCAACTTACTTTTGGAACATTCATCACTTTTTAGAAGGAAAATAATTAGAATAATTAGAGACCCATCTGGCGACCAAGTTATGCTTTAAAATGTATCGAGATTAATTAGAGACCCATCTATAGACTAACTTACATTTTACAATGTATCAAAGATCTATCATTATAAAAGTACTTAATAAATAAGTCTTCTTAAACCCTCAAGATACAGGCAATCCTTTTGGGTTGGAAAACAGGGTTCTAACAAAGCTGCAAAATAAAAAATCTGGAGGTTATACTGTAATAAAAATGGCCAGATCTCGACAATTTATATACATATACATATATACATATGCATACAGGTCGAAGAAATTGAGAGATAGGACCATCATTAAAAAAAAAAAAAAAAAAATCAATGTTTCCCCCATCCATGAGGCACTAGTCAATCTTCCAAATGGATTCCAAAAGCTCAAATATCTCTACATACTACATAGTTACCTTTTCTTCCTATAATAGTACCTATTATCATAATCTCTGTAAAAAATATTATACTTGTTTAGGACAATATGGAATTTTCATCAGTATTAAAAAACAATGGAAAATAAGCTTTCTTCTATCAATTTACTACATAATCCTAACATGCAAAGAATGATAACACACGGAAAACTAAATTGAGCAGACAAATATACAAAAATTATTTTGGGGCACCAATAAATTGTCAAAAGAATATCTACACTAACTGGACACTACAAACAGTAATTAAGCAGATACTTCTCTGTGTCTATACACAATAAAGCATTATCAAAGGTAATTAGAGCAAATCCTTTTTAAAAGACACGAGTTATAGTGATGAACTTTACACTAAAAAACATATAAGGTCCTTACTGCAATATCTCGAATGATGACGGAGTTGTTGTTGGCATAAAGTAACTTTTTCCCCTTTGGATCTACATTCAAGACTATGGGCTGACCTCGCTGAGTGCGGGGCAAGCACGCCCAAATGGAGACTGTAAAGGAAAAAATTATGTAAAACATTAGAGAATGAAAGAGAAAGATTACTTAAAACAAAAAACTTGTAAAGGAAGAAAATATGATATTCAAAACATTACACAAAAATATATAGCCACTTTACAGTAATTCACTAATTCAAATTTCACTTATCTAAACGAAGTATTTTAATTGCATTGTCACTGATAAAAGATACATATATTAAGTATCCAACCTGAATCAAATCACTCACACAGTACTTAATATGCAATTGAATACTGTACTCTTTATACAAAAATATATGGTAATGCAGATATATTTATATCTACCTACGTCACACCACAAAGAGTCTCAGTGACCAATATTATTAGACTGTAGCATCTCATACTTTTAGCTGCCTCGTGTATCCCAACAATGCTTGGGTGCTGCCTAAACAAGTCGGTGCCATGCAAGCACTATGAGTAGGGAGGGGCACTTAATGAACTTAGGCAAGTGTTGAAATAATTCCAACATAAAAATTATATTTTATTTCAGTGAATCTTAAATTCATTGCTGCCTACCTCACAAAATAGGTAGGACAGCAGTGATGCTCTAATAAATTACTACCCCTCTGACACTGTAAGCCTTGGTCTTTACCAACTTCAAGCTGTAAAAGTTTACACTCTTGTGAGCGACGGTGACCATTGATTAAACAGGAGGCCTGGCAGGTAACTCGCTACACAAATCAAGACTCCTGAATGGAACCCTAATTTCTGCCTGAAGGCCCTTCATGAGACAGTCTTACTTAGCCCTGAACCCAAGAAGCAGGTACCTCTTCCTATGAAAACCCCATGCCTAAAGGAAGAGGCTGCAATACACAGATTCTCTTGGCACAAGCTACTGCTACCGGGAAAATGTTTTGAATGCCAAATTGCACAGATTTATTCAAAGAAATAGTTCAAGAACTGTAGAACTGCATACACATTGCAGTATCTCACTGGCAAAGAACATGATCACTGATAAAAGATAACATCCATTCTATCAGAAAATCCATGACAATCATCATATTTCTTCTGCAAATTATATCACTGGCATCTACATAAAACACTCAGTAAGGGAGATACTTTCAACAATAAAGCTGGGTTTTATATATACAAGCAAAAAACATGACTTTACAAGAATTAAAGGAGAACAATAATTTATGGCAATTTACTAAAATAAACAATACAGTAAATAATAACCAATAAAAAATACCATCTGATGTCTGAAGGGTAATCATAAAATTCCTCCTACATTTTTTGTCTCAGAGCTGTTAACCACTAATTACCTAGCTGGGAACAAGATGCAATGTGAAGATTTTCATAAACAAATACTAATTATTAGCAACTGGTGGTGAAGACCTAAACCCAGGGAAGAACTATTTAAATCCAGGAAAAATCTTTTTCAGACTTTCTTGTCACCAAACATGAAATTGGGAGAAGAATCATACCAAAATTGCCTGAATGCACCAAACCAATCTCCCAGGAATGAAAGAACTATGGGCTAATTTTTTCTAATAGTTTTGATATGATTACTATGACTTTGATAAGGAAAAAGTCTTGTATTGGGATGTGGAGAGGTTCTGAAAATGATTGCTATTTCTCATACCTGAGGAAATTAACTTTTAATGTGTTATAAAATTTTCTCTTCTATAATTTCCTTTGACACTTTTTACATATATTATACTGTATTTCCATCTGAAGTGATTGGTTAATCCATTCAAAAAACTACAAAATCCAACTATAATTGAATAAACAAAGTGGGCTGGCAAGCAAACTATGTTCCCTTGAAATATAGTGCCTTAGCAGTCCAGGTTAGATTAGAGAAAGTTAGGATGCATCCCAATTTTTCACTTTAGATTTACAAAAAAACTAGGACAAATAGTTGTAGGTATCTAGGACCAATCAGGTGGGACCTTAGGTTAGGGTGCCTCTCATTGCAGAGTTTCATGGATGCTGGACCCCAAGAGAGGGGAGAAGGATATAGGAAGTGGCCAGTCACTCGCACATCCATTCTAGACTTACTCACGGGTAACATCTGCCCTCAACCGACAGCTACTTGTCCTACAAGGGAGATGAGGTGCTACTAGCCACATTTTATGCAGCTACAACAGGTCCTAAGGTAAAAGTATCTAGGTTACTGTGGGTTATGTTTTGCAGGTAGTTGGCAGTGAACGCGGTATGCTGTTTCCACACGCCTGTTTGAAGTACCTACGTCACAGAAATTCTTCTTGAACACCAAGGAAGTGCTGACACCCCTGACGTCGTGAGCTCGGGGTTAACGACTGGAAAGTGAGGTGCCTGGTTGTATGGCTCACTCTACTACCTGTCTAATCCAGGAAGAAATGGAATGGAATTCTTTGGGGCCTTTCTTTTGACCCTTCCCATGCTCACCAAGAGCCTCCTGATCTGAGGACAGGCTCTGACAGTTTTCTTTAGGTATTTCCATAAGGGCACAGTTCAGCTGATCTGGGTCATCTGTTACAGAATGGAGACTCAATCCGGAAGGGCCCAAATCATCTAGGATTTGCTACAGCAATACTGTATTTTAGTCTTAAGTCACGAACTCAGGGACAAAGCAGAGTGTCCCCTGCCCCCAACTCCTTGAATGGGTAATGTCATAAGAAAGACCATGTAGATCACTGACACTCTTGGCAGAGGTCAGGGCTAGCAAAAACCCTACATTTAACGTCGACATGATTTGATGCTTGACAAAGGGATTTATAAGGCGTTCATTTTAGCAAACGTAACATTCCAAGGAGGAAGTCCAACTTCCAACAGAGGGCAGGTGCGCTCGAAGTTCAGTGTGAGGAGATACAATTCCACCGAAGAGTAAAAGTTAACTCCACTTAAGTCTAAAAGTGAACCTCTAGACGGAGCCTTTCATCGCTGAGAACGAGCAAAGTTTTTCCTTCCTCAAGTACAACACAAACTCCGCTATCGTTGGAATAGTGTCACTGAGGAGCGATAACCTGTCCAGGGTCCCAACCACAAAAGACGGCCCACTTTGCCTGATATATGGCAGCATACGACTCCAAGAAGGATCGTCCTCCACCATCTCATAATACTTCCCCTGACGCACACACAGCGGAGGAAGTATACGAGACAAGTTCACAGACCGGAGGGAATATGTTACTCCCACCCTCTTCTTTGCCGCCTCATTCTCCCTTGACCAAGGCAAAGCTAACCTAGTTTTGGTGGGTCTCGAGTGTCATAAAAGAGGCCTAGGACTGTGTCCTCACCCTCCACTGGAACCTTATTGGGTTCCCCCAGGGAAATGATCTTCTGAATGCAAGAGACGAATTCCAGAAAGACACTGATCTGCGTCTTTCTGTTCCAAGGGGGAGATCTTGGGGTTAGCGGACACAGGAAGCACCCAATCAGTGTGTTCAGATCCATCGCCAAAGGGTTCTTCCTCCTCTGAGATTGAGCCTACAGCAGACCAGGAAGTGTTTAGGTAGTCAACTAAGGACCTTCTTACAGAGGAATGAGCCCTCGGAGGAAGCCAGTTGTGTTCCGGTCTTACGGAAACAGACACTGAAGCTGACTGACTTTCCCTTTGAATTAGGTGCTCAGACCTAGAATACCAGTGCTTGGGAATGGTCTTCGTGTCCTTCCCTTAGCACGGGCAGATGTTGAAGTCCACAAGAAGGGAAGAACTCTCCTTTTCCTTTACCTACTTAGGCCCTGCACCTTCAGATGAAGTGGGAGAAGCCTCTGCTAGTTCGGGGACGAACCAAATCCCCCCCCGTAGAGGAGTGTCTGCCCTATGACCCAGTTTCCTCTTTTGTGGGATGATGGGAATTACCCCCAGTTTCTCCCAGATAAGACCCTGCCAATGGAAGAGGCCTTGGTAGCCAGGTATTTCTGGTACCTAGAAGACTTCTGAGGAGAAGGAAGCCTGAGGAACTTGATACCTCCAGTGGGATGGTGTGAATGTCCAGAGATGGGACCATTGGAGGAAAGTTGGCCAGATAAGTAACCACGTGCTTCAATGCCTAGACTAGGACCAGGAACCGTGTTGCGTACGTGAACAGAACTACTGTATTCCCGAAGGAGCACCCCGAGCGTGCTTCCTTGACTTAGGCGGAGTGTCAAGGACAGGTAGAGCACGAGAGGATGTCGTCTTGTGCTCTTCTCTAAGCTCAGCTTCCCTAAGGAAGCGAGCGCCATCAGATTGACTACTCGGCCAAACAGATGACGAAGGCAGAGTCCTCTTACCCTATAGGGGAACTTGCTGTTCACCCCTGTAGGAGGACCGATCGTGAGACAAGCGCTGGCATACAAAGGCTGATAGGCATGCTAGCGTGCGTAACCTCGTCAGTCTGCACAGGTAAGGTGTTGTCAACCCGTACCTGCCTAGCCACCTGCGTGTAAGACGCTGGCCATGTACAGTAGAGCTCACCTGAGCACGCGTAGTCATCAATTTAAGCGTTTACAAGTCAAAGTGGTAAGACCAACCATAATTAGCAGCGCGTTGCCACTCTCGAGAGCTCTCCTTGCAAGCGAGAAGATTGCCAAACAGTGGCTGGTGGAGGGTAACTCTCCCTCCCCCTCGGAAGGGGAAGTTGCCCAAACACATGGAAATGGACCTTCAGACAGTTCACTTTGCTTTACGCATAGCTGAGCAAACCCACGAACCCACGAACTGTCCTTGGGACGTAGCCAAAGCTAGTTCTAGGGTTTACACAGAAGGGATACCCTCACAACTCACTCTGAGTAGTACTTGTCAGCAACTGCTTATGCCCGCCCGCCGAAGCAGAACAAATGTTGGGTGAGCAAGTGCTGAGGTCGAGACGGTCAGCTAAGCAAGAGACTATTTCAGTCCACGAACTATGAAGTCTCGAGGAGGAAAATGGCAATCAACCTCTGGGGAGATTGTACACTCACAATGCGTACCGAACCACAAAATCTCGAGAAGCCTTTCTTTACACAGAGAACCCGTGGCACGTCGTCAGCGGAAAGCAGCTCCCCTACAACGGTAACCAGTGTTGCTTCACTAGAGGAAACAACAGAGGTCACCAGAGCGCAGGGTTGTCCTAGAATCATATGGATGCCACTCAAAATCGACCAACTCCTTGGGGAAACTGACCGAGCAGTCAGAATGGCGAGGTCTTACCGAAGGAGTTCGATGGCAAGGTTTCTTCTTTTTCGAGGATGAACCCAAAGGGGAAGAATCCCTCTTAGCCTTCCTCCTCCATTCCATCACCTGCTAAACATCGTCTACTGGGAGCCCGACTACTCCCAACATTCTTCGCAAGGAGACTCCTGCGTGCAAGAGTGATCCTACACGCAGGGCAGAGCCCATGAGGATGGGTCTCCACAGCAGACATGAAAGTGCCACAACAGCACCCTTCAATGCTGGGACAAACCAGCATAGTTATGATCCTCATGGGCAGACACACCCGAAAGAGAAAAAGTAATGAAAGATTTTAGCTTTTAGACTAGTTCTTAAATCATCTTGGTATTGAATACAGTCTTTTAACAGGTGAGTAAGACAACATCTGTACTCCACCAAACCGGAAAAAAAAAATGACAGTTTGTTATTAATGCAGGTGAGAGGGGTGGCTGGTCTACACCCTGCTCCCCTTCGTTCACTAGCGGAGGGTAACTACACCTTATAAGAAACTTATGGCTAGTTTCAGCTATTGACAAAACATATCTCGACACTAAAGAATGTAATGGTTTGTACATAGTGTCGGAACAAAATGGCTTAACAATAAAATATTGTAAGCTGCAAAATAGATCTCTACAATTTTGTTCAAATTATATTCTTTGTCTTTTTATTATTAATATATGTGATTCAATAAGGTTAACTTATGGGCTAGTCAAGAGGTGAAATGTCACACATTTCTTCACTATCTCAGTCTGTTCCTTGTCTCAAACTTGTCCGACACTCCTTGTACACCCTTTAACAACAATTGACCCATTTTTGGGACCCCATTAAGGCCCTACACTTTAAAACAACAGAAAAAGGCCCTAGCCCAATACCTGGGTGTCTGCCCATTTTACACTGAAGTATACCGTAATCATTAAAACCTTTTCGCATTACGTCCACCAGACTGTGACAAGGCCTTTGGTTGTGCTAAGGCAAAAAGGAGTTAAGGGCAAAAGAAATGAAAAAAGAAGTGTGTTTCAAAGTGATCAGTGTGCTTTATATTTGATCTGATTTCCAATTAAATCATCAAGTCCCCTAAACACAGGAAAAGAAGTTAAATTTCAATTTTATTTCATCTATTTATTGTGGTTTTTACGGTTTGTAGGATTTAATGCATGCAAGTACAGGACTGTACTCTGAATTTCTAAAGAAACTATTTTAAAATGAGTGAATTTTGGAGTCTGGAATGGATTAGTCATATCTAAATTACATTGGTTCTACCTCCACATGAATTTTTCCCATTAACTTTGATCTCTTATAGAGTACCACTGTAGAGTACTTGAAATCTATATCATACAACCAACAGTAGAAGGCCAAGTCGGCGTCAAAACTTGAGTAGGCACAAGCAGCTGGCTGCCTCTTGTCCAGTGCACTTCATAACTTTGAATATCAACTTTTAAATGCTTGAAGTCATTTCACTTTTTCTGATACAGCCACTGTAGCTTAAAATGCAGAGGGATATCACTGTTCTACTATACAGAGTATATTGAGTATTTTAAATCTACACTTTTATTATAAATCAGTAGATCTAAGATATGTATATGAGGTCCCTCTGACAAAAAAACAAAAACAGGGATCAACACTGGGAAACCAGTTTCACGTTGAATAGAAAAAATAAATGAAATACAGTATGTACTGGGTCACATCCTAACCTATACCTCCTTACGGTGCAGTCCTAACCTACTGCGTTGTACCATCTAAGAAATATCCAATATGTATGTGTGATTTTTTTCTGTTGAGAATAATAAACAGTTAATCTTAATAAATTTTTTGAAAATCTAGTACACTATTGTGACACTTTCTCTATGGAAAAAATTGACCGGTATATACACCAGTTGCAGTAGTGCTTAATTTTGCAATTCATGGTATGTCCAGTTAAAAACAAATTGGCTATTATAGTTTACAGTATTACCTTCATAGCTTACTGATACTGTTGACTAAGATTATTTTGTAATATACTAAAAGCACTGAAAAGTGATATAAAAGGACACTAAAATGAACAGCCAAGTGTCATTGGAAACCCCTCCCTTTATGAATATCAAAACAGTCTCCTCGGGTACATATTTACTTTTTCATCTTGCACTACTGTTATTCACACAATCGTGTTCTTTCCAATCAACTTTCTTCCTTGAAACTTTTCCCAGATATAACTGGGTGTCACCTAAGTAATCATTTACTTAGGTAGTCTTCCGTTAACATTTGACCACAATAGCAGAGAACAAGAGTAAGGGGGACATAGCTGCCCACTGGTAAGTATGGACCCGAAGATTTAGGTCAGGTTAGGTAGGGGTACCTGCAGTATATTATCAACATCTGTCTTCATAAAGTTTCTTATATTGGGTTCTTTACATGGAAATATTAATTTTCAAATAAGAGCATATCCCAGATAGGTTGCATGGAAGAAAATCAATCGGAAAGAGCAAGATTTTGAGACTAAAGAAAATGTAAATCTTTAAGAATAACTAGAGGGAGGCAAAGTTATAAATCTTTCCGATCAGTTTTCCCTAAACATACTTAAATAGTATTTATCTTTACCACAATGTACAGTATCAAACAAGAGTCGTATATATATCAAATCAGCTGGAGCAGCATAAGAGATTGAGCCATACTAATTAACCCAACTAGGTTATCAAGGCTAGAGCATGTTTTGACAATCAATGGCTAATAGCAAGAAAAGCTCATTTAATATCAAGAGAATTTAATTTTAACTATAAAAGAAAATTGAGGATAATTAATCACTAGTGGGGTCTAATCCAATCTAAGATAACCACATTTTCAAGGACAAATTTCCAAAATTATTCTTTACGTACGGTATTGTAATCTCATTATCAGGCAATTCTCTTATATAAATTTCCAGGCCTGGCATAGGCAGTGCAATTATCGCAATTATAAGAACAATAATACCGGGTATTCAGGTGTCGAATATACTTTTTATCTTATATTGATATTTAATGACAGTTTTGAAACTTTGGATTTCCCAAGTCCAAAATATCACCAGTACAGCTTAAAATCTTGCATCTACTCAAGTAAAAAATATGAGCAACCTTTGGGTAATAATAACTCCAAAACGCCTACATCCGGATTTTCTAATTATCTCTACCCAGCCCACTCAGGGGGAGTGGGTGCCCCCACCCAAGGGGCACCTTGTCCTGTCATCCACTCGATTTGGGTACTGCCCACCACTTGTCTAAGTTTCCCTTCCTTCTCGCTGATGCAGATTTTATTTAGTCTGCACGGATTAATGAAATGTATTCATATCTAATAATAAACACACAATTTAATAGAAAATACTACGACTTACCGTTATTGTAAGACATTTTGAGACGACCGGTAGTTATGCTGTGGCTGCAGACGCCGCCACCCAGCCCATCAGTGTTGCCAGATGGCTCTAAAAATCCACAAAAGTCATGATTAAAAATCCCCAAAACCAACCAAAAATCCCCATTTCCACAAATATATTTTCTTCTGATCATGTAGGCTTTGCTAACATAGAAATTATTCACTATACTTCATGTAAGTTCAAGCATACTAATTGCAATAATATAAAGATTTACTCATCTTTGTTTCCTCTTCATAGAAATTTGTACAGAATATCCCCACCAGACAACCAAAATTCCCAAATCTAGGGATAAATTCCCACACCTGCCAACCCTGCCACCCAGCCCATTTACGGGAAGTTTTGTCCGATTACGTTATCAGACACGTGTGTCTATTTTTGTATTTCTTTCATATAAATGCTATCATATAAAAGCGAAACACTATAATAGTATTTATAGTATATTATAGTATATTATTAAAGGTTTTATACTCATATGTGAGCGGTAATTATTTTTATATCCTTTTGTATCAAAGAAATCGGACAAAAGGGAAGGTTGTCTCTTGAAACGTTTAAAAGAAAATGGGAAAATTTGTTCATGGAAGTTTTCTATGAATAGCCGCTGTTGGTGGGACACACGATCACCATATTTGGTAAGCCTTAATAATTTCATTTTATATTGAAACTGCTGTATATTCTAGCAGACTTTTGTTGAATATTCATAAGAAGAAGAATAATTATTCATAGTTTCCCCTATTGAGTTCATTAAATAACGAACAGACTTTTTTTTATTATTATCATTCAAAGGAAATTCCCAAAAACGATCAAATATCATATCAGTTTACCCATTCTTTGCTTTCCAGCTTTACAGGAACATAGAAATGACTAAACAGTAGACACAAAGCGTAAAATAATAGCGATTGGTTTTATGATCCCGTGGCTGAGCGAAGAGAAAGCGTACCCTTTGTTTCTTACACTGTAATTCACGTCAGCTGAGGTACGTAGGAAACAAAGAAATAACCTGGATATCCTTCACGCTTTGTGATATCTCGACGCTAACACGAAGCGAATGAGATATAATGACCATTCGTTCCAGCATGTAGATGTCAAGGACCTGTTGGAAAACAGTAATTTTGTATTTCATCATTTCATGATAAAGATAACACTTAAAATTAATCTAAAATCACGTTGGGGAAATGACGATGTACGATAGCTATCCCTTTGATTGAATTACGTGGAATAACACCTTACAGTACATATGCCTTCCTTCCATTATTATTATTATTATTATTATTATTATTATCATTATTATTATTATTATTATTATTATTATTATTATTATTATTATTAGCTAAGCTACAACCCTATTTAGAAAAGCAGGATGCTATAAGCCCAAGGGCTTTAACAAGGAAAAATAGCTCTGTGAGGAAAGGAAATGAATTGAGAAGTAATGAACAATAGAAATAAATTATTTTCTGAACAATGCAGCTGATAAACGGTTACTTATTTATCACCTTCAGCATTTTATTATCATTCCTCTGTTATTCTCAAAAACATTCGATTTCCACTTTCTCTAATCTAAATTGACAAATGCTTGCAGTGGTGGGTCTATTTCCTTTATCCAATAATTCTCGTAGAAGATTTTTCACTGTTGAGCTTTTGAAAGATATTTCATGTATCTTTGTAATCACCATGAACATATACCCTTCAATTTCATATGACACCTTAATTAATACCTTTAAATAATTTGTTACAAAAAAAATATAAAATTCAATACAGTAGTGTTAAATTAAGGTTTGCTATAGCCTACTAATTAACTTTCTTATCCATTATAGAAAACACGTTCAAACATATCTGAAATTTTATCATGAAAATGAATATTTTACTTTAATTAGAAAGCTTAGATAACGAATATATTTTTTTTATTCTAACTCAAATGTTAGAAATTAAGAGCATTCCTTGCTTTTTTGTTTCGTTCTTCAACCAACTTTGGACATTTCTTTCTGCTTTCGTATTTTCGGCCAATTTAAGACTTTCTTTGACCCGAGTGTGAAGTCTCTCTCTCTCTCTCTCTCTCTCTCTCTCTCTCTCTCTCTCTCTCTCTCTCTCTCTCTCTCTCTCTCTCTCTCTCTCTCTCTCTCTCTCTCTCTCTCTTTCTTGTTTTCTTAAAGACAAGAGTGAAAAAGACCAATTGTAATTTGAAATTTACGAAGAAATAAACCAGTTGACAAACTTGATATCACCATATTTTACGTCTAAAATATGAAATTTTTACGTCAGGGAAAAGGGCCTACAGGAAAGAAAAGTGACACAAAAGTGTCTATCATTCGAATTGAGATATCATGAAATAACAGTATTATGTAATATGGTTAGATCTTATGGGAATATTTTCACTGGCAATCAAAAACAGAACCATCTAAATAGAAGAAGAAAATAATTGGTAATATATGTGTGACTTATTTCCTTCTGTAGTCTCGAGAACTGTTGCAACTAAACGTTACACAATTTACAATACAACCAAAATACTAAGTTAGATGTAATTTTATTTTTTCTAACTTAGCCTCAGAAAAAAATATAACAAACGCTTAAAAGCAGTACAGTTGCATACAGGAATTTCTGGCACACCTTGCTTCGAAGAAGTGCACCCCGACACGCGCACGACGCGACGAGCAACTAAACGAAGAGAAATGGCAGCGGTTGGTGGGCGGGGCTGCAAAGAGGAACTCGCCGCGCAGTAAGGGTATGATACGGTGCACTTCCTCAGAGCGAAGTGTCGGTAATTCCTGTGCCAAACCAAACTGTACAACATGGATGACCCGAAAGTAATAATAGCTCTAATGTTTTAGGTTCACACATTTCTTGTTTTTCCATATGACATTAATACCTGACTGTAAAATATGCAATCCCTCCCTATGGTTTTTCTTTTCATGCTAATGTCCACCAGACAATCTCATATAATAAAATAACGCTGATGAATGAAGTGTGGGTCACAATTTGGTCACTACACAGTCTAGTTAACAGCCATCCGTTTATTAGGTCACCTGTTGTAAAAGTAGCTGAAACTTGCGCCACTAATCATTGAGAGAAACAAAATAAGATGCAAATACTGCTGTAGCGTTTTCCCTTTAAGCTCAGTCGTCTTATTTTCAAATATTTAATTGCAAAATAAGTTTCTACCGACTGAACTTTCAGGTATTTGCCCACGGATTTTATCATAGAAGATTACATCTAAAAATAAGAATGCTCAAGTGTGTTACAGGATTTATTTGTGACTATTTCCTAAGAGTTGTCATTCGACCATTCTGATTCGGTAGAAACCCATCCTATGTCATTTTTATTGATTTAACAGGATACGTTTCATCTTGCACCAGGACCAAGACAAATAGGCTGGCCAAGACACTTGCCACCCATTGAAATGGACGTGCTACCATTTGAGGGTTACGGGCTTGGTTATATTATTATTATTATTATTATCATTATTATTATTATTATTATTATTACTTGCTACGCTACAACCCTAGTTGGAAAAGCAGGATGATATAAGCCCAGGGGCTCCAACAGGGAAAATTGCCCAGCGAGGAAAGCAAACAAGGAAAACTAAAATATTTCAAGAAAAGTAACATTAAAATAAATATTTCCTATATAAACTATAAAAAAAACTTTAATAAAACAAGGGGAAGAGAAATAAGATTGAATAAGACAGTTTGCTATGGGATACAATTTTTTTTTTGCCTACACATACGTAAATGACTTATACATTCTCCTCCTTCTTCACCAAGCTGACAAATTGACACCTCTTAGTACACCTACACCTTACACCCTCACTTACTTAGGTAGTGGCTGTCTGTCTACATGGCAAGGGCAAAAAGACTCTTTAGCTATGATGAGCCGTTCTTGGAGAAGGACACAGCGAAACCAAATTACTGATGTCCATTCTTGAAACGTGCCATAACTTTTGTACATGCGCCCCCCCCCCTCTCTCTCTCTCTCTCTCTCTCTCTCTCTCTCTCTCTCTCTCTCTCTCTCTCTCTCTCTCTCTCTCTCTCTCTCTCTCTCTTTTTAAAGATTTCTCTTGCTTGAGAGCAGTCAACTCCAAAGTCCACTTTTATGTCTATTGGCTTTTTCAACTTTGTGCTGGACATGGTTATTGGAAGGGCCAAGCATATTTGGTGGTTTATCAAATGATTGAATTTCCTTTACGTATACCTTCATTTTCAAAACAATCACTTCCATTCCTCTATCTTTATATGGTCATGTTAACAAATGTGTGGCTCGTCTTTTGTTAGTTCTCTTCTATGTTCTATTTTTCTATGCTCTTCCGTTTCTTTTCTCGTAGTGGGTTCCTTTCCTTGCTGAGCCCAAATTTACCTTAAAACTCGTTACTTTTCTAATCAGTTACAGATTGGCTTGTAAGAATAACAATAATAATAAGAAGAATAAACAAAACATAGTTTTTCTTTGAGATTTTAATAAACATGATTTTCTTATCATTGATAACTGTAAATTATGTGAGTACCTATCCTGTATTATGAAAATTCATGAAAAATTATCGTTTTCTCGCATTTTACATTTCGTAATAGATTTCGACTATATATATATATATATATATATATATATATATATATATATATACATATATATATATATATATATATATATATATATATATATATATATATATATATATATATATATATATATATATATATATATATATATATATATATATCATTCCTGGGTCCGTTTGCTAGTGTCAGCTACT